>NW_026518871.1:0-300000 GCF_947347685.1 Pleuronectes platessa | reverse complement strand
GATAATTTGAAATCTTGGTTTCAACTCTAAATGAACACTTTAAAAAAAAGATTTTAAGTTTTGGAAACCCCAATGAAAAAGTAGCAACTGCACGGTTTCTACTGTCAGATTGGCTCTAAGTGCCAAAAAGTGCTGGAAACGGGGAGATAAGCCTATTTTTGCAACAATGGTTAAAATCTTCAATTTTTCATCACAGATGTGCCCAAGATGCACAAAAGCGCTGGAAACGGTGAGATAAGCCTATTTTTGCAACTTTGGTTAAAATCCTCAATTTTTCATCAAAGATGTGCCCAAGATGCGCAAAAGCGCTGGAAACGGTGAGATAAGCCTATTTTTGCAACTTTGGTTAAAATCTTCAATTTTTCATCACAGATGTGCCCAAGATGCCCAAAAGCGCTGGAAACGGTGAGATAAGCCTATTTTTGCAACTTTGGTTAAAATCTTCAATTTTTCATCACAGATGTGCCCAAGATGCACAAAAGCGCTGGAAACGGTGAGATAAGCCTATTTTTGCAAATTTGGTTAAAATCTTCATTTTTTCATCACAGATATGCCCAAGGTGCGCAAAAGTGCTGGAAACGGTGAGATAAGCCTAATTTTGCAACAATGTTTAAGGTTTGGAGGTTTCATAGACTAAAGTTGAAAATCAGTGGTTTGACTGCCATAATGAAATAGGGTCACTAATCAACGTGTTTTCTCAAAAGGCCTTCAGTCAAATTCCTTCATACTTAAAATGCATACAGTGGATTATAATAATGAAAAAGGATAATTTGAAATCTTGGTTTCAACTCTAAAGGAACTCTTTAAAAAAAAGATTTAAAGTTTTGGAAACCCCAATGAAAAAGTAGCAACTGCACGGTTTTTACTGTCAGATTGGCTCTAAGTGCCAAAAAGTGCTGGAAACGGGGAGATAAGCCTATTTTTGCAACAATGGTTAAAATCTTCAATTTTTCATCACAGATGTGCCCAAGATGCACAAAAGCGCTGGAAACGGTGAGATAAGCCTATTTTTGCAACTTTGGTTAAAATCTTCAATTTTTCATCACAGATGTGCCCAAGATGCCCAAAAGCGCAGGAAACGGTGAGATAAGCCTATTTTTGCAACTTTGGTTAAAATCTTCAATTTTTCATCACAGATGTGCCCAAGATGCGCAAAAGCGCTGGAAACGGTGAGATAAGCCTATTTTTGCAACTTTGGTTAAAATCTTAAATTTTTCATCACAGATGTGCCCAAGGTGCGCAAAAGTGCTGGAAACGGTGAGATAAGCCTAATTTTGCAACAATGTTTAAGGTTTGGAGGTTTCATAGACTAAAGTTGAAAATCAGTGGTTTGACTGCCATAATGAAATAGGGTCACTAATCAACGTGTTTTCTCAAAAGGCCTTCAGTCAAATTCCTTGATACTTAAAATGCATACAGTGGATTATAATAATGAAAAAGGATAATTTGAAATCTTGGTTTCAACTCTAAAGGAACCCTTTTTAAAAAAAGTTTTTAAGTTTTGGAAACCCCAATGAAAAAGTAGCAACTGCACGGATTCTACTGTCAGATTCGCTCTAAGTGCCAAAAAGTGCTGGAAACGGGGAGATAAGCCTATTTTTGCAACAATGGTTAAAATCTTCAATTTTTCATCACAGATGTGTCCAAGATGCACAAAAGCGCTGGAAACGGTGAGATAAGCCTATTTTTGCAACTTTGGTTAAAATCTTCAATTTTTCATCACAGATGTGCCCAAGATGCACAAAAGCGCTGGAAACGGTGAGATAAGCCTATTTTTGCAACTTTGGTTAAAATCTTCAATTTTTCATCACAGATGTGCCCAAGATGCGCAAAAGCGCTGGAAACGGTGAGATAAGCCTATTTTTGCAACTTTGGTTAAAATCTTAAATTTTTCATCACAGATGTGCCCAAGATGCCCAAAAGCGCTGGAAACGGTGAGATAAGCCTATTTTTGCAACTTTGGTTAAAATCTTCAATTTTTCATCACAGATGTGCCCAAGATGCCCAAAAGCGCTGGAAACGGTGAGATAAGCCTATTTTTGCAACTTTGGTTAAAATCTTCATTTTTTCATCACAGATATGCCCAAGGTGCACAAAAGTGCTGGAAACGGTGAGATAAGCCTAATTTTGCAACAATGTTTAAGGTTTGGAGGTTTCATAGACTAAAGTTGAAAATCAGTGGTTTGACTGCCATAATGAAATAGGGTCACTAATCAACGTGTTTTCTCAAAAGGCCTTCAGTCAAATTCCTTGATACTTAAAATGCATACAGTGGATTATAATAATGAAAAAGGATAATTTGAAATCTTGGTTTCAACTCTAAAGGAACTCTTTAAAAAAAAGATTTTAAGTTTTGGAAACCCCAATGAAAAAGTAGCAACTGCACGGTTTCTACTGTCAGATTGGCTCTAAGTGCCAAAAAGTGCTGGAAACGGGGAGATAAGCCTATTTTTGCAACAATGGTTAAAATCTTCAATTTTTCATCACAGATGTGCCCAAGATGCACAAAAGCGCTGGAAACGGTGAGATAAGCCTATTTTTGCAACTTTGGTTAAAATCTTCAATTTTTCATCACAGATGTGCCCAAGATGCGCAAAAGCGCTGGAAACGGTGAGATAAGCCTATTTTTGCAACTTTGGTTAAAATCTTAAATTTTTCATCACAGATGTGCCCAAGATGCACAAAAGCGCTGGAAACGGTGAGATAAGCCTATTTTTGCAACTTTGGTTAAAATCTTCAATTTTTCATCACAGATGTGCCCAAGATGCGCAAAAGCGCTGGAAACGGTGAGATAAGCCTATTTTTGCAACTTTGGTTAAAATCTTCATTTTTTCATCACAGATATGCCCAAGGTGCACAAAAGTGCTGGAAACGGTGAGATAAGCCTAATTTTGCAACAATGTTTAAGGTTTGGAGGTTTCATAGACTAAAGTTGAAAATCAGTGGTTTGACTGCCATAATGAAATAGGGTCACTAATCAACGTGTTTTCTCAAAAGGCCTTCAGTCAAATTCCTTGATACTTAAAATGCATACAGTGGATTATAATAATGAAAAAGGATAATTTGAAATCTTGGTTTCAACTCTAAAGGAACTCTTTAAAAAAAAGATTTTAAGTTTTGGAAACCCCAATGAAAAAGTAGCAACTGCACGGATTCTACTGTCAGATTCGCTCTAAGTGCCAAAAAGTGCTGGAAACGGGGAGATAAGCCTATTTTTGCAACAATGGTTAAAATCTTCAATTTTTCATCACAGATGTGCCCAAGATGCACAAAAGCGCTGGAAACGGTGAGATAAGCCTATTTTTGCAACTTTGGTTAAAATCTTCAATTTTTCATCACAGATGTGCCCAAGATGCCCAAAAGCGCTGGAAACGGTGAGATAAGCCTATTTTTGCAACTTTGGTTAAAATCTTAAATTTTTCATCACAGATGTGCCCAAGATGCCCAAAAGCGCTGGAAACGGTGAGATAAGCCTATTTTTGCAACAATGGTTAAAATCTTCAATTTTTCATCACAGATGTGCCCAAGATGCGCAAAAGCGCCGGAA
The DNA here is from genome assembly GCF_947347685.1 of Pleuronectes platessa. Classification (NCBI taxonomy): domain Eukaryota; kingdom Metazoa; phylum Chordata; class Actinopteri; order Pleuronectiformes; family Pleuronectidae; genus Pleuronectes; species Pleuronectes platessa. The sequence continues at coordinate 296,453 of NW_026518871.1, read as the reverse complement.
ACGGTGAGATAAGCCTATTTTTGCAACTTTGGTTAAAATCTTCATTTTTTCATCACAGATATGCCCAAGGTGCACAAAAGTGCTGGAAACGGTGAGATAAGCCTAATTTTGCAACAATGTTTAAGGTTTGGAGGTTTCATAGACCAAAGTTGAAAATCAGTGGTTTGACTGCCATAATGAAATAGGGTCACTAATCAACGTGTTTTCTCAAAAGGCCTTCAGTCAAATTCCTTGATACTTAAAATGCATACAGTGGATTATAATAATGAAAAAGGATAATTTGAAATCTTGGTTTCAACTCTAAAGGAACTCTTTAAAAAAAAGATTTTAAGTTTTGGAAACCCCAATGAAAAAGTAGCAACTGCACGGTTTCTACTGTCAGATTGGCTCTAAGTGCCAAAAAGTGCTGGAAACGGGGAGATAAGCCTATTTTTGCAACAATGGTTAAAATCTTCAATTTTTCATCACAGATGTGCCCAAGATGCCCAAAAGCGCTGGAAACGGTGAGATAAGCCTATTTTTGCAACTTTGGTTAAAATCTTAAATTTTTCATCACAGATGTGCCCAAGATGCCCAAAAGCGCTGGAAACGGTGAGATAAGCCTATTTTTGCAACTTTGGTTAAAATCTTAAATTTTTCATCACAGATGTGCCCAAGATGCCCAAAAGCGCTGGAAATGGTGAGATAAGCCTATTTTTGCAACTTTGGTTAAAATCTTCATTTTTTCATCACAGATATGCCCAAGGTGAACAAAAGTGCTGGAAACGGTGAGATAAGCCTAATTTTGCAACAATGTTTAAGGTTTGGAGGTTTCATAGACTAAAGTTGAAAATCAGTGGTTTGACTGCCATAATGAAATAGGGTCACTAATCAACGTGTTTTCTCAAAAGGCCTTCAGTCAAATTCCTTGATACTTAAAATGCATACAGTGGATTATAATAATGAAAAAGGATAATTTTAAATCTTGGTTTCAACTCTAAAGGAACTCTTTAAAAAAAAGATTTTAAGTTTTGGAAACCCCAATGAAAAAGTAGCAACTGCACGGTTTCTACTGTCAGATTGGCTCTAAGTGCCAAAAAGTGCTGGAAACGGGGAGATAAGCCTATTTTTGCAACAATGGTTAAAATCTTCAATTTTTCATCACAGATGTGCCCAAGATGCACAAAAGCGCTGGAAACGGTGAGATAAGCCTATTTTTGCAACTTTGGTTAAAATCTTCAATTTTTCATCACAGATGTGCCCAAGATGCGCAAAAGCTCTGGAAACGGTGAGATAAGCCTATTTTTGCAACTTTGGTTAAAATCTTAAATTTTTCATCACAGATGTGCCCAAGATGCACAAAAGCGCTGGAAACGGTGAGATAAGCCTATTTTTGCAACTTTGGTTAAAATCTTCAATTTTTCATCACAGATGTGCCCAAGATGCGCAAAAGCGCTGGAAACGGTGAGATAAGCCTATTTTTGCAACTTTGGTTAAAATCTTCATTTTTTCATCACAGATATGCCCAAGGTGCACAAAAGTGCTGGAAACGGTGAGATAAGCCTAATTTTGCAACAATGTTTAAGGTTTGGAGGTTTCATAGACTAAAGTTGAAAATCAGTGGTTTGACTGCCATAATGAAATAGGGTCACTAATCAACGTGTTTTCTCAAAAGGCCTTCAGTCAAATTCCTTGATACTTAAAATGCATACAGTGGATTATAATAATGAAAAAGGATAATTTGAAATCTTGGTTTCAACTCTAAAGGAACTCTTTAAAAAAAAGATTTTAAGTTTTGGAAACCCCAATGAAAAAGTAGCAACTGCACGGTTTCTACTGTCAGATTGGCTCTAAGTGCCAAAAAGTGCTGGAAACGGGGAGATAAGCCTATTTTTGCAACAATGGTTAAAATCTTCAATTTTTCATCACAGATGTGCCCAAGATGCCCAAAAGCGCTGGAAACGGTGAGATAAGCCTATTTTTGCAACTTTGGTTAAAATCTTAAATTTTTCATCACAGATGTGCCCAAGATGCCCAAAAGCGCTGGAAACGGTGAGATAAGCCTATTTTTGCAACTTTGGTTAAAATCTTAAATTTTTCATCACAGATGTGCCCAAGATGCCCAAAAGCGCTGGAAATGGTGAGATAAGCCTATTTTTGCAACTTTGGTTAAAATCTTCATTTTTTCATCACAGATATGCCCAAGGTGAACAAAAGTGCTGGAAACGGTGAGATAAGCCTAATTTTGCAACAATGTTTAAGGTTTGGAGGTTTCATAGACTAAAGTTGAAAATCAGTGGTTTGACTGCCATAATGAAATAGGGTCACTAATCAACGAGTTTTCTCAAAAGGCCTTCAGTCAAATTCCTTGATACTTAAAATGCATACAGTGGATTATAATAATGAAAAAGGATAATTTTAAATCTTGGTTTCAACTCTAAAGGAACTCTTTAAAAAAAAGATTTTAAGTTTTGGAAACCCCAATGAAAAAGTAGCAACTGCACGGTTTCTACTGTCAGATTGGCTCTAAGTGCCAAAAAGTGCTGGAAACGGGGAGATAAGCCTATTTTTGCAACAATGGTTAAAATCTTCAATTTTTCATCACAGATGTGCCCAAGATGCACAAAAGCGCTGGAAACGGTGAGATAAGCCTATTTTTGCAACTTTGGTTAAAATCTTCAATTTTTCATCACAGATGTGCCCAAGATGCGCAAAAGCTCTGGAAACGGTGAGATAAGCCTATTTTTGCAACTTTGGTTAAAATCTTAAATTTTTCATCACAGATGTGCCCAAGATGCACAAAAGCGCTGGAAACGGTGAGATAAGCCTATTTTTGCAACTTTGGTTAAAATCTTCAATTTTTCATCACAGATGTGCCCAAGATGCGCAAAAGCGCTGGAAACGGTGAGATAAGCCTATTTTTGCAACTTTGGTTAAAATCTTCATTTTTTCATCACAGATATGCCCAAGGTGCACAAAAGTGCTGGAAACGGTGAGATAAGCCTAATTTTGCAACAATGTTTAAGGTTTGGAGGTTTCATAGACTAAAGTTGAAAATCAGTGGTTTGACTGCCATAATGAAATAGGGTCACTAATCAACGTGTTTTCTCAAAAGGCCTTCAGTCAAATTCCTTGATACTTAAAATGCATACAGTGGATTATAATAATGAAAAAGGATAATTTGAAATCTTGGTTTCAACTCTAAAGGAACTCTTTAAAAAAAAGATTTTAAGTTTTGGAAACCCCAATGAAAAAGTAGCAACTGCACGGATTCTACTGTCAGATTCGCTCTAAGTGCCAAAAAGTGCTGGAAACGGGGAGATAAGCCTATTTTTGCAACAATGGTTAAAATCTTCAATTTTTCATCACAGATGTGCCCAAGATGCACAAAAGCGCTGGAAACGGTGAGATAAGCCTATTTTTGCAACTTTGGTTAAAATCTTCAATTTTTCATCACAGATGTGCCCAAGATGCCCAAAAGCGCTGGAAACGGTGAGATAAGCCTATTTTTGCAACTTTGGTTAAAATCTTAAATTTTTCATCACAGATGTGCCCAAGATGCCCAAAAGCGCTGGAAACGATGAGATAAGCCTATTTTTGCAACTTTGGTTAAAATCTTCATTTTTTCATCACAGATATGCCCAAGGTGCACAAAAGTGCTGGAAACGGTGAGATAAGCCTAATTTTGCAACAATGTTTAAGGTTTGGAGGTTTCATAGACTAAAGTTGAAAATCAGTGGTTTGACTGCCATAATGAAATAGGGTCACTAATCAACGTGTTTTCTCAAAAGGCCTTCAGTCAAATTCCTTGATACTTAAATGCATACAGTGGATTATAATAATGAAAAAGGATAATTTGAAATCTTGGTTTCAACTCTAAAGGAACTCTTTAAAAAAAAGATTTTAAGTTTTGGAAACCCCAATGAAAAAGTAGCAACTGCACGGATTCTACTGTCAGATTCGCTCTAAGTGCCAAAAAGTGCTGGAAACGGGGAGATAAGCCTATTTTTGCAACAATGGTTAAAATCTTCAATTTTTCATCACAGATGTGCCCAAGATGCCCAAAAGCGCTGGAAACGGTGAGATAAGCCTATTTTTGCAACTTTGGTTAAAATCTTCATTTTTTCATCACAGATATGCCCAAGGTGCACAAAAGTGCTGGAAACGGTGAGATGAGCCTAATTTTGCAACAATGTTTAAGGTTTGGAGGTTTCATAGACTAAAGTTGAAAATCAGTGGTTTGACTGCCATAATGAAATAGGGTCACTAATCAACGTGTTTTCTCAAAAGGCCTTCAGTCAAATTCCTTGATACTTAAAATGCATACAGTGGATTATAATAATGAAAAAGGATAATTTGAAATCTTGGTTTCAACTCTAAAGGAACTCTTTAAAAAAAAGATTTTAAGTTTTGGAAACCCCAATGAAAAAGTAGCAACTGCACGGTTTCTACTCTCAGATTGGCTCTAAGTGCCAAAAAGTGCTGGAAACGGGGAGATAAGCCTATTTTTGCAACAATGGTTAAAATCTTCAATTTTTCATCACAGATGTGTCCAAGATGCACAAAAGCGCTGGAAACGGTGAGATAAGCCTATTTTTGCAACTTTGGTTAAAATCTTCAATTTTTCATCACAGATGTGCCCAAGATGCACAAAAGCGCTGGAAACGTTGAGATAAGCCTATTTTTGCAACTTTGGTTAAAATCTTCAATTTTTCATCACAGATGTGCCCAAGATGCACAAAAGCGCTGGAAACGGTGAGATAAGCCTATTTTTGCAACTTTGGTTGAAATCTTAAATTTTTCATCACAGATGTGTCCAAGATGCGCAAAAGCGCTGGAAACGGTGAGATAAGCCTATTTTTGCAACTTTGGTTAAAATCTTCAATTTTTCATCACAGATGTGCCCAAGATGCGCAAAAGCGCTGGAAACGGTGAGATAAGCCTATTTTTGCAACTTTGGTTAAAATCTTCAATTTTTCATCACAGATGTGCCCAAGGTGCGCAAAAGTGCTGGAAACGGTGAGATAAGCCTAATTTTGCAACAATGTTTAAGGTTTGGAGGTTTCATAGACTAAAGTTGAAAATCAGTGGTTTGACTGCCATAATGAAATAGGGTCACTAATCAACGTGTTTTCTCAAAAGGCCTTCAGTCAAATTCCTTGATACTTAAAATGCATACAGTGGATTATAATAATGAAAAAGGATAATTTGAAATCTTGGTTTCAACTCTAAAGGAACTCTTTAAAAAAAAGATTTTAAGTTTTGGAAACCCCAATGAAAAAGTAGCAACTGCACGGATTCTACTGTCAGATTCGCTCTAAGTGCCAAAAAGTGCTGGAAACGGGGAGATAAGCCTATTTTTGCAACAATGGTTAAAATCTTCAATTTTTCATCACAGATGTGCCCAAGATGCACAAAAGCGCTGGAAACGGTGAGATAAGCCTATTTTTGCAACTTTGGTTAAAATCTTCAATTTTTCATCACAGATGTGCCCAAGATGCGCAAAAGCTCTGGAAACGGTGAGATAAGCCTATTTTTGCAACTTTGGTTAAAATCTTAAATTTTTCATCACAGATGTGCCCAAGATGCACAAAAGCGCTGGAAACGGTGAGATAAGCCTATTTTTGCAACTTTGGTTAAAATCTTCAATTTTTCATCACAGATGTGCCCAAGATGCGCAAAAGCGCTGGAAACGGTGAGATAAGCCTATTTTTGCAACTTTGGTTAAAATCTTCATTTTTTCATCACAGATATGCCCAAGGTGCACAAAAGTGCTGGAAACGGTGAGATAAGCCTAATTTTGCAACAATGTTTAAGGTTTGGAGGTTTCATAGACTAAAGTTGAAAATCAGTGGTTTGACTGCCATAATGAAATAGGGTCACTAATCAACGTGTTTTCTCAAAAGGCCTTCAGTCAAATTCCTTGATACTTAAAATGCATACAGTGGATTATAATAATGAAAAAGGATAATTTGAAATCTTGGTTTCAACTCTAAAGGAACTCTTTAAAAAAAAGATTTTAAGTTTTGGAAACCCCAATGAAAAAGTAGCAACTGCACGGATTCTACTGTCAGATTCGCTCTAAGTGCCAAAAAGTGCTGGAAACGGGGAGATAAGCCTATTTTTGCAACAATGGTTAAAATCTTCAATTTTTCATCACAGATGTGCCCAAGATGCACAAAAGCGCTGGAAACGGTGAGATAAGCCTATTTTTGCAACTTTGGTTAAAATCTTCAATTTTTCATCACAGATGTGCCCAAGATGCCCAAAAGCGCTGGAAACGGTGAGATAAGCCTATTTTTGCAACTTTGGTTAAAATCTTAAATTTTTCATCACAGATGTGCCCAAGATGCCCAAAAGCGCTGGAAACGGTGAGATAAGCCTATTTTTGCAACTTTGGTTAAAATCTTCATTTTTTCATCACAGATATGCCCAAGGTGCACAAAAGTGCTGGAAACGGTGAGATAAGCCTAATTTTGCAACAATGTTTAAGGTTTGGAGGTTTCATAGACTAAAGTTGAAAATCAGTGGTTTGACTGCCATAATGAAATAGGGTCACTAATCAACGTGTTTTCTCAAAAGGCCTTCAGTCAAATTCCTTGATACTTAAAATGCATACAGTGGATTATAATAATGAAAAAGGATAATTTGAAATCTTGGTTTCAACTCTAAAGGAACTCTTTAAAAAAAAGATTTTAAGTTTTGGAAACCCCAATGAAAAAGTAGCAACTGCACGGATTCTACTGTCAGATTCGCTCTAAGTGCCAAAAAGTGCTGGAAACGGGGAGATAAGCCTATTTTTGCAACAATGGTTAAAATCTTCAATTTTTCATCACAGATGTGCCCAAGATGCACAAAAGCGCTGGAAACGGTGAGATAAGCCTATTTTTGCAACTTTGGTTAAAATCTTAAATTTTTCATCACAGATGTGCCCAAGATGCCCAAAAGCGCTGGAAACGGTGAGATAAGCCTATTTTTGCAACTTTGGTTAAAATCTTCATTTTTTCATCACAGATATGCCCAAGGTGCACAAAAGTGCTGGAAACGGTGAGATAAGCCTAATTTTGCAACAATGTTTAAGGTTTGGAGGTTTCATAGACTAAAGTTGAAAATCAGTGGTTTGACTGCCATAATGAAATAGGGTCACTAATCAACGTGTTTTCTCAAAAGGCCTTCAGTCAAATTCCTTGATACTTAAAATGCATACAGTGGATTATAATAATGAAAAAGGATAATTTGAAATCTTGGTTTCAACTCTAAAGGAACTCTTTAAAAAAAAGATTTTAAGTTTTGGAAACCCCAATGAAAAAGTAGCAACTGCACGGTTTCTACTCTCAGATTGGCTCTAAGTGCCAAAAAGTGCTGGAAACGGGGAGATAAGCCTATTTTTGCAACAATGGTTAAAATCTTCAATTTTTCATCACAGATGTGTCCAAGATGCACAAAAGCGCTGGAAACGGTGAGATAAGCCTATTTTTGCAACTTTGGTTAAAATCTTCAATTTTTCATCACAGATGTGCCCAAGATGCACAAAAGCGCTGGAAACGTTGAGATAAGCCTATTTTTGCAACTTTGGTTAAAATCTTAAATTTTTCATCACAGATGTGCCCAAGATGCACAAAAGCGCTGGAAACGGTGAGATAAGCCTATTTTTGCAACTTTGGTTAAAATCTTCAATTTTTCATCACAGATGTGCCCAAGGTGCGCAAAAGTGCTGGAAACGGTGAGATAAGCCTAATTTTGCAACAATGTTTAAGGTTTGGAGGTTTCATAGACTAAAGTTGAAAATCAGTGGTTTGACTGCCATAATGAAATAGGGTCACTAATCAACGTGTTTTCTCAAAAGGCCTTCAGTCAAATTCCTTGATACTTAAAATGCATACAGTGGATTATAATAATGAAAAAGGATAATTTGAAATCTTGGTTTCAACTCTAAAGGAACTCTTTAAAAAAAAGATTTTAAGTTTTGGAAACCCCAATGAAAAAGTAGCAACTGCACGGTTTCTACTGTCAGATTGGCTCTAAGTGCCAAAAAGTGCTGGAAACGGGGAGATAAGCCTATTTTTGCAACAATGGTTAAAATCTTCAATTTTTCATCACAGATGTGCCCAAGATGCCCAAAAGCGCTGGAAACGGTGAGATAAGCCTATTTTTGCAACTTTGGTTAAAATCTTAAATTTTTCATCACAGATGTGCCCAAGATGCCCAAAAGCGCTGGAAACGGTGAGATAAGCCTATTTTTGCAACAATGGTTAAAATCTTCAATTTTTCATCACAGATGTGCCCAAGATGCACAAAAGCGCTGGAAACGGTGAGATAAGCCTATTTTTGCAACTTTGGTTAAAATCTTCAATTTTTCATCACAGATGTGCCCAAGATGCACAAAAGCGCTGGAAACGGTGAGATAAGCCTATTTTTGCAACTTTGGTTAAAATCTTCAATTTTTCATCACAGATGTGCCCAAGATGCGCAAAAGCTCTGGAAACGGTGAGATAAGCCTATTTTTGCAACTTTGGTTAAAATCTTAAATTTTTCATCACAGATGTGCCCAAGATGCACAAAAGCGCTGGAAACGGTGAGATAAGCCTATTTTTGCAACTTTGGTTAAAATCTTCAATTTTTCATCACAGATGTGCCCAAGATGCGCAAAAGTGCTGGAAACGGTGAGATAAGCCTAATTTTGCAACAATGTTTAAGGTTTGGAGGTTTCATAGACTAAAGTTGAAAATCAGTGGTTTGACTGCCATAATGAAATAGGGTCACTAATCAACGTGTTTTCTCAAAAGGCCTTCAGTCAAATTCCTTGATACTTAAAATGCATACAGTGGATTATAATAATGAAAAAGGATAATTTGAAATCTTGGTTTCAACTCTAAAGGAACTCTTTAAAAAAAAGATTTTAAGTTTTGGAAACCCCAATGAAAAAGTAGCAACTGCACGGATTCTACTGTCAGATTCGCTCTAAGTGCCAAAAAGTGCTGGAAACGGGGAGATAAGCCTATTTTTGCAACAATGGTTAAAATCTTCAATTTTTCATCACAGATGTGCCCAAGATGCACAAAAGCGCTGGAAACGGTGAGATAAGCCTATTTTTGCAACTTTGGTTAAAATCTTCAATTTTTCATCACAGATGTGCCCAAGATGCCCAAAAGCGCTGGAAACGGTGAGATAAGCCTATTTTTGCAACTTTGGTTAAAATCTTAAATTTTTCATCACAGATGTGCCCAAGATGCCCAAAAGCGCTGGAAACGGTGAGATAAGCCTATTTTTGCAACTTTGGTTAAAATCTTCATTTTTTCATCACAGATATGCCCAAGGTGCACAAAAGTGCTGGAAACGGTGAGATAAGCCTAATTTTGCAACAATGTTTAAGGTTTGGAGGTTTCATAGACTAAAGTTGAAAATCAGTGGTTTGACTGCCATAATGAAATAGGGTCACTAATCAACGTGTTTTCTCAAAAGGCCTTCAGTCAAATTCCTTGATACTTAAATGCATACAGTGGATTATAATAATGAAAAAGGATAATTTGAAATCTTGGTTTCAACTCTAAAGGAACTCTTTAAAAAAAAGATTTTAAGTTTTGGAAACCCCAATGAAAAAGTAGCAACTGCACGGATTCTACTGTCAGATTCGCTCTAAGTGCCAAAAAGTGCTGGAAACGGGGAGATAAGCCTATTTTTGCAACAATGGTTAAAATCTTCAATTTTTCATCACAGATGTGCCCAAGATGCACAAAAGCGCTGGAAACGGTGAGATAAGCCTATTTTTGCAACTTTGGTTAAAATCTTCAATTTTTCATCACAGATGTGCCCAAGATGCCCAAAAGCGCTGGAAACGGTGAGATAAGCCTATTTTTGCAACTTTGGTTAAAATCTTAAATTTTTCATCACAGATGTGCCCAAGATGCCCAAAAGCGCTGGAAACGGTGAGATAAGCCTATTTTTGCAACTTTGGTTAAAATCTTCATTTTTTCATCACAGATATGCCCAAGGTGCACAAAAGTGCTGGAAACGGTGAGATAAGCCTAATTTTGCAACAATGTTTAAGGTTTGGAGGTTTCATAGACTAAAGTTGAAAATCAGTGGTTTGACTGCCATAATGAAATAGGGTCACTAATCAACGTGTTTTCTCAAAAGGCCTTCAGTCAAATTCCTTGATACTTAAAATGCATACAGTGGATTATAATAATGAAAAAGGATAATTTGAAATCTTGGTTTCAACTCTAAAGGAACTCTTTAAAAAAAAGATTTTAAGTTTTGGAAACCCCAATGAAAAAGTAGCAACTGCACGGTTTCTACTCTCAGATTGGCTCTAAGTGCCAAAAAGTGCTGGAAACGGGGAGATAAGCCTATTTTTGCAACAATGGTTAAAATCTTCAATTTTTCATCACAGATGTGTCCAAGATGCACAAAAGCGCTGGAAACGGTGAGATAAGCCTATTTTTGCAACTTTGGTTAAAATCTTCAATTTTTCATCACAGATGTGCCCAAGATGCACAAAAGCGCTGGAAACGTTGAGGTAAGCCTATTTTTGCAACTTTGGTTAAAATCTTCAATTTTTCATCACAGATGTGCCCAAGATGCACAAAAGCGCTGGAAACGGTGAGATAAGCCTATTTTTGCAACTTTGGTTGAAATCTTAAATTTTTCATCACAGATGTGTCCAAGATGCGCAAAAGCGCTGGAAACGGTGAGATAAGCCTATTTTTGCAACTTTGGTTAAAATCTTCAATTTTTCATCACAGATGTGCCCAAGATGCGCAAAAGCGCTGGAAACGGTGAGATAAGCCTATTTTTGCAACTTTGGTTAAAATCTTCAATTTTTCATCACAGATGTGCCCAAGGTGCGCAAAAGTGCTGGAAACGGTGAGATAAGCCTAATTTTGCAACAATGTTTAAGGTTTGGAGGTTTCATAGACTAAAGTTGAAAATCAGTGGTTTGACTGCCATAATGAAATAGGGTCACTAATCAACGTGTTTTCTCAAAAGGCCTTCAGTCAAATTCCTTGATACTTAAAATGCATACAGTGGATTATAATAATGAAAAAGGATAATTTGAAATCTTGGTTTCAACTCTAAAGGAACTCTTTAAAAAAAAGATTTTAAGTTTTGGAAACCCCAATGAAAAAGTAGCAACTGCACGGATTCTACTGTCAGATTCGCTCTAAGTGCCAAAAAGTGCTGGAAACGGGGAGATAAGCCTATTTTTGCAACAATGGTTAAAATCTTCAATTTTTCATCACAGATGTGCCCAAGATGCACAAAAGCGCTGGAAACGGTGAGATAAGCCTATTTTTGCAACTTTGGTTAAAATCTTCAATTTTTCATCACAGATGTGCCCAAGATGCGCAAAAGCTCTGGAAACGGTGAGATAAGCCTATTTTTGCAACTTTGGTTAAAATCTTAAATTTTTCATCACAGATGTGCCCAAGATGCACAAAAGCGCTGGAAACGGTGAGATAAGCCTATTTTTGCAACTTTGGTTAAAATCTTAAATTTTTCATCACAGATGTGCCCAAGATGCGCAAAAGCGCTGGAAACGGTGAGATAAGCCTATTTTTGCAACTTTGGTTAAAATCTTCATTTTTTCATCACAGATATGCCCAAGGTGCACAAAAGTGCTGGAAACGGTGAGATAAGCCTAATTTTGCAACAATGTTTAAGGTTTGGAGGTTTCATAGACTAAAGTTGAAAATCAGTGGTTTGACTGCCATAATGAAATAGGGTCACTAATCAACGTGTTTTCTCAAAAGGCCTTCAGTCAAATTCCTTGATACTTAAAATGCATACAGTGGATTATAATAATGAAAAAGGAAAATTTGAAATCTTGGTTTCAACTCTAAAGGAACTCTTTAAAAAAAAGATTTTAAGTTTTGGAAACCCCAATGAAAAAGTAGCAACTGCACGGATTCTACTGTCAGATTCGCTCTAAGTGCCAAAAAGTGCTGGAAACGGGGAGATAAGCCTATTTTTGCAACAATGGTTAAAATCTTCAATTTTTCATCACAGATGTGCCCAAGATGCACAAAAGCGCTGGAAACGGTGAGATAAGCCTATTTTTGCAACTTTGGTTAAAATCTTCAATTTTTCATCACAGATGTGCCCAAGATGCCCAAAAGCGCTGGAAACGGTGAGATAAGCCTATTTTTGCAACTTTGGTTAAAATCTTAAATTTTTCATCACAGATGTGCCCAAGATGCCCAAAAGCGCTGGAAACGGTGAGATAAGCCTATTTTTGCAACTTTGGTTAAAATCTTCATTTTTTCATCACAGATATGCCCAAGGTGCACAAAAGTGCTGGAAACGGTGAGATAAGCCTAATTTTGCAACAATGTTTAAGGTTTGGAGGTTTCATAGACTAAAGTTGAAAATCAGTGGTTTGACTGCCATAATGAAATAGGGTCACTAATCAACGTGTTTTCTCAAAAGGCCTTCAGTCAAATTCCTTGATACTTAAAATGCATACAGTGGATTATAATAATGAAAAAGGATAATTTGAAATCTTGGTTTCAACTCTAAAGGAACTCTTTAAAAAAAAGATTTTAAGTTTTGGAAACCCCAATGAAAAAGTAGCAACTGCACGGATTCTACTGTCAGATTCGCTCTAAGTGCCAAAAAGTGCTGGAAACGGGGAGATAAGCCTATTTTTGCAACAATGGTTAAAATCTTCAATTTTTCATCACAGATGTGCCCAAGATGCACAAAAGCGCTGGAAACGGTGAGATAAGCCTATTTTTGCAACTTTGGTTAAAATCTTAAATTTTTCATCACAGATGTGCCCAAGATGCCCAAAAGCGCTGGAAACGGTGAGATAAGCCTAATTTTGCAACAATGTTTAAGGTTTGGAGGTTTCATAGACTAAAGTTGAAAATCAGTGGTTTGACTGCCATAATGAAATAGGGTCACTAATCAACTTGTTTTCTCAAAAGGCCTTCAGTCAAATTCCTTGATACTTAAAATGCATACAGTGGATTATAATAATGAAAAAGGATAATTTGAAATCTTGGTTTCAACTCTAAAGGAACTCTTTAAAAAAAAGATTTTAAGTTTTGGAAACCCCAATGAAAAAGTAGCAACTGCACGGTTTCTACTCTCAGATTGGCTCTAAGTGCCAAAAAGTGCTGGAAACGGGGAGATAAGCCTATTTTTGCAACAATGGTTAAAATCTTCAATTTTTCATCACAGATGTGTCCAAGATGCACAAAAGCGCTGGAAACGGTGAGATAAGCCTATTTTTGCAACTTTGGTTAAAATCTTCAATTTTTCATCACAGATGTGCCCAAGATGCACAAAAGCGCTGGAAACGTTGAGATAAGCCTATTTTTGCAACTTTGGTTAAAATCTTCAATTTTTCATCACAGATGTGCCCAAGATGCACAAAAGCGCTGGAAACGGTGAGATAAGCCTATTTTTGCAACTTTGGTTAAAATCTTCAATTTTTCATCACAGATGTGCCCAAGGTGCGCAAAAGTGCTGGAAACGGTGAGATAAGCCTAATTTTGCAACAATGTTTAAGGTTTGGAGGTTTCATAGACTAAAGTTGAAAATCAGTGGTTTGACTGCCATAATGAAATAGGGTCACTAATCAACGTGTTTTCTCAAAAGGCCTTCAGTCAAATTCCTTGATACTTAAAATGCATACAGTGGATTATAATAATGAAAAAGGATAATTTGAAATCTTGGTTTCAACTCTAAAGGAACTCTTTAAAAAAAAGATTTTAAGTTTTGGAAACCCCAATGAAAAAGTAGCAACTGCACGGATTCTACTGTCAGATTCGCTCTAAGTGCCAAAAAGTGCTGGAAACGGGGAGATAAGCCTATTTTTGCAACAATGGTTAAAATCTTCAATTTTTCATCACAGATGTGCCCAAGATGCACAAAAGCGCTGGAAACGGTGAGATAAGCCTATTTTTGCAACTTTGGTTAAAATCTTAAATTTTTCATCACAGATGTGCCCAAGATGCCCAAAAGCGCTGGAAACGGTGAGATAAGCCTATTTTTGCAACTTTGGTTAAAATCTTCATTTTTTCATCACAGATATGCCCAAGGTGCACAAAAGTGCTGGAAACGGTGAGATAAGCCTAATTTTGCAACAATGTTTAAGGTTTGGAGGTTTCATAGACTAAAGTTGAAAATCAGTGGTTTGACTGCCATAATGAAATAGGGTCACTAATCAACGTGTTTTCTCAAAAGGCCTTCAGTCAAATTCCTTGATACTTAAAATGCATACAGTGGATTATAATAATGAAAAAGGATAATTTGAAATCTTGGTTTCAACTCTAAAGGAACTCTTTAAAAAAAAGATTTTAAGTTTTGGAAACCCCAATGAAAAAGTAGCAACTGCACGGTTTCTACTCTCAGATTGGCTCTAAGTGCCAAAAAGTGCTGGAAACGGGGAGATAAGCCTATTTTTGCAACAATGGTTAAAATCTTCAATTTTTCATCACAGATGTGTCCAAGATGCACAAAAGCGCTGGAAACGGTGAGATAAGCCTATTTTTGCAACTTTGGTTAAAATCTTCAATTTTTCATCACAGATGTGCCCAAGATGCACAAAAGCGCTGGAAACGTTGAGATAAGCCTATTTTTGCAACTTTGGTTAAAATCTTCAATTTTTCATCACAGATGTGCCCAAGATGCACAAAAGCGCTGGAAACGGTGAGATAAGCCTATTTTTGCAACTTTGGTTAAAATCTTCAATTTTTCATCACAGATGTGCCCAAGGTGCGCAAAAGTGCTGGAAACGGTGAGATAAGCCTAATTTTGCAACAATGTTTAAGGTTTGGAGGTTTCATAGACTAAAGTTGAAAATCAGTGGTTTGACTGCCATAATGAAATAGGGTCACTAATCAACGTGTTTTCTCAAAAGGCCTTCAGTCAAATTCCTTGATACTTAAAATGCATACAGTGGATTATAATAATGAAAAAGGATAATTTGAAATCTTGGTTTCAACTCTAAAGGAACTCTTTAAAAAAAAGATTTTAAGTTTTGGAAACCCCAATGAAAAAGTAGCAACTGCACGGATTCTACTGTCAGATTCGCTCTAAGTGCCAAAAAGTGCTGGAAACGGGGAGATAAGCCTATTTTTGCAACAATGGTTAAAATCTTCAATTTTTCATCACAGATGTGCCCAAGATGCACAAAAGCGCTGGAAACGGTGAGATAAGCCTATTTTTGCAACTTTGGTTAAAATCTTCAATTTTTCATCACAGATGTGCCCAAGATGCCCAAAAGCGCTGGAAACGGTGAGATAAGCCTATTTTTGCAACTTTGGTTAAAATCTTAAATTTTTCATCACAGATGTGCCCAAGATGCCCAAAAGCGCTGGAAACGGTGAGATAAGCCTATTTTTGCAACTTTGGTTAAAATCTTCATTTTTTCATCACAGATATGCCCAAGGTGCACAAAAGTGCTGGAAACGGTGAGATAAGCCTAATTTTGCAACAATGTTTAAGGTTTGGAGGTTTCATAGACTAAAGTTGAAAATCAGTGGTTTGACTGCCATAATGAAATAGGGTCACTAATCAACGTGTTTTCTCAAAAGGCCTTCAGTCAAATTCCTTGATACTTAAAATGCATACAGTGGATTATAATAATGAAAAAGGATAATTTGAAATCTTGGTTTCAACTCTAAAGGAACTCTTTAAAAAAAAGATTTTAAGTTTTGGAAACCCCAATGAAAAAGTAGCAACTGCACGGATTCTACTGTCAGATTCGCTCTAAGTGCCAAAAAGTGCTGGAAACGGGGAGATAAGCCTATTTTTGCAACAATGGTTAAAATCTTCAATTTTTCATCACAGATGTGCCCAAGATGCACAAAAGCGCTGGAAACGGTGAGATAAGCCTATTTTTGCAACTTTGGTTAAAATCTTCAATTTTTCATCACAGATGTGCCCAAGATGCACAAAAGCGCTGGAAACGGTGAGATAAGCCTATTTTTGCAACTTTGGTTAAAATCTTCAATTTTTCATCACAGATGTGCCCAAGGTGCGCAAAAGTGCTGGAAACGGTGAGATAAGCCTAATTTTGCAACAATGTTTAAGGTTTGGAGGTTTCATAGACTAAAGTTGAAAATCAGTGGTTTGACTGCCATAATGAAATAGGGTCACTAATCAACGTGTTTTCTCAAAAGGCCTTCAGTCAAATTCCTTGATACTTAAAATGCATACAGTGGATTATAATAATGAAAAAGGATAATTTGAAATCTTGGTTTCAACTCTAAAGGAACTCTTTAAAAAAAAGATTTTAAGTTTTGGAAACCCCAATGAAAAAGTAGCAACTGCACGGATTCTACTGTCAGATTCGCTCTAAGTGCCAAAAAGTGCTGGAAACGGGGAGATAAGCCTATTTTTGCAACAATGGTTAAAATCTTCAATTTTTCATCACAGATGTGCCCAAGATGCACAAAAGCGCTGGAAACGGTGAGATAAGCCTATTTTTGCAACTTTGGTTAAAATCTTAAATTTTTCATCACAGATGTGCCCAAGATGCCCAAAAGCGCTGGAAACGGTGAGATAAGCCTATTTTTGCAACTTTGGTTAAAATCTTCAATTTTTCATCACAGATGTGCCCAAGATGCGCAAAAGCTCTGGAAACGGTGAGATAAGCCTATTTTTGCAACTTTGGTTAAAATCTTAAATTTTTCATCACAGATGTGCCCAAGATGCCCAAAAGCGCTGGAAACGGTGAGATAAGCCTATTTTTGCAACTTTGGTTAAAATCTTCATTTTTTCATCACAGATATGCCCAAGGTGCACAAAAGTGCTGGAAACGGTGAGATAAGCCTAATTTTGCAACAATGTTTAAGGTTTGGAGGTTTCATAGACTAAAGTTGAAAATCAGTGGTTTGACTGCCATAATGAAATAGGGTCACTAATCAACGTGTTTTCTCAAAAGGCCTTCAGTCAAATTCCTTGATACTTAAAATGCATACAGTGGATTATAATAATGAAAAAGGATAATTTGAAATCTTGGTTTCAACTCTAAAGGAACTCTTTAAAAAAAAGATTTTAAGTTTTGGAAACCCCAATGAAAAAGTAGCAACTGCACGGTTTCTACTCTCAGATTGGCTCTAAGTGCCAAAAAGTGCTGGAAACGGGGAGATAAGCCTATTTTTGCAACAATGGTTAAAATCTTCAATTTTTCATCACAGATGTGTCCAAGATGCACAAAAGCGCTGGAAACGGTGAGATAAGCCTATTTTTGCAACTTTGGTTAAAATCTTCAATTTTTCATCACAGATGTGCCCAAGATGCACAAAAGCGCTGGAAACGTTGAGATAAGCCTATTTTTGCAACTTTGGTTAAAATCTTCAATTTTTCATCACAGATGTGCCCAAGATGCACAAAAGCGCTGGAAACGGTGAGATAAGCCTATTTTTGCAACTTTGGTTAAAATCTTCAATTTTTCATCACAGATGTGCCCAAGGTGCGCAAAAGTGCTGGAAACGGTGAGATAAGCCTAATTTTGCAACAATGTTTAAGGTTTGGAGGTTTCATAGACTAAAGTTGAAAATCAGTGGTTTGACTGCCATAATGAAATAGGGTCACTAATCAACGTGTTTTCTCAAAAGGCCTTCAGTCAAATTCCTTGATACTTAAAATGCATACAGTGGATTATAATAATGAAAAAGGATAATTTGAAATCTTGGTTTCAACTCTAAAGGAACTCTTTAAAAAAAAGATTTTAAGTTTTGGAAACCCCAATGAAAAAGTAGCAACTGCACGGATTCTACTGTCAGATTCGCTCTAAGTGCCAAAAAGTGCTGGAAACGGGGAGATAAGCCTATTTTTGCAACAATGGTTAAAATCTTCAATTTTTCATCACAGATGTGCCCAAGATGCACAAAAGCGCTGGAAACGGTGAGATAAGCCTATTTTTGCAACTTTGGTTAAAATCTTCAATTTTTCATCACAGATGTGCCCAAGATGCCCAAAAGCGCTGGAAACGGTGAGATAAGCCTATTTTTGCAACTTTGGTTAAAATCTTAAATTTTTCATCACAGATGTGCCCAAGATGCCCAAAAGCGCTGGAAACGGTGAGATAAGCCTATTTTTGCAACTTTGGTTAAAATCTTCATTTTTTCATCACAGATATGCCCAAGGTGCACAAAAGTGCTGGAAACGGTGAGATAAGCCTAATTTTGCAACAATGTTTAAGGTTTGGAGGTTTCATAGACTAAAGTTGAAAATCAGTGGTTTGACTGCCATAATGAAATAGGGTCACTAATCAACGTGTTTTCTCAAAAGGCCTTCAGTCAAATTCCTTGATACTTAAAATGCATACAGTGGATTATAATAATGAAAAAGGATAATTTGAAATCTTGGTTTCAACTCTAAAGGAACTCTTTAAAAAAAAGATTTTAAGTTTTGGAAACCCCAATGAAAAAGTAGCAACTGCACGGATTCTACTGTCAGATTCGCTCTAAGTGCCAAAAAGTGCTGGAAACGGGGAGATAAGCCTATTTTTGCAACAATGGTTAAAATCTTCAATTTTTCATCACAGATGTGCCCAAGATGCACAAAAGCGCTGGAAACGGTGAGATAAGCCTATTTTTGCAACTTTGGTTAAAATCTTCAATTTTTCATCACAGATGTGCCCAAGATGCACAAAAGCGCTGGAAACGGTGAGATAAGCCTATTTTTGCAACTTTGGTTAAAATCTTCAATTTTTCATCACAGATGTGCCCAAGGTGCGCAAAAGTGCTGGAAACGGTGAGATAAGCCTAATTTTGCAACAATGTTTAAGGTTTGGAGGTTTCATAGACTAAAGTTGAAAATCAGTGGTTTGACTGCCATAATGAAATAGGGTCACTAATCAACGTGTTTTCTCAAAAGGCCTTCAGTCAAATTCCTTGATACTTAAAATGCATACAGTGGATTATAATAATGAAAAAGGATAATTTGAAATCTTGGTTTCAACTCTAAAGGAACTCTTTAAAAAAAAGATTTTAAGTTTTGGAAACCCCAATGAAAAAGTAGCAACTGCACGGATTCTACTGTCAGATTCGCTCTAAGTGCCAAAAAGTGCTGGAAACGGGGAGATAAGCCTATTTTTGCAACAATGGTTAAAATCTTCAATTTTTCATCACAGATGTGCCCAAGATGCACAAAAGCGCTGGAAACGGTGAGATAAGCCTATTTTTGCAACTTTGGTTAAAATCTTAAATTTTTCATCACAGATGTGCCCAAGATGCCCAAAAGCGCTGGAAACGGTGAGATAAGCCTATTTTTGCAACTTTGGTTAAAATCTTCAATTTTTCATCACAGATGTGCCCAAGATGCGCAAAAGCTCTGGAAACGGTGAGATAAGCCTATTTTTGCAACTTTGGTTAAAATCTTAAATTTTTCATCACAGATGTGCCCAAGATGCCCAAAAGCGCTGGAAACGGTGAGATAAGCCTATTTTTGCAACTTTGGTTAAAATCTTCATTTTTTCATCACAGATATGCCCAAGGTGCACAAAAGTGCTGGAAACGGTGAGATAAGCCTAATTTTGCAACAATGTTTAAGGTTTGGAGGTTTCATAGACTAAAGTTGAAAATCAGTGGTTTGACTGCCATAATGAAATAGGGTCACTAATCAACGTGTTTTCTCAAAAGGCCTTCAGTCAAATTCCTTGATACTTAAAATGCATACAGTGGATTATAATAATGAAAAAGGATAATTTGAAATCTTGGTTTCAACTCTAAAGGAACTCTTTAAAAAAAAGATTTTAAGTTTTGGAAACCCCAATGAAAAAGTAGCAACTGCACGGTTTCTACTCTCAGATTGGCTCTAAGTGCCAAAAAGTGCTGGAAACGGGGAGATAAGCCTATTTTTGCAACAATGGTTAAAATCTTCAATTTTTCATCACAGATGTGTCCAAGATGCACAAAAGCGCTGGAAACGGTGAGATAAGCCTATTTTTGCAACTTTGGTTAAAATCTTCAATTTTTCATCACAGATGTGCCCAAGATGCACAAAAGCGCTGGAAACGTTGAGATAAGCCTATTTTTGCAACTTTGGTTAAAATCTTCAATTTTTCATCACAGATGTGCCCAAGATGCACAAAAGCGCTGGAAACGGTGAGATAAGCCTATTTTTGCAACTTTGGTTAAAATCTTCAATTTTTCATCACAGATGTGCCCAAGGTGCGCAAAAGTGCTGGAAACGGTGAGATAAGCCTAATTTTGCAACAATGTTTAAGGTTTGGAGGTTTCATAGACTAAAGTTGAAAATCAGTGGTTTGACTGCCATAATGAAATAGGGTCACTAATCAACGTGTTTTCTCAAAAGGCCTTCAGTCAAATTCCTTGATACTTAAAATGCATACAGTGGATTATAATAATGAAAAAGGATAATTTGAAATCTTGGTTTCAACTCTAAAGGAACTCTTTAAAAAAAAGATTTTAAGTTTTGGAAACCCCAATGAAAAAGTAGCAACTGCACGGTTTCTACTGTCAGATTGGCTCTAAGTGCCAAAAAGTGCTGGAAACGGGGAGATAAGCCTATTTTTGCAACAATGGTTAAAATCTTCAATTTTTCATCACAGATGTGCCCAAGATGCACAAAAGCGCTGGAAACGGTGAGATAAGCCTATTTTTGCAACTTTGGTTAAAATCTTCAATTTTTCATCACAGATGTGCCCAAGATGCCCAAAAGCGCTGGAAACGGTGAGATAAGCCTATTTTTGCAACTTTGGTTAAAATCTTCAATTTTTCATCACAGATGTGCCCAAGATGCGCAAAAGCTCTGGAAACGGTGAGATAAGCCTATTTTTGCAACTTTGGTTAAAATCTTAAATTTTTCATCACAGATGTGCCCAAGATGCCCAAAAGCGCTGGAAACGGTGAGATAAGCCTATTTTTGCAACTTTGGTTAAAATCTTCATTTTTTCATCACAGATATGCCCAAGGTGCACAAAAGTGCTGGAAACGGTGAGATAAGCCTAATTTTGCAACAATGTTTAAGGTTTGGAGGTTTCATAGACTAAAGTTGAAAATCAGTGGTTTGACTGCCATAATGAAATAGGGTCACTAATCAACGTGTTTTCTCAAAAGGCCTTCAGTCAAATTCCTTGATACTTAAAATGCATACAGTGGATTATAATAATGAAAAAGGATAATTTGAAATCTTGGTTTCAACTCTAAAGGAACTCTTTAAAAAAAAGATTTTAAGTTTTGGAAACCCCAATGAAAAAGTAGCAACTGCACGGTTTCTACTCTCAGATTGGCTCTAAGTGCCAAAAAGTGCTGGAAACGGGGAGATAAGCCTATTTTTGCAACAATGGTTAAAATCTTCAATTTTTCATCACAGATGTGTCCAAGATGCACAAAAGCGCTGGAAACGGTGAGATAAGCCTATTTTTGCAACTTTGGTTAAAATCTTCAATTTTTCATCACAGATGTGCCCAAGATGCACAAAAGCGCTGGAAACGTTGAGATAAGCCTATTTTTGCAACTTTGGTTAAAATCTTCAATTTTTCATCACAGATGTGCCCAAGATGCACAAAAGCGCTGGAAACGGTGAGATAAGCCTATTTTTGCAACTTTGGTTAAAATCTTCAATTTTTCATCACAGATGTGCCCAAGGTGCGCAAAAGTGCTGGAAACGGTGAGATAAGCCTAATTTTGCAACAATGTTTAAGGTTTGGAGGTTTCATAGACTAAAGTTGAAAATCAGTGGTTTGACTGCCATAATGAAATAGGGTCACTAATCAACGTGTTTTCTCAAAAGGCCTTCAGTCAAATTCCTTGATACTTAAAATGCATACAGTGGATTATAATAATGAAAAAGGATAATTTGAAATCTTGGTTTCAACTCTAAAGGAACTCTTTAAAAAAAAGATTTTAAGTTTTGGAAACCCCAATGAAAAAGTAGCAACTGCACGGTTTCTACTGTCAGATTGGCTCTAAGTGCCAAAAAGTGCTGGAAACGGGGAGATAAGCCTATTTTTGCAACAATGGTTAAAATCTTCAATTTTTCATCACAGATGTGCCCAAGATGCACAAAAGCGCTGGAAACGGTGAGATAAGCCTATTTTTGCAACTTTGGTTAAAATCTTCAATTTTTCATCACAGATGTGCCCAAGATGCCCAAAAGCGCTGGAAACGGTGAGATAAGCCTATTTTTGCAACTTTGGTTAAAATCTTAAATTTTTCATCACAGATGTGCCCAAGATGCCCAAAAGCGCTGGAAACGGTGAGATAAGCCTATTTTTGCAACTTTGGTTAAAATCTTCAATTTTTCATCACAGATGTGCCCAAGGTGCGCAAAAGTGCTGGAAACGGTGAGATAAGCCTAATTTTGCAACAATGTTTAAGGTTTGGAGGTTTCATAGACTAAAGTTGAAAATCAATGGTTTGACTGCCATAATGAAATAGGGTCACTAATCAACGTGTTTTCTCAAAAGGCCTTCAGTCAAATTCCTTGATACTTAAAATGCATACAGTGGATTATAATAATGAAAAAGGATAATTTGAAATCTTGGTTTCAACTCTAAAGGAACTCTTTAAAAAAAAGATTTTAAGTTTTGGAAACCCCAATGAAAAAGTAGCAACTGCACGGATTCTACTGTCAGATTCGCTCTAAGTGCCAAAAAGTGCTGGAAACGGGGAGATAAGCCTATTTTTGCAACAATGGTTAAAATCTTCAATTTTTCATCACAGATGTGCCCAAGATGCACAAAAGCGCTGGAAACGGTGAGATAAGCCTATTTTTGCAACTTTGGTTAAAATCTTAAATTTTTCATCACAGATGTGCCCAAGATGCCCAAAAGCGCTGGAAACGGTGAGATAAGCCTATTTTTGCAACTTTGGTTAAAATCTTCATTTTTTCATCACAGATATGCCCAAGGTGCACAAAAGTGCTGGAAACGGTGAGATAAGCCTAATTTTGCAACAATGTTTAAGGTTTGGAGGTTTCATAGACTAAAGTTGAAAATCAGTGGTTTGACTGCCATAATGAAATAGGGTCACTAATCAACGTGTTTTCTCAAAAGGCCTTCAGTCAAATTCCTTGATACTTAAAATGCATACAGTGGATTATAATAATGAAAAAGGATAATTTGAAATCTTGGTTTCAACTCTAAAGGAACTCTTTAAAAAAAAGATTTTAAGTTTTGGAAACCCCAATGAAAAAGTAGCAACTGCACGGTTTCTACTCTCAGATTGGCTCTAAGTGCCAAAAAGTGCTGGAAACGGGGAGATAAGCCTATTTTTGCAACAATGGTTAAAATCTTCAATTTTTCATCACAGATGTGTCCAAGATGCACAAAAGCGCTGGAAACGGTGAGATAAGCCTATTTTTGCAACTTTGGTTAAAATCTTCAATTTTTCATCACAGATGTGCCCAAGATGCACAAAAGCGCTGGAAACGTTGAGATAAGCCTATTTTTGCAACTTTGGTTAAAATCTTCAATTTTTCATCACAGATGTGCCCAAGATGCACAAAAGCGCTGGAAACGGTGAGATAAGCCTATTTTTGCAACTTTGGTTAAAATCTTCAATTTTTCATCACAGATGTGCCCAAGGTGCGCAAAAGTGCTGGAAACGGTGAGATAAGCCTAATTTTGCAACAATGTTTAAGGTTTGGAGGTTTCATAGACTAAAGTTGAAAATCAGTGGTTTGACTGCCATAATGAAATAGGGTCATTAATCAACGTGTTTTCTCAAAAGGCCTTCAGTCAAATTCCTTGATACTTAAAATGCATACAGTGGATTATAATAATGAAAAAGGATAATTTGAAATCTTGGTTTCAACTCTAAAGGAACTCTTTAAAAAAAAGATTTTAAGTTTTGGAAACCCCAATGAAAAAGTAGCAACTGCACGGTTTCTACTGTCAGATTGGCTCTAAGTGCCAAAAAGTGCTGGAAACGGGGAGATAAGCCTATTTTTGCAACAATGGTTAAAATCTTCAATTTTTCATCACAGATGTGCCCAAGATGCACAAAAGCGCTGGAAACGGTGAGATAAGCCTATTTTTGCAACTTTGGTTAAAATCTTCAATTTTTCATCACAGATGTGCCCAAGATGCACAAAAGCGCTGGAAACGGTGAGATAAGCCTATTTTTGCAACTTTGGTTAAAATCTTCAATTTTTCATCACAGATGTGCCCAAGATGCGCAAAAGCTCTGGAAACGGTGAGATAAGCCTATTTTTGCAACTTTGGTTAAAATCTTAAATTTTTCATCACAGATGTGCCCAAGATGCACAAAAGCGCTGGAAACGGTGAGATAAGCCTATTTTTGCAACTTTGGTTAAAATCTTCATTTTTTCATCACAGATATGCCCAAGGTGCACAAAAGTGCTGGAAACGGTGAGATAAGCCTAATTTTGCAACAATGTTTAAGGTTTGGAGGTTTCATAGACTAAAGTTGAAAATCAGTGGTTTGACTGCCATAATGAAATAGGGTCACTAATCAACGTGTTTTCTCAAAAGGCCTTCAGTCAAATTCCTTGATACTTAAAATGCATACAGTGGATTATATTAATGAAAAAGGATAATTTGAAATCTTGGTTTCAACTCTAAAGGAACTCTTTAAAAAAAAGATTTTAAGTTTTGGAAACCCCAATGAAAAAGTAGCAACTGCACGGATTCTACTGTCAGATTCGCTCTAAGTGCCAAAAAGTGCTGGAAACGGGGAGATAAGCCTATT
Source organism: Pleuronectes platessa (assembly GCF_947347685.1). Lineage (NCBI taxonomy): Eukaryota > Metazoa > Chordata > Actinopteri > Pleuronectiformes > Pleuronectidae > Pleuronectes > Pleuronectes platessa. Next base: position 271,836 of record NW_026518871.1, on the reverse strand, counting down.
TTTGCAACAATGGTTAAAATCTTCAATTGTTCATCACAGATGTGCCCAAGATGCACAAAAGCGCTGGAAACGGTGAGATAAGCCTATTTTTGCAACTTTGGTTAAAATCTTCAATTTTTCATCACAGATGTGCCCAAGATGCCCAAAAGCGCTGGAAACGGTGAGATAAGCCTATTTTTGCAACTTTGGTTAAAATCTTAAATTTTTCATCACAGATGTGCCCAAGATGCCCAAAAGCGCTGGAAACGGTGAGATAAGCCTATTTTTGCAACTTTGGTTAAAATCTTCATTTTTTCATCACAGATATGCCCAAGGTGCACAAAAGTGCTGGAAACGGTGAGATAAGCCTAATTTTGCAACAATGTTTAAGGTTTGGAGGTTTCATAGACTAAAGTTGAAAATCAGTGGTTTGACTGCCATAATGAAATAGGGTCACTAATCAACGTGTTTTCTCAAAAGGCCTTCAGTCAAATTCCTTGATACTTAAAATGCATACAGTGGATTATAATAATGAAAAAGGATAATTTGAAATCTTGGTTTCAACTCTAAAGGAACTCTTTAAAAAAAAGATTTTAAGTTTTGGAAACCCCAATGAAAAAGTAGCAACTGCACGGATTCTACTGTCAGATTCGCTCTAAGTGCCAAAAAGTGCTGGAAACGGGGAGATAAGCCTATTTTTGCAACAATGGTTAAAATCTTCAATTTTTCATCACAGATGTGCCCAAGATGCACAAAAGCGCTGGAAACGGTGAGATAAGCCTATTTTTGCAACTTTGGTTAAAATCTTCAATTTTTCATCACAGATGTGCCCAAGATGCACAAAAGCGCTGGAAACGGTGAGATAAGCCTATTTTTGCAACTTTGGTTTAAATCTTCAATTTTTCATCACAGATGTGCCCAAGATGCGCAAAAGCTCTGGAAACGGTGAGATAAGCCTATTTTTGCAACTTTGGTTAAAATCTTAAATTTTTCATCACAGATGTGCCCAAGATGCACAAAAGCGCTGGAAACGGTGAGATAAGCCTATTTTTGCAACTTTGGTTAAAATCTTCAATTTTTCATCACAGATGTGCCCAAGATGCGCAAAAGCGCTGGAAACGGTGAGATAAGCCTATTTTTGCAACTTTGGTTAAAATCTTCATTTTTTCATCACAGATATGCCCAAGGTGCACAAAAGTGCTGGAAACGGTGAGATAAGCCTAATTTTGCAACAATGTTTAAGGTTTGGAGGTTTCATAGACTAAAGTTGAAAATCAGTGGTTTGACTGCCATAATGAAATAGGGTCACTAATCAACGTGTTTTCTCAAAAGGCCTTCAGTCAAATTCCTTGATACTTAAAATGCATACAGTGGATTATAATAATGAAAAAGGATAATTTGAAATCTTGGTTTCAACTCTAAAGGAACTCTTTAAAAAAAAGATTTTAAGTTTTGGAAACCCCAATGAAAAAGTAGCAACTGCACGGATTCTACTGTCAGATTCGCTCTAAGTGCCAAAAAGTGCTGGAAACGGGGAGATAAGCCTATTTTTGCAACAATGGTTAAAATCTTCAATTTTTCATCACAGATGTGCCCAAGATGCACAAAAGCGCTGGAAACGGTGAGATAAGCCTATTTTTGCAACTTTGGTTAAAATCTTAAATTTTTCATCACAGATGTGCCCAAGATGCCCAAAAGCGCTGGAAACGGTGAGATAAGCCTATTTTTGCAACTTTGGTTAAAATCTTAAATTTTTCATCACAGATGTGCCCAAGATGCCCAAAAGCGCTGGAAACGGTGAGATAAGCCTATTTTTGCAACTTTGGTTAAAATCTTCATTTTTTCATCACAGATATGCCCAAGGTGCACAAAAGTGCTGGAAACGGTGAGATAAGCCTAATTTTGCAACAATGTTTAAGGTTTGGAGGTTTCATAGACTAAAGTTGAAAATCAGTGGTTTGACTGCCATAATGAAATAGGGTCACTAATCAACGTGTTTTCTCAAAAGGCCTTCAGTCAAATTCCTTGATACTTAAAATGCATACAGTGGATTATAATAATGAAAAAGGATAATTTGAAATCTTGGTTTCAACTCTAAAGGAACTCTTTAAAAAAAAGATTTTAAGTTTTGGAAACCCCAATGAAAAAGTAGCAACTGCACGGTTTCTACTGTCAGATTGGCTCTAAGTGCCAAAAAGTGCTGGAAACGGGGAGATAAGCCTATTTTTGCAACAATGGTTAAAATCTTCAATTTTTCATCACAGATGTGTCCAAGATGCACAAAAGCGCTGGAAACGGTGAGATAAGCCTATTTTTGCAACTTTGGTTAAGGTTTGGAGGTTTCATAGACTAAAGTTGAAAATCAGTGGTTTGACTGCCATAATGAAATAGGGTCACTAATCAACGTGTTTTCTCAAAAGGCCTTCAGTCAAATTCCTTGATACTTAAAATGCATACAGTGGATTATAATAATGAAAAAGGATAATTTGAAATCTTGGTTTCAACTCTAAAGGAACTCTTTAAAAAAAAGATTTTAAGTTTTGGAAACCCCAATGAAAAAGTAGCAACTGCACGGTTTCTACTGTCAGATTGGCTCTAAGTGCCAAAAAGTGCTGGAAACGGGGAGATAAGCCTATTTTTGCAACAATGGTTAAAATCTTCAATTTTTCATCACAGATGTGCCCAAGATGCACAAAAGCGCTGGAAACGGTGAGATAAGCCTATTTTTGCAACTTTGGTTAAAATCTTCAATTTTTCATCACAGATGTGCCCAAGATGCACAAAAGCGCTGGAAACGGTGAGATAAGCCTATTTTTGCAACTTTGGTTAAAATCTTCATTTTTTCATCACAGATATGCCCAAGGTGCACAAAAGTGCTGGAAACGGTGAGATAAGCCTAATTTTGCAACAATGTTTAAGGTTTGGAGGTTTCATAGACTAAAGTTGAAAATCAGTGGTTTGACTGCCATAATGAAATAGGGTCACTAATCAACGTGTTTTCTCAAAAGGCCTTCAGTCAAATTCCTTGATACTTAAAATGCATACAGTGGATTATAATAATGAAAAAGGATAATTTGAAATCTTGGTTTCAACTCTAAAGGAACTCTTTAAAAAAAAGATTTTAAGTTTTGGAAACCCCAATGAAAAAGTAGCAACTGCACGGATTCTACTGTCAGATTCGCTCTAAGTGCCAAAAAGTGCTGGAAACGGGGAGATAAGCCTATTTTTGCAACAATGGTTAAAATCTTCAATTTTTCATCACAGATGTGCCCAAGATGCACAAAAGCGCTGGAAACGGTGAGATAAGCCTATTTTTGCAACTTTGGTTAAAATCTTCAATTTTTCATCACAGATGTGCCCAAGATGCGCAAAAGCTCTGGAAACGGTGAGATAAGCCTATTTTTGCAACTTTGGTTAAAATCTTCAATTTTTCATCACAGATGTGCCCAAGATGCGCAAAAGCGCTGGAAACGGTGAGATAAGCCTATTTTTGCAACTTTGGTTAAAATCTTCATTTTTTCATCACAGATATGCCCAAGGTGCACAAAAGTGCTGGAAACGGTGAGATAAGCCTAATTTTGCAACAATGTTTAAGGTTTGGAGGTTTCATAGACTAAAGTTGAAAATCAGTGGTTTGACTGCCATAATGAAATAGGGTCACTAATCAACGTGTTTTCTCAAAAGGCCTTCAGTCAAATTCCTTGATACTTAAAATGCATACAGTGGATTATAATAATGAAAAAGGATAATTTGAAATCTTGGTTTCAACTCTAAAGGAACTCTTTAAAAAAAAGATTTTAAGTTTTGGAAACCCCAATGAAAAAGTAGCAACTGCACGGATTCTACTGTCAGATTCGCTCTAAGTGCCAAAAAGTGCTGGAAACGGGGAGATAAGCCTATTTTTGCAACAATGGTTAAAATCTTCAATTTTTCATCACAGATGTGCCCAAGATGCACAAAAGCGCTGGAAACGGTGAGATAAGCCTATTTTTGCAACTTTGGTTAAAATCTTAAATTTTTCATCACAGATGTGCCCAAGATGCCCAAAAGCGCTGGAAACGGTGAGATAAGCCTATTTTTGCAACTTTGGTTAAAATCTTCATTTTTTCATCACAGATATGCCCAAGGTGCACAAAAGTGCTGGAAACGGTGAGATAAGCCTAATTTTGCAACAATGTTTAAGGTTTGGAGGTTTCATAGACTAAAGTTGAAAATCAGTGGTTTGACTGCCATAATGAAATAGGGTCACTAATCAACGTGTTTTCTCAAAAGGCCTTCAGTCAAATTCCTTGATACTTAAAATGCATACAGTGGATTATAATAATGAAAAAGGATAATTTGAAATCTTGGTTTCAACTCTAAAGGAACTCTTTAAAAAAAAGATTTTAAGTTTTGGAAACCCCAATGAAAAAGTAGCAACTGCACGGATTCTACTGTCAGATTCGCTCTAAGTGCCAAAAAGTGCTGGAAACGGGGAGATAAGCCTATTTTTGCAACAATGGTTAAAATCTTCAATTTTTCATCACAGATGTGCCCAAGATGCACAAAAGCGCTGGAAACGGTGAGATAAGCCTATTTTTGCAACTTTGGTTAAAATCTTAAATTTTTCATCACAGATGTGCCCAAGATGCCCAAAAGCGCTGGAAACGGTGAGATAAGCCTATTTTTGCAACTTTGGTTAAAATCTTAAATTTTTCATCACAGATGTGCCCAAGATGCCCAAAAGCGCTGGAAACGGTGAGATAAGCCTATTTTTGCAACTTTGGTTAAAATCTTCATTTTTTCATCACAGATATGCCCAAGGTGCACAAAAGTGCTGGAAACGGTGAGATAAGCCTAATTTTGCAACAATGTTTAAGGTTTGGAGGTTTCATAGACTAAAGTTGAAAATCAGTGGTTTGACTGCCATAATGAAATAGGGTCACTAATCAACGTGTTTTCTCAAAAGGCCTTCAGTCAAATTCCTTGATACTTAAAATGCATACAGTGGATTATAATAATGAAAAAGGATAATTTGAAATCTTGGTTTCAACTCTAAAGGAACTCTTTAAAAAAAAGATTTTAAGTTTTGGAAACCCCAATGAAAAAGTAGCAACTGCACGGTTTCTACTGTCAGATTGGCTCTAAGTGCCAAAAAGTGCTGGAAACGGGGAGATAAGCCTATTTTTGCAACAATGGTTAAAATCTTCAATTTTTCATCACAGATGTGTCCAAGATGCACAAAAGCGCTGGAAACGGTGAGATAAGCCTATTTTTGCAACTTTGGTTAAGGTTTGGAGGTTTCATAGACTAAAGTTGAAAATCAGTGGTTTGACTGCCATAATGAAATAGGGTCACTAATCAACGTGTTTTCTCAAAAGGCCTTCAGTCAAATTCCTTGATACTTAAAATGCATACAGTGGATTATAATAATGAAAAAGGATAATTTGAAATCTTGGTTTCAACTCTAAAGGAACTCTTTAAAAAAAAGATTTTAAGTTTTGGAAACCCCAATGAAAAAGTAGCAACTGCACGGTTTCTACTGTCAGATTGGCTCTAAGTGCCAAAAAGTGCTGGAAACGGGGAGATAAGCCTATTTTTGCAACAATGGTTAAAATCTTCAATTTTTCATCACAGATGTGCCCAAGATGCACAAAAGCGCTGGAAACGGTGAGATAAGCCTATTTTTGCAACTTTGGTTAAAATCTTCAATTTTTCATCACAGATGTGCCCAAGATGCACAAAAGCGCTGGAAACGGTGAGATAAGCCTATTTTTGCAACTTTGGTTAAAATCTTCATTTTTTCATCACAGATATGCCCAAGGTGCACAAAAGTGCTGGAAACGGTGAGATAAGCCTAATTTTGCAACAATGTTTAAGGTTTGGAGGTTTCATAGACTAAAGTTGAAAATCAGTGGTTTGACTGCCATAATGAAATAGGGTCACTAATCAACGTGTTTTCTCAAAAGGCCTTCAGTCAAATTCCTTGATACTTAAAATGCATACAGTGGATTATAATAATGAAAAAGGATAATTTGAAATCTTGGTTTCAACTCTAAAGGAACTCTTTAAAAAAAAGATTTTAAGTTTTGGAAACCCCAATGAAAAAGTAGCAACTGCACGGATTCTACTGTCAGATTCGCTCTAAGTGCCAAAAAGTGCTGGAAACGGGGAGATAAGCCTATTTTTGCAACAATGGTTAAAATCTTCAATTTTTCATCACAGATGTGCCCAAGATGCACAAAAGCGCTGGAAACGGTGAGATAAGCCTATTTTTGCAACTTTGGTTAAAATCTTAAATTTTTCATCACAGATGTGCCCAAGATGCCCAAAAGCGCTGGAAACGGTGAGATAAGCCTATTTTTGCAACTTTGGTTAAAATCTTAAATTTTTCATCACAGATGTGCCCAAGATGCCCAAAAGCGCTGGAAACGGTGAGATAAGCCTATTTTTGCAACTTTGGTTAAAATCTTCAATTTTTCATCACAGATGTGCCCAAGATGCGCAAAAGCGCTGGAAACGGTGAGATAAGCCTATTTTTGCAACTTTGGTTAAAATCTTCATTTTTTCATCACAGATATGCCCAAGGTGCACAAAAGTGCTGGAAACGGTGAGATAAGCCTAATTTTGCAACAATGTTTAAGGTTTGGAGGTTTCATAGACTAAAGTTGAAACAGTGGTTTGACTGCCATAATGAAATAGGGTCACTAATCAACGTGTTTTCTCAAAAGGCCTTCAGTCAAATTCCTTGATACTTAAAATGCATACAGTGGATTATAATAATGAAAAAGGATAATTTGAAATCTTGGTTTCAACTCTAAAGGAACTCTTTAAAAAAAAGATTTTAAGTTTTGGAAACCCCAATGAAAAAGTAGCAACTGCACGGATTCTACTGTCAGATTCGCTCTAAGTGCCAAAAAGTGCTGGAAACGGGGAGATAAGCCTATTTTTGCAACAATGGTTAAAATCTTCAATTTTTCATCACAGATGTGCCCAAGATGCACAAAAGCGCTGGAAACGGTGAGATAAGCCTATTTTTGCAACTTTGGTTAAAATCTTCAATTTTTCATCACAGATGTGCCCAAGATGCCCAAAAGCGCTGGAAACGGTGAGATAAGCCTATTTTTGCAACTTTGGTTAAAATCTTAAATTTTTCATCACAGATGTGCCCAAGATGCCCAAAAGCGCTGGAAACGGTGAGATAAGCCTATTTTTGCAACTTTGGTTAAAATCTTCATTTTTTCATCACAGATATGCCCAAGGTGCACAAAAGTGCTGGAAACGGTGAGATAAGCCTAATTTTGCAACAATGTTTAAGGTTTGGAGGTTTCATAGACTAAAGTTGAAAATCAGTGGTTTGACTGCCATAATGAAATAGGGTCACTAATCAACGTGTTTTCTCAAAAGGCCTTCAGTCAAATTCCTTGATACTTAAAATGCATACAGTGGATTATAATAATGAAAAAGGATAATTTGAAATCTTGGTTTCAACTCTAAAGGAACTCTTTAAAAAAAAGATTTTAAGTTTTGGAAACCCCAATGAAAAAGTAGCAACTGCACGGTTTCTACTGTCAGATTGGCTCTAAGTGCCAAAAAGTGCTGGAAACGGGGAGATAAGCCTATTTTTGCAACAATGGTTAAAATCTTCAATTTTTCATCACAGATGTGTCCAAGATGCACAAAAGCGCTGGAAACGGTGAGATAAGCCTATTTTTGCAACTTTGGTTAAGGTTTGGAGGTTTCATAGACTAAAGTTGAAAATCAGTGGTTTGACTGCCATAATGAAATAGGGTCACTAATCAACGTGTTTTCTCAAAAGGCCTTCAGTCAAATTCCTTGATACTTAAAATGCATACAGTGGATTATAATAATGAAAAAGGATAATTTGAAATCTTGGTTTCAACTCTAAAGGAACTCTTTAAAAAAAAGATTTTAAGTTTTGGAAACCCCAATGAAAAAGTAGCAACTGCACGGTTTCTACTGTCAGATTGGCTCTAAGTGCCAAAAAGTGCTGGAAACGGGGAGATAAGCCTATTTTTGCAACAATGGTTAAAATCTTCAATTTTTCATCACAGATGTGCCCAAGATGCACAAAAGCGCTGGAAACGGTGAGATAAGCCTATTTTTGCAACTTTGGTTAAAATCTTCAATTTTTCATCACAGATGTGCCCAAGATGCACAAAAGCGCTGGAAACGGTGAGATAAGCCTATTTTTGCAACTTTGGTTAAAATCTTCATTTTTTCATCACAGATATGCCCAAGGTGCACAAAAGTGCTGGAAACGGTGAGATAAGCCTAATTTTGCAACAATGTTTAAGGTTTGGAGGTTTCATAGACTAAAGTTGAAAATCAGTGGTTTGACTGCCATAATGAAATAGGGTCACTAATCAACGTGTTTTCTCAAAAGGCCTTCAGTCAAATTCCTTGATACTTAAAATGCATACAGTGGATTATAATAATGAAAAAGGATAATTTGAAATCTTGGTTTCAACTCTAAAGGAACTCTTTAAAAAAAAGATTTTAAGTTTTGGAAACCCCAATGAAAAAGTAGCAACTGCACGGATTCTACTGTCAGATTCGCTCTAAGTGCCAAAAAGTGCTGGAAACGGGGAGATAAGCCTATTTTTGCAACAATGGTTAAAATCTTCAATTTTTCATCACAGATGTGCCCAAGATGCACAAAAGCGCTGGAAACGGTGAGATAAGCCTATTTTTGCAACTTTGGTTAAAATCTTCAATTTTTCATCACAGATGTGCCCAAGATGCGCAAAAGCTCTGGAAACGGTGAGATAAGCCTATTTTTGCAACTTTGGTTAAAATCTTCAATTTTTCATCACAGATGTGCCCAAGATGCGCAAAAGCGCTGGAAACGGTGAGATAAGCCTATTTTTGCAACTTTGGTTAAAATCTTCATTTTTTCATCACAGATATGCCCAAGGTGCACAAAAGTGCTGGAAACGGTGAGATAAGCCTAATTTTGCAACAATGTTTAAGGTTTGGAGGTTTCATAGACTAAAGTTGAAAATCAGTGGTTTGACTGCCATAATGAAATAGGGTCACTAATCAACGTGTTTTCTCAAAAGGCCTTCAGTCAAATTCCTTGATACTTAAAATGCATACAGTGGATTATAATAATGAAAAAGGATAATTTGAAATCTTGGTTTCAACTCTAAAGGAACTCTTTAAAAAAAAGATTTTAAGTTTTGGAAACCCCAATGAAAAAGTAGCAACTGCACGGATTCTACTGTCAGATTCGCTCTAAGTGCCAAAAAGTGCTGGAAACGGGGAGATAAGCCTATTTTTGCAACAATGGTTAAAATCTTCAATTTTTCATCACAGATGTGCCCAAGATGCACAAAAGCGCTGGAAACGGTGAGATAAGCCTATTTTTGCAACTTTGGTTAAAATCTTAAATTTTTCATCACAGATGTGCCCAAGATGCCCAAAAGCGCTGGAAACGGTGAGATAAGCCTATTTTTGCAACTTTGGTTAAAATCTTCATTTTTTCATCACAGATATGCCCAAGGTGCACAAAAGTGCTGGAAACGGTGAGATAAGCCTAATTTTGCAACAATGTTTAAGGTTTGGAGGTTTCATAGACTAAAGTTGAAAATCAGTGGTTTGACTGCCATAATGAAATAGGGTCACTAATCAACGTGTTTTCTCAAAAGGCCTTCAGTCAAATTCCTTGATACTTAAAATGCATACAGTGGATTATAATAATGAAAAAGGATAATTTGAAATCTTGGTTTCAACTCTAAAGGAACTCTTTAAAAAAAAGATTTTAAGTTTTGGAAACCCCAATGAAAAAGTAGCAACTGCACGGATTCTACTGTCAGATTCGCTCTAAGTGCCAAAAAGTGCTGGAAACGGGGAGATAAGCCTATTTTTGCAACAATGGTTAAAATCTTCAATTTTTCATCACAGATGTGCCCAAGATGCACAAAAGCGCTGGAAACGGTGAGATAAGCCTATTTTTGCAACTTTGGTTAAAATCTTAAATTTTTCATCACAGATGTGCCCAAGATGCCCAAAAGCGCTGGAAACGGTGAGATAAGCCTATTTTTGCAACTTTGGTTAAAATCTTAAATTTTTCATCACAGATGTGCCCAAGATGCCCAAAAGCGCTGGAAACGGTGAGATAAGCCTATTTTTGCAACTTTGGTTAAAATCTTCATTTTTTCATCACAGATATGCCCAAGGTGCACAAAAGTGCTGGAAACGGTGAGATAAGCCTAATTTTGCAACAATGTTTAAGGTTTGGAGGTTTCATAGACTAAAGTTGAAAATCAGTGGTTTGACTGCCATAATGAAATAGGGTCACTAATCAACGTGTTTTCTCAAAAGGCCTTCAGTCAAATTCCTTGATACTTAAAATGCATACAGTGGATTATAATAATGAAAAAGGATAATTTGAAATCTTGGTTTCAACTCTAAAGGAACTCTTTAAAAAAAAGATTTTAAGTTTTGGAAACCCCAATGAAAAAGTAGCAACTGCACGGTTTCTACTGTCAGATTGGCTCTAAGTGCCAAAAAGTGCTGGAAACGGGGAGATAAGCCTATTTTTGCAACAATGGTTAAAATCTTCAATTTTTCATCACAGATGTGTCCAAGATGCACAAAAGCGCTGGAAACGGTGAGATAAGCCTATTTTTGCAACTTTGGTTAAGGTTTGGAGGTTTCATAGACTAAAGTTGAAAATCAGTGGTTTGACTGCCATAATGAAATAGGGTCACTAATCAACGTGTTTTCTCAAAAGGCCTTCAGTCAAATTCCTTGATACTTAAAATGCATACAGTGGATTATAATAATGAAAAAGGATAATTTGAAATCTTGGTTTCAACTCTAAAGGAACTCTTTAAAAAAAAGATTTTAAGTTTTGGAAACCCCAATGAAAAAGTAGCAACTGCACGGTTTCTACTGTCAGATTGGCTCTAAGTGCCAAAAAGTGCTGGAAACGGGGAGATAAGCCTATTTTTGCAACAATGGTTAAAATCTTCAATTTTTCATCACAGATGTGCCCAAGATGCACAAAAGCGCTGGAAACGGTGAGATAAGCCTATTTTTGCAACTTTGGTTAAAATCTTCAATTTTTCATCACAGATGTGCCCAAGATGCACAAAAGCGCTGGAAACGGTGAGATAAGCCTATTTTTGCAACTTTGGTTAAAATCTTCATTTTTTCATCACAGATATGCCCAAGGTGCACAAAAGTGCTGGAAACGGTGAGATAAGCCTAATTTTGCAACAATGTTTAAGGTTTGGAGGTTTCATAGACTAAAGTTGAAAATCAGTGGTTTGACTGCCATAATGAAATAGGGTCACTAATCAACGTGTTTTCTCAAAAGGCCTTCAGTCAAATTCCTTGATACTTAAAATGCATACAGTGGATTATAATAATGAAAAAGGATAATTTGAAATCTTGGTTTCAACTCTAAAGGAACTCTTTAAAAAAAAGATTTTAAGTTTTGGAAACCCCAATGAAAAAGTAGCAACTGCACGGATTCTACTGTCAGATTCGCTCTAAGTGCCAAAAAGTGCTGGAAACGGGGAGATAAGCCTATTTTTGCAACAATGGTTAAAATCTTCAATTTTTCATCACAGATGTGCCCAAGATGCACAAAAGCGCTGGAAACGGTGAGATAAGCCTATTTTTGCAACTTTGGTTAAAATCTTAAATTTTTCATCACAGATGTGCCCAAGATGCCCAAAAGCGCTGGAAACGGTGAGATAAGCCTATTTTTGCAACTTTGGTTAAAATCTTAAATTTTTCATCACAGATGTGCCCAAGATGCCCAAAAGCGCTGGAAACGGTGAGATAAGCCTATTTTTGCAACTTTGGTTAAAATCTTCATTTTTTCATCACAGATATGCCCAAGGTGCACAAAAGTGCTGGAAACGGTGAGATAAGCCTAATTTTGCAACAATGTTTAAGGTTTGGAGGTTTCATAGACTAAAGTTGAAAATCAGTGGTTTGACTGCCATAATGAAATAGGGTCACTAATCAACGTGTTTTCTCAAAAGGCCTTCAGTCAAATTCCTTGATACTTAAAATGCATACAGTGGATTATAATAATGAAAAAGGATAATTTGAAATCTTGGTTTCAACTCTAAAGGAACTCTTTAAAAAAAAGATTTTAAGTTTTGGAAACCCCAATGAAAAAGTAGCAACTGCACGGTTTCTACTGTCAGATTGGCTCTAAGTGCCAAAAAGTGCTGGAAACGGGGAGATAAGCCTATTTTTGCAACAATGGTTAAAATCTTCAATTTTTCATCACAGATGTGTCCAAGATGCACAAAAGCGCTGGAAACGGTGAGATAAGCCTATTTTTGCAACTTTGGTTAAGGTTTGGAGGTTTCATAGACTAAAGTTGAAAATCAGTGGTTTGACTGCCATAATGAAATAGGGTCACTAATCAACGTGTTTTCTCAAAAGGCCTTCAGTCAAATTCCTTGATACTTAAAATGCATACAGTGGATTATAATAATGAAAAAGGATAATTTGAAATCTTGGTTTCAACTCTAAAGGAACTCTTTAAAAAAAAGATTTTAAGTTTTGGAAACCCCAATGAAAAAGTAGCAACTGCACGGTTTCTACTGTCAGATTGGCTCTAAGTGCCAAAAAGTGCTGGAAACGGGGAGATAAGCCTATTTTTGCAACAATGGTTAAAATCTTCAATTTTTCATCACAGATGTGCCCAAGATGCACAAAAGCGCTGGAAACGGTGAGATAAGCCTATTTTTGCAACTTTGGTTAAAATCTTCAATTTTTCATCACAGATGTGCCCAAGATGCACAAAAGCGCTGGAAACGGTGAGATAAGCCTATTTTTGCAACTTTGGTTAAAATCTTCAATTTTTCATCACAGATGTGCCCAAGATGCGCAAAAGCTCTGGAAACGGTGAGATAAGCCTATTTTTGCAACTTTGGTTAAAATCTTCAATTTTTCATCACAGATGTGCCCAAGATGCACAAAAGCGCTGGAAACGGTGAGATAAGCCTATTTTTGCAACTTTGGTTAAAATCTTCAATTTTTCATCACAGATGTGCCCAAGATGCGCAAAAGCGCTGGAAACGGTGAGATAAGCCTATTTTTGCAACTTTGGTTAAAATCTTCATTTTTTCATCACAGATATGCCCAAGGTGCACAAAAGTGCTGGAAACGGTGAGATAAGCCTAATTTTGCAACAATGTTTAAGGTTTGGAGGTTTCATAGACTAAAGTTGAAACAGTGGTTTGACTGCCATAATGAAATAGGGTCACTAATCAACGTGTTTTCTCAAAAGGCCTTCAGTCAAATTCCTTGATACTTAAAATGCATACAGTGGATTATAATAATGAAAAAGGATAATTTGAAATCTTGGTTTCAACTCTAAAGGAACTCTTTAAAAAAAAGATTTTAAGTTTTGGAAACCCCAATGAAAAAGTAGCAACTGCACGGATTCTACTGTCAGATTCGCTCTAAGTGCCAAAAAGTGCTGGAAACGGGGAGATAAGCCTATTTTTGCAACAATGGTTAAAATCTTCAATTTTTCATCACAGATGTGCCCAAGATGCACAAAAGCGCTGGAAACGGTGAGATAAGCCTATTTTTGCAACTTTGGTTAAAATCTTCAATTTTTCATCACAGATGTGCCCAAGATGCCCAAAAGCGCTGGAAACGGTGAGATAAGCCTATTTTTGCAACTTTGGTTAAAATCTTAAATTTTTCATCACAGATGTGCCCAAGATGCCCAAAAGCGCTGGAAACGGTGAGATAAGCCTATTTTTGCAACTTTGGTTAAAATCTTCATTTTTTCATCACAGATATGCCCAAGGTGCACAAAAGTGCTGGAAACGGTGAGATAAGCCTAATTTTGCAACAATGTTTAAGGTTTGGAGGTTTCATAGACTAAAGTTGAAAATCAGTGGTTTGACTGCCATAATGAAATAGGGTCACTAATCAACGTGTTTTCTCAAAAGGCCTTCAGTCAAATTCCTTGATACTTAAAATGCATACAGTGGATTATAATAATGAAAAAGGATAATTTGAAATCTTGGTTTCAACTCTAAAGGAACTCTTTAAAAAAAAGATTTTAAGTTTTGGAAACCCCAATGAAAAAGTAGCAACTGCACGGTTTCTACTGTCAGATTGGCTCTAAGTGCCAAAAAGTGCTGGAAACGGGGAGATAAGCCTATTTTTGCAACAATGGTTAAAATCTTCAATTTTTCATCACAGATGTGTCCAAGATGCACAAAAGCGCTGGAAACGGTGAGATAAGCCTATTTTTGCAACTTTGGTTAAAATCTTACATTTTTCATCACAGATGTGCCCAAGATGCACAAAAGCGCTGGAAACGGTGAGATAAGCCTATTTTTGCAACTTTGGTTAAAATCTTCAATTTTTCATCACAGATGTGTCCAAGATGCGCAAAAGCGCTGGAAACGGTGAGATAAGCCTATTTTTGCAACTTTGGTTAAAATCTTCATTTTTTCATCACAGATATGCCCAAGGTGCACAAAAGTGCTGGAAACGGTGAGATAAGCCTAATTTTGCAACAATGTTTAAGGTTTGGAGGTTTCATAGACTAAAGTTGAAAATCAGTGGTTTGACTGCCATAATGAAATAGGGTCACTAATCAACGTGTTTTCTCAAAAGGCCTTCAGTCAAATTCCTTGATACTTAAAATGCATACAGTGGATTATAATAATGAAAAAGGATAATTTGAAATCTTGGTTTCAACTCTAAAGGAACTCTTTAAAAAAAAGATTTTAAGTTTTGGAAACCCCAATGAAAAAGTAGCAACTGCACGGATTCTACTGTCAGATTCGCTCTAAGTGCCAAAAAGTGCTGGAAACGGGGAGATAAGCCTATTTTTGCAACAATGGTTAAAATCTTCAATTTTTCATCACAGATGTGCCCAAGATGCACAAAAGCGCTGGAAACGGTGAGATAAGCCTATTTTTGCAACTTTGGTTAAAATCTTCAATTTTTCATCACAGATGTGCCCAAGATGCACAAAAGCGCTGGAAACGGTGAGATAAGCCTATTTTTGCAACTTTGGTTAAAATCTTCAATTTTTCATCACAGATGTGCCCAAGATGCGCAAAAGCTCTGGAAACGGTGAGATAAGCCTATTTTTGCAACTTTGCTTAAAATCTTAAATTTTTCATCACAGATGTGCCCAAGATGCACAAAAGCGCTGGAAACGGTGAGATAAGCCTATTTTTGCAACTTTGGTTAAAATCTTCAATTTTTCATCACAGATGTGCCCAAGATGCGCAAAAGCGCTGGAAACGGTGAGATAAGCCTATTTTTGCAACTTTGGTTAAAATCTTAAATTTTTCATCACAGATGTGCCCAAGGTGCGCAAAAGTGCTGGAAACGGTGAGATAAGCCTAATTTTGCAACAATGTTTAAGGTTTGGAGGTTTCATAGACTAAAGTTGAAAATCAGTGGTTTGACTGCCATAATGAAATAGGGTCACTAATCAACGTGTTTTCTCAAAAGGCCTTCAGTCAAATTCCTTGATACTTAAAATGCATACAGTGGATTATAATAATGAAAAAGGATAATTTGAAATCTTGGTTTCAACTCTAAAGGAACTCTTTAAAAAAAAGATTTTAAGTTTTGAAAAACCCCAATGAAAAAGTAGCAACTGCACGGATTCTACTGTCAGATTCGCTCTAAGTGCCAAAAAGTGCTGGAAACGGGGAGATAAGCCTATTTTTGCAACAATGGTTAAAATCTTCAATTTTTCATCACAGATGTGCCCAAGATGCACAAAAGCGCTGGAAACGGTGAGATAAGCCTATTTTTGCAACTTTGGTTAAAATCTTCAATTTTTCATCACAGATGTGCCCAAGATGCCCAAAAGCGCTGGAAACGGTGAGATAAGCCTATTTTTGCAACTTTGGTTAAAATCTTAAATTTTTCATCACAGATGTGCCCAAGATGCCCAAAAGCGCTGGAAACGGTGAGATAAGCCTATTTTTGCAACTTTGGTTAAAATCTTCATTTTTTCATCACAGATATGCCCAAGGTGCACAAAAGTGCTGGAAACGGTGAGATAAGCCTAATTTTGCAACAATGTTTAAGGTTTGGAGGTTTCATAGACTAAAGTTGAAAATCAGTGGTTTGACTGCCATAATGAAATAGGGTCACTAATCAACGTGTTTTCTCAAAAGGCCTTCAGTCAAATTCCTTGATACTTAAAATGCATACAGTGGATTATAATAATGAAAAAGGATAATTTGAAATCTTGGTTTCAACTCTAAAGGAACTCTTTAAAAAAAAGATTTTAAGTTTTGGAAACCCCAATGAAAAAGTAGCAACTGCACGGTTTCTACTGTCAGATTGGCTCTAAGTGCCAAAAAGTGCTGGAAACGGGGAGATAAGCCTATTTTTGCAACAATGGTTAAAATCTTCAATTTTTCATCACAGATGTGTCCAAGATGCACAAAAGCGCTGGAAACGGTGAGATAAGCCTATTTTTGCAACTTTGGTTAAAATCTTCAATTTTTCATCACAGATGTGCCCAAGATGCGCAAAAGCTCTGGAAACGGTGAGATAAGCCTATTTTTGCAACTTTGGTTAAAATCTTAAATTTTTCATCACAGATGTGCCCAAGATGCACAAAAGCGCTGGAAACGGTGAGATAAGCCTATTTTTGCAACTTTGGTTAAAATCTTCAATTTTTCATCACAGATGTGCCCAAGATGCGCAAAAGCGCTGGAAACGGTGAGATAAGCCTATTTTTGCAACTTTGGTTAAAATCTTCATTTTTTCATCACAGATATGCCCAAGGTGCACAAAAGTGCTGGAAACGGTGAGATAAGCCTAATTTTGCAACAATGTTTAAGGTTTGGAGGTTTCATAGACTAAAGTTGAAAATCAGTGGTTTGACTGCCATAATGAAATAGGGTCACTAATCAACGTGTTTTCTCAAAAGGCCTTCAGTCAAATTCCTTGATACTTAAAATGCATACAGTGGATTATAATAATGAAAAAGGATAATTTGAAATCTTGGTTTCAACTCTAAAGGAACTCTTTAAAAAAAAGATTTTAAGTTTTGGAAACCCCAATGAAAAAGTAGCAACTGCACGGATTCTACTGTCAGATTCGCTCTAAGTGCCAAAAAGTGCTGGAAACGGGGAGATAAGCCTATTTTTGCAACAATGGTTAAAATCTTCAATTTTTCATCACAGATGTGCCCAAGATGCACAAAAGCGCTGGAAACGGTGAGATAAGCCTATTTTTGCAACTTTGGTTAAAATCTTCAATTTTTCATCACAGATGTGCCCAAGATGCCCAAAAGCGCTGGAAACGGTGAGATAAGCCTATTTTTGCAACTTTGGTTAAAATCTTCAATTTTTCATCACAGATGTGCCCAAGATGCCCAAAAGCGCTGGAAACGGTGAGATAAGCCTATTTTTGCAACTTTGGTTAAAATCTTCATTTTTTCATCACAGATATGCCCAAGGTGCACAAAAGTGCTGGAAACGGTGAGATAAGCCTAATTTTGCAACAATGTTTAAGGTTTGGAGGTTTCATAGACTAAAGTTGAAAATCAGTGGTTTGACTGCCATAATGAAATAGGGTCACTAATCAACGTGTTTTCTCAAAAGGCCTTCAGTCAAATTCCTTGATACTTAAAATGCATACAGTGGATTATAATAATGAAAAAGGATAATTTGAAATCTTGGTTTCAACTCTAAAGGAACTCTTTAAAAAAAAGATTTTAAGTTTTGGAAACCCCAATGAAAAAGTAGCAACTGCACGGATTCTACTGTCAGATTCGCTCTAAGTGCCAAAAAGTGCTGGAAACGGGGAGATAAGCCTATTTTTGCAACAATGGTTAAAATCTTCAATTTTTCATCACAGATGTGCCCAAGATGCACAAAAGCGCTGGAAACGGTGAGATAAGCCTATTTTTGCAACTTTGGTTAAAATCTTCAATTTTTCATCACAGATGTGCCCAAGATGCCCAAAAGCGCTGGAAACGGTGAGATAAGCCTATTTTTGCAACTTTGGTTAAAATCTTAAATTTTTCATCACAGATGTGCCCAAGATGCCCAAAAGCGCTGGAAACGGTGAGATAAGCCTATTTTTGCAACTTTGGTTAAAATCTTCATTTTTTCATCACAGATATGCCCAAGGTGCACAAAAGTGCTGGAAACGGTGAGATAAGCCTAATTTTGCAACAATGTTTAAGGTTTGGAGGTTTCATAGACTAAAGTTGAAAATCAGTGGTTTGACTGCCATAATGAAATAGGGTCACTAATCAACGTGTTTTCTCAAAAGGCCTTCAGTCAAATTCCTTGATACTTAAAATGCATACAGTGGATTATAATAATGAAAAAGGATAATTTGAAATCTTGGTTTCAACTCTAAAGGAACTCTTTAAAAAAAAGATTTTAAGTTTTGGAAACCCCAATGAAAAAGTAGCAACTGCACGGTTTCTACTCTCAGATTGGCTCTAAGTGCCAAAAAGTGCTGGAAACGGGGAGATAAGCCTATTTTTGCAACAATGGTTAAAATCTTCAATTTTTCATCACAGATGTGTCCAAGATGCACAAAAGCGCTGGAAACGGTGAGATAAGCCTATTTTTGCAACTTTGGTTAAAATCTTCAATTTTTCATCACAGATGTGCCCAAGATGCACAAAAGCGCTGGAAACGTTGAGATAAGCCTATTTTTGCAACTTTGGTTAAAATCTTCATTTTTTCATCACAGATATGCCCAAGGTGCACAAAAGTGCTGGAAACGGTGAGATAAGCCTAATTTTGCAACAATGTTTAAGGTTTGGAGGTTTCATAGACTAAAGTTGAAAATCAGTGGTTTGACTGCCATAATGAAATAGGGTCACTAATCAACGTGTTTTCTCAAAAGGCCTTCAGTCAAATTCCTTGATACTTAAAATGCATACAGTGGATTATAATAATGAAAAAGGATAATTTGAAATCTTGGTTTCAACTCTAAAGGAACTCTTTAAAAAAAAGATTTTAAGTTTTGGAAACCCCAATGAAAAAGTAGCAACTGCACGGTTTCTACTCTCAGATTGGCTCTAAGTGCCAAAAAGTGCTGGAAACGGGGAGATAAGCCTATTTTTGCAACTTTGGTTAAAATCTTCAATTTTTCATCACAGATGTGCCCAAGATGCACAAAAGCGCTGGAAACGTTGAGATAAGCCTATTTTTGCAACTTTGGTTAAAATCTTCATTTTTTCATCACAGATATGCCCAAGGTGCACAAAAGTGCTGGAAACGGTGAGATAAGCCTAATTTTGCAACAATGTTTAAGGTTTGGAGGTTTCATAGACTAAAGTTGAAAATCAGTGGTTTGACTGCCATAATGAAATAGGGTCACTAATCAACGTGTTTTCTCAAAAGGCCTTCAGTCAAATTCCTTGATACTTAAAATGCATACAGTGGATTATAATAATGAAAAAGGATAATTTGAAATCTTGGTTTCAACTCTAAAGGAACTCTTTAAAAAAAAGATTTTAAGTTTTGGAAACCCCAATGAAAAAGTAGCAACTGCACGGTTTCTACTCTCAGATTGGCTCTAAGTGCCAAAAAGTGCTGGAAACGGGGAGATAAGCCTATTTTTGCAACAATGGTTAAAATCTTCAATTTTTCATCACAGATGTGTCCAAGATGCACAAAAGCGCTGGAAACGGTGAGATAAGCCTATTTTTGCAACTTTGGTTAAAATCTTCAATTTTTCATCACAGATGTGCCCAAGATGCACAAAAGCGCTGGAAACGTTGAGATAAGCCTATTTTTGCAACTTTGGTTAAAATCTTCAATTTTTCATCACAGATGTGCCCAAGATGCACAAAAGCGCTGGAAACGGTGAGATAAGCCTATTTTTGCAACTTTGGTTGAAATCTTAAATTTTTCATCACAGATGTGTCCAAGATGCGCAAAAGCGCTGGAAACGGTGAGATAAGCCTATTTTTGCAACTTTGGTTAAAATCTTCAATTTTTCATCACAGATGTGCCCAAGGTGCGCAAAAGTGCTGGAAACGGTGAGATAAGCCTAATTTTGCAACAATGTTTAAGGTTTGGAGGTTTCATAGACTAAAGTTGAAAATCAGTGGTTTGACTGCCATAATGAAATAGGGTCACTAATCAACGTGTTTTCTCAAAAGGCCTTCAGTCAAATTCCTTGATACTTAAAATGCATACAGTGGATTATAATAATGAAAAAGGATAATTTGAAATCTTGGTTTCAACTCTAAAGGAACTCTTTAAAAAAAAGATTTTAAGTTTTGGAAACCCCAATGAAAAAGTAGCAACTGCACGGTTTCTACTGTCAGATTGGCTCTAAGTGCCAAAAAGTGCTGGAAACGGGGAGATAAGCCTATTTTTGCAACAATGGTTAAAATCTTTAATTTTTCATCACAGATGTGCCCAAGATGCACAAAAGCGCTGGAAACGGTGAGATAAGCCTATTTTTGCAACTTTGGTTAAAATCTTCAATTTTTCATCACAGATGTGCCCAAGATGCACAAAAGCGCTGGAAACGGTGAGATAAGCCTATTTTTGCAACTTTGGTTAAAATCTTCAATTTTTCATCACAGATGTGCCCAAGATGCGCAAAAGCTCTGGAAACGGTGAGATAAGCCTATTTTTGCAACTTTGGTTAAAATCTTCAATTTTTCATCACAGATGTGCCCAAGATGCGCAAAAGCGCTGGAAACGGTGAGATAAGCCTATTTTTGCAACTTTGGTTAAAATCTTCATTTTTTCATCACAGATATGCCCAAGGTGCACAAAAGTGCTGGAAACGGTGAGATAAGCCTAATTTTGCAACAATGTTTAAGGTTTGGAGGTTTCATAGACTAAAGTTGAAAATCAGTGGTTTGACTGCCATAATGAAATAGGGTCACTAATCAACGTGTTTTCTCAAAAGGCCTTCAGTCAAATTCCTTGATACTCTAATGCATACAGTGGATTATAATAATGAAAAAGGATAATTTGAAATCTTGGTTTCAACTCTAAAGGAACTCTTTAAAAAAAAGATTTTAAGTTTTGGAAACCCCAATGAAAAAGTAGCAACTGCACGGATTCTACTGTCAGATTCGCTCTAAGTGCCAAAAAGTGCTGGAAACGGGGAGATAAGCCTATTTTTGCAACAATGGTTAAAATCTTCAATTTTTCATCACAGATGTGCCCAAGATGCACAAAAGCGCTGGAAACGGTGAGATAAGCCTATTTTTGCAACTTTGGTTAAAATCTTCAATTTTTCATCACAGATGTGCCCAAGATGCCCAAAAGCGCTGGAAACGGTGAGATAAGCCTATTTTTGCAACTTTGGTTAAAATCTTAAATTTTTCATCACAGATGTGCCCAAGATGCCCAAAAGCGCTGGAAACGGTGAGATAAGCCTATTTTTGCAACTTTGGTTAAAATCTTCATTTTTTCATCACAGATATGCCCAAGGTGCACAAAAGTGCTGGAAACGGTGAGATAAGCCTAATTTTGCAACAATGTTTAAGGTTTGGAGGTTTCATAGACTAAAGTTGAAAATCAGTGGTTTGACTGCCATAATGAAATAGGGTCACTAATCAACGTGTTTTCTCAAAAGGCCTTCAGTCAAATTCCTTGATACTTAAAATGCATACAGTGGATTATAATAATGAAAAAGGATAATTTGAAATCTTGGTTTCAACTCTAAAGGAACTCTTTAAAAAAAAGATTTTAAGTTTTGGAAACCCCAATGAAAAAGTAGCAACTGCACGGATTCTACTGTCAGATTCGCTCTAAGTGCCAAAAAGTGCTGGAAACGGGGAGATAAGCCTATTTTTGCAACAATGGTTAAAATCTTCAATTTTTCATCACAGATGTGCCCAAGATGCACAAAAGCGCTGGAAACGGTGAGATAAGCCTATTTTTGCAACTTTGGTTAAAATCTTCAATTTTTCATCACAGATGTGCCCAAGATGCACAAAAGCGCTGGAAACGGTGAGATAAGCCTATTTTTGCAACTTTGGTTAAAATCTTCAATTTTTCATCACAGATGTGCCCAAGATGCCCAAAAGCGCTGGAAACGGTGAGATAAGCCTATTTTTGCAACTTTGGTTAAAATCTTAAATTTTTCATCACAGATGTGCCCAAGATGCCCAAAAGCGCTGGAAACGGTGAGATAAGCCTATTTTTGCAACTTTGGTTAAAATCTTCATTTTTTCATCACAGATATGCCCAAGGTGCACAAAAGTGCTGGAAACGGTGAGATAAGCCTAATTTTGCAACAATGTTTAAGGTTTGGAGGTTTCATAGACTAAAGTTGAAAATCAGTGGTTTGACTGCCATAATGAAATAGGGTCACTAATCAACGTGTTTTCTCAAAAGGCCTTCAGTCAAATTCCTTGATACTTAAAATGCATACAGTGGATTATAATAATGAAAAAGGATAATTTGAAATCTTGGTTTCAACTCTAAAGGAACTCTTTAAAAAAAAGATTTTAAGTTTTGGAAACCCCAATGAAAAAGTAGCAACTGCACGGTTTCTACTGTCAGATTGGCTCTAAGTGCCAAAAAGTGCTGGAAACGGGGAGATAAGCCTATTTTTGCAACAATGGTTAAAATCTTCAATTTTTCATCACAGATGTGTCCAAGATGCACAAAAGCGCTGGAAACGGTGAGATAAGCCTATTTTTGCAACTTTGGTTAAAATCTTCAATTTTTCATCACAGATGTGCCCAAGATGCACAAAAGCGCTGGAAACGTTGAGATAAGCCTATTTTTGCAACTTTGGTTAAAATCTTCAATTTTTCATCACAGATGTGCCCAAGATGCACAAAAGCGCTGGAAACGGTGAGATAAGCCTATTTTTGCAACTTTGGTTGAAATCTTAAATTTTTCATCACAGATGTGTCCAAGATGCGCAAAAGCGCTGGAAACGGTGAGATAAGCCTATTTTTGCAACTTTGGTTAAAATCTTCAATTTTTCATCACAGATGTGCCCAAGATGCCCAAAAGCGCTGGAAACGGTGAGATAAGCCTATTTTTGCAACTTTGGTTAAAATCTTAAATTTTTCATCACAGATGTGCCCAAGATGCCCAAAAGCGCTGGAAACGGTGAGATAAGCCTATTTTTGCAACTTTGGTTAAAATCTTCATTTTTTCATCACAGATATGCCCAAGGTGCACAAAAGTGCTGGAAACGGTGAGATAAGCCTAATTTTGCAACAATGTTTAAGGTTTGGAGGTTTCATAGACTAAAGTTGAAAATCAGTGGTTTGACTGCCATAATGAAATAGGGTCACTAATCAACGTGTTTTCTCAAAAGGCCTTCAGTCAAATTCCTTGATACTTAAAATGCATACAGTGGATTATAATAATGAAAAAGGATAATTTGAAATCTTGGTTTCAACTCTAAAGGAACTCTTTAAAAAAAAGATTTTAAGTTTTGGAAACCCCAATGAAAAAGTAGCAACTGCACGGTTTCTACTCTCAGATTGGCTCTAAGTGCCAAAAAGTGCTGGAAACGGGGAGATAAGCCTATTTTTGCAACAATGGTTAAAATCTTCAATTTTTCATCACAGATGTGTCCAAGATGCACAAAAGCGCTGGAAACGGTGAGATAAGCCTATTTTTGCAACTTTGGTTAAAATCTTCAATTTTTCATCACAGATGTGCCCAAGATGCACAAAAGCGCTGGAAACGGTGAGATAAGCCTATTTTTGCAACTTTGGTTAAAATCTTCAATTTTTCATCACAGATGTGCCCAAGATGCCCAAAAGCGCTGGAAACGGTGAGATAAGCCTATTTTTGCAACTTTGGTTAAAATCTTCATTTTTTCATCACAGATATGCCCAAGGTGCACAAAAGTGCTGGAAACGGTGAGATAAGCCTAATTTTGCAACAATGTTTAAGGTTTGGAGGTTTCATAGACTAAAGTTGAAAATCAGTGGTTTGACTGCCATAATGAAATAGGGTCACTAATCAACGTGTTTTCTCAAAAGGCCTTCAGTCAAATTCCTTGATACTTAAAATGCATACAGTGGATTATAATAATGAAAAAGGATAATTTGAAATCTTGGTTTCAACTCTAAAGGAACTCTTTAAAAAAAAGATTTTAAGTTTTGGAAACCCCAATGAAAAAGTAGCAACTGCACGGATTCTACTGTCAGATTCGCTCTAAGTGCCAAAAAGTGCTGGAAACGGGGAGATAAGCCTATTTTTGCAACAATGGTTAAAATCTTCAATTTTTCATCACAGATGTGCCCAAGATGCACAAAAGCGCTGGAAACGGTGAGATAAGCCTATTTTTGCAACTTTGGTTAAAATCTTCAATTTTTCATCACAGATGTGCCCAAGATGCACAAAAGCGCTGGAAACGGTGAGATAAGCCTATTTTTGCAACTTTGGTTAAAATCTTCAATTTTTCATCACAGATGTGCCCAAGATGCGCAAAAGCTCTGGAAACGGTGAGATAAGCCTATTTTTGCAACTTTGGTTAAAATCTTAAATTTTTCATCACAGATGTGCCCAAGATGCACAAAAGCGCTGGAAACGGTGAGATAAGCCTATTTTTGCAACTTTGGTTAAAATCTTCAATTTTTCATCACAGATGTGCCCAAGATGCGCAAAAGCGCTGGAAACGGTGAGATAAGCCTATTTTTGCAACTTTGGTTAAAATCTTCATTTTTTCATCACAGATATGCCCAAGGTGCGCAAAAGTGCTGGAAACGGTGAGATAAGCCTAATTTTGCAACAATGTTTAAGGTTTGGAGGTTTCATAGACTAAAGTTTAAAATCAGTGGTTTGACTGCCATAATGAAATAGGGTCACTAATCAACGTGTTTTCTCAAAAGGCCTTCAGTCAAATTCCTTGATACTTAAAATGCATTCAGTGGATTATAATAATGAAAAAGGATAATTTGAAATCTTGGTTTCAACTCTAAAGGAACTCTTTAAAAAAAAGATTTTAAGTTTTGGAAACCCCAATGAAAAAGTAGCAACTGCACGGATTCTACTGTCAGATTCGCTCTAAGTGCCAAAAAGTGCTGGAAACGGGGAGATAAGCCTATTTTTGCAACAATGGTTAAAATCTTCAATTTTTCATCACAGATGTGCCCAAGATGCACAAAAGCGCTGGAAACGGTGAGATAAGCCTATTTTTGCAACTTTGGTTAAAATCTTCAATTTTTCATCACAGATGTGCCCAAGATGCCCAAAAGCGCTGGAAACGGTGAGATAAGCCTATTTTTGCAACTTTGGTTAAAATCTTAAATTTTTCATCACAGATGTGCCCAAGATGCCCAAAAGCGCTGGAAACGGTGAGATAAGCCTATTTTTGCAACTTTGGTTAAAATCTTCATTTTTTCATCACAGATATGCCCAAGGTGCACAAAAGTGCTGGAAACGGTGAGATAAGCCTAATTTTGCAACAATGTTTAAGGTTTGGAGGTTTCATAGACTAAAGTTGAAAATCAGTGGTTTGACTGCCATAATGAAATAGGGTCACTAATCAACGTGTTTTCTCAAAAGGCCTTCAGTCAAATTCCTTGATACTTAAAATGCATACAGTGGATTATAATAATGAAAAAGGATAATTTGAAATCTTGGTTTCAACTCTAAAGGAACTCTTTAAAAAAAAGATTTTAAGTTTTAGAAACCCCAATGAAAAAGTAGCAACTGCACGGTTTCTACTGTCAGATTGGCTCTAAGTGCCAAAAAGTGCTGGAAACGGGGAGATAAGCCTATTTTTGCAACAATGGTTAAAATCTTCAATTTTTCATCACAGATGTGCCCAAGATGCGCAAAAGCTCTGGAAACGGTGAGATAAGCCTATTTTTGCAACTTTGGTTAAAATCTTAAATTTTTCATCACAGATGTGCCCAAGATGCACAAAAGCGCTGGAAACGGTGAGATAAGCCTATTTTTGCAACTTTGGTTAAAATCTTCAATTTTTCATCACAGATGTGCCCAAGATGCGCAAAAGCGCTGGAAACGGTGAGATAAGCCTATTTTTGCAACTTTGGTTAAAATCTTCATTTTTTCATCACAGATATGCCCAAGGTGCACAAAAGTGCTGGAAACGGTGAGATAAGCCTAATTTTGCAACAATGTTTAAGGTTTGGAGGTTTCATAGACTAAAGTTGAAAATCAGTGGTTTGACTGCCATAATGAAATAGGGTCACTAATCAACGTGTTTTCTCAAAAGGCCTTCAGTCAAATTCCTTGATACTTAAAATGCATACAGTGGATTATAATAATGAAAAAGGATAATTTGAAATCTTGGTTTCAACTCTAAAGGAACTCTTTAAAAAAAAGATTTTAAGTTTTGGAAACCCCAATGAAAAAGTAGCAACTGCACGGATTCTACTGTCAGATTCGCTCTAAGTGCCAAAAAGTGCTGGAAACGGGGAGATAAGCCTATTTTTGCAACAATGGTTAAAATCTTCAATTTTTCATCACAGATGTGCCCAAGATGCACAAAAGCGCTGGAAACGGTGAGATAAGCCTATTTTTGCAACTTTGGTTAAAATCTTCAATTTTTCATCACAGATGTGCCCAAGATGCCCAAAAGCGCTGGAAACGGTGAGATAAGCCTATTTTTGCAACTTTGGTTAAAATCTTAAATTTTTCATCACAGATGTGCCCAAGATGCCCAAAAGCGCTGGAAACGGTGAGATAAGCCTATTTTTGCAACTTTGGTTAAAATCTTCATTTTTTCATCACAGATATGCCCAAGGTGCACAAAAGTGCTGGAAACGGTGAGATAAGCCTAATTTTGCAACAATGTTTAAGGTTTGGAGGTTTCATAGACTAAAGTTGAAAATCAGTGGTTTGACTGCCATAATGAAATAGGGTCACTAATCAACGTGTTTTCTCAAAAGGCCTTCAGTCAAATTCCTTGATACTTAAAATGCATACAGTGGATTATAATAATGAAAAAGGATAATTTGAAATCTTGGTTTCAACTCTAAAGGAACTCTTTAAAAAAAAGATTTTAAGTTTTAGAAACCCCAATGAAAAAGTAGCAACTGCACGGTTTCTACTGTCAGATTGGCTCTAAGTGCCAAAAAGTGCTGGAAACGGGGAGATAAGCCTATTTTTGCAACAATGGTTAAAATCTTCAATTTTTCATCACAGATGTGTCCAAGATGCACAAAAGCGCTGGAAACGGTGAGATAAGCCTATTTTTGCAACTTTGGTTAAAATCTTCAATTTTTCATCACAGATGTGCCCAAGATGCGCAAAAGCTCTGGAAACGGTGAGATAAGCCTATTTTTGCAACTTTGGTTAAAATCTTAAATTTTTCATCACAGATGTGCCCAAGATGCACAAAAGCGCTGGAAACGGTGAGATAAGCCTATTTTTGCAACTTTGGTTAAAATCTTCAATTTTTCATCACAGATGTGCCCAAGATGCGCAAAAGCGCTGGAAACGGTGAGATAAGCCTATTTTTGCAACTTTGGTTAAAATCTTAATTTTTTCATCACAGATATGCCCAAGGTGCACAAAAGTGCTGGAAACGGTGAGATAAGCCTAATTTTGCAACAATGTTTAAGGTTTGGAGGTTTCATAGACTAAAGTTGAAAATCAGTGGTTTGACTGCCATAATGAAATAGGGTCACTAATCAACGTGTTTTCTCAAAAGGCCTTCAGTCAAATTCCTTGATACTTAAAATGCATACAGTGGATTATAATAATGAAAAAGGATAATTTGAAATCTTGGTTTCAACTCTAAAGGAACTCTTTAAAAAAAAGATTTTAAGTTTTAGAAACCCCAATGAAAAAGTAGCAACTGCACGGTTTCTACTGTCAGATTGGCTCTAAGTGCCTAAAAGTGCTGGAAACGGGGAGATAAGCCTATTTTTGCAACAATGGTTAAAATCTTCAATTTTTCATCACAGATGTGCCCAAGATGCGCAAAAGCTCTGGAAACGGTGAGATAAGCCTATTTTTGCAACTTTGGTTAAAATCTTAAATTTTTCATCACAGATGTGCCCAAGATGCACAAAAGCGCTGGAAACGGTGAGATAAGCCTATTTTTGCAACTTTGGTTAAAATCTTCAATTTTTCATCACAGATGTGCCCAAGATGCGCAAAAGCGCTGGAAACGGTGAGATAAGCCTATTTTTGCAACTTTGGTTAAAATCTTCATTTTTTCATCACAGATATGCCCAAGGTGCACAAAAGTGCTGGAAACGGTGAGATAAGCCTAATTTTGCAACAATGTTTAAGGTTTGGAGGTTTCATAGACTAAAGTTGAAAATCAGTGGTTTGACTGCCATAATGAAATAGGGTCACTAATCAACGTGTTTTCTCAAAAGGCCTTCAGTCAAATTCCTTGATACTTAAAATGCATACAGTGGATTATAATAATGAAAAAGGATAATTTGAAATCTTGGTTTCAACTCTAAAGGAACTCTTTAAAAAAAAGATTTTAAGTTTTGGAAACCCCAATGAAAAAGTAGCAACTGCACGGATTCTACTGTCAGATTCGCTCTAAGTGCCAAAAAGTGCTGGAAACGGGGAGATAAGCCTATTTTTGCAACAATGGTTAAAATCTTCAATTTTTCATCACAGATGTGCCCAAGATGCACAAAAGCGCTGGAAACGGTGAGATAAGCCTATTTTTGCAACTTTGGTTAAAATCTTCAATTTTTCATCACAGATGTGCCCAAGATGCCCAAAAGCGCTGGAAACGGTGAGATAAGCCTATTTTTGCAACTTTGGTTAAAATCTTAAATTTTTCATCACAGATGTGCCCAAGATGCCCAAAAGCGCTGGAAACGGTGAGATAAGCCTATTTTTGCAACTTTGGTTAAAATCTTCATTTTTTCATCACAGATATGCCCAAGGTGCACAAAAGTGCTGGAAACGGTGAGATAAGCCTAATTTTGCAACAATGTTTAAGGTTTGGAGGTTTCATAG
The DNA here is from genome assembly GCF_947347685.1 of Pleuronectes platessa. Lineage (NCBI taxonomy): Eukaryota > Metazoa > Chordata > Actinopteri > Pleuronectiformes > Pleuronectidae > Pleuronectes > Pleuronectes platessa. Next base: position 243,001 of record NW_026518871.1, on the reverse strand, counting down.
ACTAAAGTTGAAAATCAGTGGTTTGACTGCCATAATGAAATAGGGTCACTAATCAACGTGTTTTCTCAAAAGGCCTTCAGTCAAATTCCTTGATACTTAAAATGCATACAGTGGATTATAATAATGAAAAAGGATAATTTGAAATCTTGGTTTCAACTCTAAAGGAACTCTTTAAAAAAAAGATTTTAAGTTTTAGAAACCCCAATGAAAAAGTAGCAACTGCACGGTTTCTACTGTCAGATTGGCTCTAAGTGCCAAAAAGTGCTGGAAACGGGGAGATAAGCCTATTTTTGCAACAATGGTTAAAATCTTCAATTTTTCATCACAGATGTGTCCAAGATGCACAAAAGCGCTGGAAACGGTGAGATAAGCCTATTTTTGCAACTTTGGTTAAAATCTTCAATTTTTCATCACAGATGTGCCCAAGATGCGCAAAAGCTCTGGAAACGGTGAGATAAGCCTATTTTTGCAACTTTGGTTAAAATCTTAAATTTTTCATCACAGATGTGCCCAAGATGCACAAAAGCGCTGGAAACGGTGAGATAAGCCTATTTTTGCAACTTTGGTTAAAATCTTCAATTTTTCATCACAGATGTGCCCAAGATGCGCAAAAGCGCTGGAAACGGTGAGATAAGCCTATTTTTGCAACTTTGGTTAAAATCTTCATTTTTTCATCACAGATATGCCCAAGGTGCACAAAAGTGCTGGAAACGGTGAGATAAGCCTAATTTTGCAACAATGTTTAAGGTTTGGAGGTTTCATAGACTAAAGTTGAAAATCAGTGGTTTGACTGCCATAATGAAATAGGGTCACTAATCAACGTGTTTTCTCAAAAGGCCTTCAGTCAAATTCCTTGATACTTAAAATGCATACAGTGGATTATAATAATGAAAAAGGATAATTTGAAATCTTGGTTTCAACTCTAAAGGAACTCTTTAAAAAAAAGATTTTAAGTTTTGGAAACCCCAATGAAAAAGTAGCAACTGCACGGATTCTACTGTCAGATTCGCTCTAAGTGCCAAAAAGTGCTGGAAACGGGGAGATAAGCCTATTTTTGCAACAATGGTTAAAATCTTCAATTTTTCATCACAGATGTGCCCAAGATGCACAAAAGCGCTGGAAACGGTGAGATAAGCCTATTTTTGCAACTTTGGTTAAAATCTTCAATTTTTCATCACAGATGTGCCCAAGATGCCCAAAAGCGCTGGAAACGGTGAGATAAGCCTATTTTTGCAACTTTGGTTAAAATCTTAAATTTTTCATCACAGATGTGCCCAAGATGCCCAAAAGCGCTGGAAACGGTGAGATAAGCCTATTTTTGCAACTTTGGTTAAAATCTTCATTTTTTCATCACAGATATGCCCAAGGTGCACAAAAGTGCTGGAAACGGTGAGATAAGCCTAATTTTGCAACAATGTTTAAGGTTTGGAGGTTTCATAGACTAAAGTTGAAAATCAGTGGTTTGACTGCCATAATGAAATAGGGTCACTAATCTACGTGTTTTCTCAAAAGGCCTTCAGTCAAATTCCTTGATACTTAAAATGCATACAGTGGATTATAATAATGAAAAAGGATAATTTGAAATCTTGGTTTCAACTCTAAAGGAACTCTTTAAAAAAAAGATTTTAAGTTTTGGAAACCCCAATGAAAAAGTAGCAACTGCACGGATTCTACTGTCAGATTCGCTCTAAGTGCCAAAAAGTGCTGGAAACGGGGAGATAAGCCTATTTTTGCAACAATGGTTAAAATCTTCAATTTTTCATCACAGATGTGCCCAAGATGCACAAAAGCGCTGGAAACGGTGAGATAAGCCTATTTTTGCAACTTTGGTTAAAATCTTCAATTTTTCATCACAGATGTGCCCAAGATGCCCAAAAGCGCTGGAAACGGTGAGATAAGCCTATTTTTGCAACTTTGGTTAAAATCTTAAATTTTTCATCACAGATGTGCCCAAGATGCCCAAAAGCGCTGGAAACGGTGAGATAAGCCTATTTTTGCAACTTTGGTTAAAATCTTCATTTTTTCATCACAGATATGCCCAAGGTGCACAAAAGTGCTGGAAACGGTGAGATAAGCCTAATTTTGCAACAATGTTTAAGGTTTGGAGGTTTCATAGACTAAAGTTGAAAATCAGTGGTTTGACTGCCATAATGAAATAGGGTCACTAATCAACGTGTTTTCTCAAAAGGCCTTCAGTCAAATTCCTTGATACTTAAAATGCATACAGTGGATTATAATAATGAAAAAGGATAATTTGAAATCTTGGTTTCAACTCTAAAGGAACTCTTTAAAAAAAAGATTTTAAGTTTTGGAAACCCCAATGAAAAAGTAGCAACTGCACGGTTTCTACTCTCAGATTGGCTCTAAGTGCCAAAAAGTGCTGGAAACGGGGAGATAAGCCTATTTTTGCAACAATGGTTAAAATCTTCAATTTTTCATCACAGATGTGTCCAAGATGCACAAAAGCGCTGGAAACGGTGAGATAAGCCTATTTTTGCAACTTTGGTTAAAATCTTCAATTTTTCATCACAGATGTGCCCAAGATGCACAAAAGCGCTGGAAACGTTGAGATAAGCCTATTTTTGCAACTTTGGTTAAAATCTTCAATTTTTCATCACAGATGTGCCCAAGATGCACAAAAGCGCTGGAAACGGTGAGATAAGCCTATTTTTGCAACTTTGGTTGAAATCTTAAATTTTTCATCACAGATGTGTCCAAGATGCGCAAAAGCGCTGGAAACGGTGAGATAAGCCTATTTTTGCAACTTTGGTTAAAATCTTCAATTTTTCATCACAGATGTGCCCAAGATGCGCAAAAGCGCTGGAAACGGTGAGATAAGCCTATTTTTGCAACTTTGGTTAAAATCTTCAATTTTTCATCACAGATGTGCCCAAGGTGCGCAAAAGTGCTGGAAACGGTGAGATAAGCCTAATTTTGCAACAATGTTTAAGGTTTGGAGGTTTCATAGACTAAAGTTGAAAATCAGTGGTTTGACTGCCATAATGAAATAGGGTCACTAATCAACGTGTTTTCTCAAAAGGCCTTCAGTCAAATTCCTTGATACTTAAAATGCATACAGTGGATTATAATAATGAAAAAGGATAATTTGAAATCTTGGTTTCAACTCTAAAGGAACTCTTTAAAAAAAAGATTTTAAGTTTTGGAAACCCCAATGAAAAAGTAGCAACTGCACGGTTTCTACTGTCAGATTGGCTCTAAGTGCCAAAAAGTGCTGGAAACGGGGAGATAAGCCTATTTTTGCAACAATGGTTAAAATCTTCAATTTTTCATCACAGATGTGCCCAAGATGCACAAAAGCGCTGGAAACGGTGAGATAAGCCTATTTTTGCAACTTTGGTTAAAATCTTCAATTTTTCATCACAGATGTGCCCAAGATGCACAAAAGCGCTGGAAACGGTGAGATAAGCCTATTTTTGCAACTTTGGTTAAAATCTTCAATTTTTCATCACAGATGTGCCCAAGATGCGCAAAAGCTCTGGAAACGGTGAGATAAGCCTATTTTTGCAACTTTGGTTAAAATCTTCAATTTTTCATCACAGATGTGCCCAAGATGCGCAAAAGCGCTGGAAACGGTGAGATAAGCCTATTTTTGCAACTTTGGTTAAAATCTTCATTTTTTCATCACAGATATGCCCAAGGTGCACAAAAGTGCTGGAAACGGTGAGATAAGCCTAATTTTGCAACAATGTTTAAGGTTTGGAGGTTTCATAGACTAAAGTTGAAAATCAGTGGTTTGACTGCCATAATGAAATAGGGTCACTAATCAACGTGTTTTCTCAAAAGGCCTTCAGTCAAATTCCTTGATACTTAAAAAGCATACAGTGGATTATAATAATGAAAAAGGATAATTTGAAATCTTGGTTTCAACTCTAAAGGAACTCTTTAAAAAAAAGATTTTAAGTTTTGGAAACCCCAATGAAAAAGTAGCAACTGCACGGATTCTACTGTCAGATTCGCTCTAAGTGCCAAAAAGTGCTGGAAACGGGGAGATAAGCCTATTTTTGCAACAATGGTTAAAATCTTCAATTTTTCATCACAGATGTGCCCAAGATGCACAAAAGCGCTGGAAACGGTGAGATAAGCCTATTTTTGCAACTTTGGTTAAAATCTTCAATTTTTCATCACAGATGTGCCCAAGATGCCCAAAAGCGCTGGAAACGGTGAGATAAGCCTATTTTTGCAACTTTGGTTAAAATCTTAAATTTTTCATCACAGATGTGCCCAAGATGCCCAAAAGCGCTGGAAACGGTGAGATAAGCCTATTTTTGCAACTTTGGTTAAAATCTTAAATTTTTCATCACAGATGTGCCCAAGATGCACAAAAGCGCTGGAAACGGTGAGATAAGCCTATTTTTGCAACTTTGGTTAAAATCTTCAATTTTTCATCACAGATGTGCCCAAGATACGCAAAAGCGCTGGAAACGGTGAGATAAGCCTATTTTTGCAACTTTGGTTAAAATCTTCATTTTTTCATCACAGATATGCCCAAGGTGCACAAAAGTGCTGGAAACGGTGAGATAAGCCTAATTTTGCAACAATGTTTAAGGTTTGGAGGTTTCATAGACTAAAGTTGAAAATCAGTGGTTTGACTGCCATAATGAAATAGGGTCACTAATCAACGTGTTTTCTCAAAAGGCCTTCAGTCAAATTCCTTGATACTTAAAATGCATACAGTGGATTATAATAATGAAAAAGGATAATTTGAAATCTTGGTTTCAACTCTAAAGGAACTCTTTAAAAAAAAGATTTTAAGTTTTGGAAACCCCAATGAAAAAGTAGCAACTGCACGGATTCTACTGTCAGATTCGCTCTAAGTGCCAAAAAGTGCTGGAAACGGGGAGATAAGCCTATTTTTGCAACAATGGTTAAAATCTTCAATTTTTCATCACAGATGTGCCCAAGATGCACAAAAGCGCTGGAAACGGTGAGATAAGCCTATTTTTGCAACTTTGGTTGAAATCTTAAATTTTTCATCACAGATGTGTCCAAGATGCGCAAAAGCGCTGGAAACGGTGAGATAAGCCTATTTTTGCAACTTTGGTTAAAATCTTCAATTTTTCATCACAAATGTGCCCAAGATGCGCAAAAGCGCTGGAAACGGTGAGATAAGCCTATTTTTGCAACTTTGGTTAAAATCTTAAATTTTTCATCACAGATGTGCCCAAGGTGCGCAAAAGTGCTGGAAACGGTGAGATAAGCCTAATTTTGCAACAATGTTTAAGGTTTGGAGGTTTCATAGACTAAAGTTGAAAATCAGTGGTTTGACTGCCATAATGAAATAGGGTCACTAATCAACGTGTTTTCTCAAAAGGCCTTCAGTCAAATTCCTTGATACTTAAAATGCATACAGTGGATTATAATAATGAAAAAGGATAATTTGAAATCTTGGTTTCAACTCTAAAGGAACTCTTTAAAAAAAAGATTTTAAGTTTTGGAAACCCCAATGAAAAAGTAGCAACTGCACGGATTCTACTGTCAGATTCGCTCTAAGTGCCAAAAAGTGCTGGAAACGGGGAGATAAGCCTATTTTTGCAACAATGGTTAAAATCTTCAATTTTTCATCACAGATGTGCCCAAGATGCACAAAAGCGCTGGAAACGGTGAGATAAGCCTATTTTTGCAACTTTGGTTAAAATCTTCAATTTTTCATCACAGATGTGCCCAAGATGCCCAAAAGCGCTGGAAACGGTGAGATAAGCCTATTTTTGCAACTTTGGTTAAAATCTTAAATTTTTCATCACAGATGTGCCCAAGATGCCCAAAAGCGCTGGAAACGGTGAGATAAGCCTATTTTTGCAACTTTGGCTAAAATCTTCATTTTTTCATCACAGATATGCCCAAGGTGCACAAAAGTGCTGGAAACGGTGAGATAAGCCTAATTTTGCAACAATGTTTAAGGTTTGGAGGTTTCATAGACTAAAGTTGAAAATCAGTGGTTTGACTGCCATAATGAAATAGGGTCACTAATCAACGTGTTTTCTCAAAAGGCCTTCAGTCAAATTCCTTGATACTTAAAATGCATACAGTGGATTATAATAATGAAAAAGGATAATTTGAAATCTTGGTTTCAACTCTAAAGGAACTCTTTAAAAAAAAGATTTTAAGTTTTGGAAACCCCAATGAAAAAGTAGCAACTGCACGGTTTCTACTGTCAGATTGGCTCTAAGTGCCAAAAAGTGCTGGAAACGGGGAGATAAGCCTATTTTTGCAACAATGGTTAAAATCTTCAATTTTTCATCACAGATGTGTCCAAGATGCACAAAAGCGCTGGAAACGGTGAGATAAGCCTATTTTTGCAACTTTGGTTAAAATCTTCAATTTTTCATCACAGATGTGCCCAAGATGCACAAAAGCGCTGGAAACGTTGAGATAAGCCTATTTTTGCAACTTTGGTTAAAATCTTCAATTTTTCATCACAGATGTGCCCAAGATGCACAAAAGCGCTGGAAACGGTGAGATAAGCCTATTTTTGCAACTTTGGTTGAAATCTTAAATTTTTCATCACAGATGTGTCCAAGATGCGCAAAAGCGCTGGAAACGGTGAGATAAGCCTATTTTTGCAACTTTGGTTAAAATCTTCAATTTTTCATCACAAATGTGCCCAAGATGCGCAAAAGCGCTGGAAACGGTGAGATAAGCCTATTTTTGCAACTTTGGTTAAAATCTTCAATTTTTCATCACAGATGTGCCCAAGGTGCGCAAAAGTGCTGGAAACGGTGAGATAAGCCTAATTTTGCAACAATGTTTAAGGTTTGGAGGTTTCATAGACTAAAGTTGAAAATCAGTGGTTTGACTGCCATAATGAAATAGGGTCACTAATCAACGTGTTTTCTCAAAAGGCCTTCAGTCAAATTCCTTGATACTTAAAATGCATACAGTGGATTATAATAATGAAAAAGGATAATTTGAAATCTTGGTTTCAACTCTAAAGGAACTCTTTAAAAAAAAGATTTTAAGTTTTGGAAACCCCAATGAAAAAGTAGCAACTGCACGGTTTCTACTGTCAGATTGGCTCTAAGTGCCAAAAAGTGCTGGAAACGGGGAGATAAGCCTATTTTTGCAACAATGGTTAAAATCTTCAATTTTTCATCACAGATGTGCCCAAGATGCACAAAAGCGCTGGAAACGGTGAGATAAGCCTATTTTTGCAACTTTGGTTAAAATCTTCAATTTTTCATCACAGATGTGCCCAAGATGCACAAAAGCGCTGGAAACGGTGAGATAAGCCTATTTTTGCAACTTTGGTTAAAATCTTCAATTTTTCATCACAGATGTGCCCAAGATGCGCAAAAGCTCTGGAAACGGTGAGATAAGCCTATTTTTGCAACTTTGGTTAAAATCTTCAATTTTTCATCACAGATGTGCCCAAGATGCGCAAAAGCGCTGGAAACGGTGAGATAAGCCTATTTTTGCAACTTTGGTTAAAATCTTCATTTTTTCATCACAGATATGCCCAAGGTGCACAAAAGTGCTGGAAACGGTGAGATAAGCCTAATTTTGCAACAATGTTTAAGGTTTGGAGGTTTCATAGACTAAAGTTGAAAATCAGTGGTTTGACTGCCATAATGAAATAGGGTCACTAATCAACGTGTTTTCTCAAAAGGCCTTCAGTCAAATTCCTTGATACTTAAAAAGCATACAGTGGATTATAATAATGAAAAAGGATAATTTGAAATCTTGGTTTCAACTCTAAAGGAACTCTTTAAAAAAAAGATTTTAAGTTTTGGAAACCCCAATGAAAAAGTAGCAACTGCACGGATTCTACTGTCAGATTCGCTCTAAGTGCCAAAAAGTGCTGGAAACGGGGAGATAAGCCTATTTTTGCAACAATGGTTAAAATCTTCAATTTTTCATCACAGATGTGCCCAAGATGCACAAAAGCGCTGGAAACGGTGAGATAAGCCTATTTTTGCAACTTTGGTTAAAATCTTCAATTTTTCATCACAGATGTGCCCAAGATGCCCAAAAGCGCTGGAAACGGTGAGATAAGCCTATTTTTGCAACTTTGGTTAAAATCTTAAATTTTTCATCACAGATGTGCCCAAGATGCCCAAAAGCGCTGGAAACGGTGAGATAAGCCTATTTTTGCAACTTTGGTTAAAATCTTAAATTTTTCATCACAGATGTGCCCAAGATGCACAAAAGCGCTGGAAACGGTGAGATAAGCCTATTTTTGCAACTTTGGTTAAAATCTTCAATTTTTCATCACAGATGTGCCCAAGATACGCAAAAGCGCTGGAAACGGTGAGATAAGCCTATTTTTGCAACTTTGGTTAAAATCTTCATTTTTTCATCACAGATATGCCCAAGGTGCACAAAAGTGCTGGAAACGGTGAGATAAGCCTAATTTTGCAACAATGTTTAAGGTTTGGAGGTTTCATAGACTAAAGTTGAAAATCAGTGGTTTGACTGCCATAATGAAATAGGGTCACTAATCAACGTGTTTTCTCAAAAGGCCTTCAGTCAAATTCCTTGATACTTAAAATGCATACAGTGGATTATAATAATGAAAAAGGATAATTTGAAATCTTGGTTTCAACTCTAAAGGAACTCTTTAAAAAAAAGATTTTAAGTTTTGGAAACCCCAATGAAAAAGTAGCAACTGCACGGATTCTACTGTCAGATTCGCTCTAAGTGCCAAAAAGTGCTGGAAACGGGGAGATAAGCCTATTTTTGCAACAATGGTTAAAATCTTCAATTTTTCATCACAGATGTGCCCAAGATGCACAAAAGCGCTGGAAACGGTGAGATAAGCCTATTTTTGCAACTTTGGTTGAAATCTTAAATTTTTCATCACAGATGTGTCCAAGATGCGCAAAAGCGCTGGAAACGGTGAGATAAGCCTATTTTTGCAACTTTGGTTAAAATCTTCAATTTTTCATCACAAATGTGCCCAAGATGCGCAAAAGCGCTGGAAACGGTGAGATAAGCCTATTTTTGCAACTTTGGTTAAAATCTTAAATTTTTCATCACAGATGTGCCCAAGGTGCGCAAAAGTGCTGGAAACGGTGAGATAAGCCTAATTTTGCAACAATGTTTAAGGTTTGGAGGTTTCATAGACTAAAGTTGAAAATCAGTGGTTTGACTGCCATAATGAAATAGGGTCACTAATCAACGTGTTTTCTCAAAAGGCCTTCAGTCAAATTCCTTGATACTTAAAATGCATACAGTGGATTATAATAATGAAAAAGGATAATTTGAAATCTTGGTTTCAACTCTAAAGGAACTCTTTAAAAAAAAGATTTTAAGTTTTGGAAACCCCAATGAAAAAGTAGCAACTGCACGGATTCTACTGTCAGATTCGCTCTAAGTGCCAAAAAGTGCTGGAAACGGGGAGATAAGCCTATTTTTGCAACAATGGTTAAAATCTTCAATTTTTCATCACAGATGTGCCCAAGATGCACAAAAGCGCTGGAAACGGTGAGATAAGCCTATTTTTGCAACTTTGGTTAAAATCTTCAATTTTTCATCACAGATGTGCCCAAGATGCCCAAAAGCGCTGGAAACGGTGAGATAAGCCTATTTTTGCAACTTTGGTTAAAATCTTAAATTTTTCATCACAGATGTGCCCAAGATGCCCAAAAGCGCTGGAAACGGTGAGATAAGCCTATTTTTGCAACTTTGGCTAAAATCTTCATTTTTTCATCACAGATATGCCCAAGGTGCACAAAAGTGCTGGAAACGGTGAGATAAGCCTAATTTTGCAACAATGTTTAAGGTTTGGAGGTTTCATAGACTAAAGTTGAAAATCAGTGGTTTGACTGCCATAATGAAATAGGGTCACTAATCAACGTGTTTTCTCAAAAGGCCTTCAGTCAAATTCCTTGATACTTAAAATGCATACAGTGGATTATAATAATGAAAAAGGATAATTTGAAATCTTGGTTTCAACTCTAAAGGAACTCTTTAAAAAAAAGATTTTAAGTTTTGGAAACCCCAATGAAAAAGTAGCAACTGCACGGTTTCTACTGTCAGATTGGCTCTAAGTGCCAAAAAGTGCTGGAAACGGGGAGATAAGCCTATTTTTGCAACAATGGTTAAAATCTTCAATTTTTCATCACAGATGTGTCCAAGATGCACAAAAGCGCTGGAAACGGTGAGATAAGCCTATTTTTGCAACTTTGGTTAAAATCTTCAATTTTTCATCACAGATGTGCCCAAGATGCACAAAAGCGCTGGAAACGTTGAGATAAGCCTATTTTTGCAACTTTGGTTAAAATCTTCAATTTTTCATCACAGATGTGCCCAAGATGCACAAAAGCGCTGGAAACGGTGAGATAAGCCTATTTTTGCAACTTTGGTTGAAATCTTAAATTTTTCATCACAGATGTGTCCAAGATGCGCAAAAGCGCTGGAAACGGTGAGATAAGCCTATTTTTGCAACTTTGGTTAAAATCTTCAATTTTTCATCACAAATGTGCCCAAGATGCGCAAAAGCGCTGGAAACGGTGAGATAAGCCTATTTTTGCAACTTTGGTTAAAATCTTAAATTTTTCATCACAGATGTGCCCAAGGTGCGCAAAAGTGCTGGAAACGGTGAGATAAGCCTAATTTTGCAACAATGTTTAAGGTTTGGAGGTTTCATAGACTAAAGTTGAAAATCAGTGGTTTGACTGCCATAATGAAATAGGGTCACTAATCAACGTGTTTTCTCAAAAGGCCTTCAGTCAAATTCCTTGATACTTAAAATGCATACAGTGGATTATAATAATGAAAAAGGATAATTTGAAATCTTGGTTTCAACTCTAAAGGAACTCTTTAAAAAAAAGATTTTAAGTTTTGGAAACCCCAATGAAAAAGTAGCAACTGCACGGTTTCTACTGTCAGATTGGCTCTAAGTGCCAAAAAGTGCTGGAAACGGGGAGATAAGCCTATTTTTGCAACAATGGTTAAAATCTTCAATTTTTCATCACAGATGTGCCCAAGATGCACAAAAGCGCTGGAAACGGTGAGATAAGCCTATTTTTGCAACTTTGGTTAAAATCTTCAATTTTTCATCACAGATGTGCCCAAGATGCGCAAAAGCTCTGGAAACGGTGAGATAAGCCTATTTTTGCAACTTTGGTTAAAATCTTAAATTTTTCATCACAGATGTGCCCAAGATGCACAAAAGCGCTGGAAACGGTGAGATAAGCCTATTTTTGCAACTTTGGTTAAAATCTTCAATTTTTCATCACAGATGTGTCCAAGATGCCCAAAAGCGCTGGAAACGGTGAGATAAGCCTATTTTTGCAACTTTGGTTAAAATCTTAAATTTTTCATCACAGATGTGCCCAAGGTGCGCAAAAGTGCTGGAAACGGTGAGATAAGCCTAATTTTGCAACAATGTTTAAGGTTTGGAGGTTTCATAGACTAAAGTTGAAAATCAGTGGTTTGACTGCCATAATGAAATAGGGTCACTAATCAACGTGTTTTCTCAAAAGGCCTTCAGTCAAATTCCTTGATACTTAAAATGCATACAGTGGATTATAATAATGAAAAAGGATAATTTGAAATCTTGGTTTCAACTCTAAAGGAACTCTTTAAAAAAAAGATTTTAAGTTTTGGAAACCCCAATGAAAAAGTAGCAACTGCACGGTTTCTACTATCAGATTGGCTCTAAGTGCCAAAAAGTGCTGGAAACGGGGAGATAAGCCTATTTTTGCAACAATGGTTAAAATCTTCAATTTTTCATCACAGATGTGCCCAAGATGCACAAAAGCGCTGGAAACGGTGAGATAAGCCTATTTTTGCAACTTTGGTTAAAATCTTCAATTTTTCATCACAGATGTGCCCAAGATGCGCAAAAGCGCTGGAAACGGTGAGATAAGCCTATTTTTGCAACTTTGGTTAAAATCTTCATTTTTTCATCACAGATATGCCCAAGGTGCACAAAAGTGCTGGAAACGGTGAGATAAGCCTAATTTTGCAACAATGTTTAAGGTTTGGAGGTTTCATAGACTAAAGTTGAAAATCAGTGGTTTGACTGCCATAATGAAATAGGGTCACTAATCAACGTGTTTTCTCAAAAGGCCTTCAGTCAAATTCCTTGATACTTAAAATGCATACAGTGGATTATAATAATGAAAAAGGATAATTTGAAATCTTGGTTTCAACTCTAAAGGAACTCTTTAAAAAAAAGATTTTAAGTTTTGGAAACCCCAATGAAAAAGTAGCAACTGCACGGTTTCTACTGTCAGATTGGCTCTAAGTGCCAAAAAGTGCTGGAAACGGGGAGATAAGCCTATTTTTGCAACAATGGTTAAAATCTTCAATTTTTCATCACAGATGTGCCCAAGATGCACAAAAGCGCTGGAAACGGTGAGATAAGCCTATTTTTGCAACTTTGGTTAAAATCTTCAATTTTTCATCACAGATGTGCCCAAGATGCCCAAAAGCGCTGGAAACGGTGAGATAAGCCTATTTTTGCAACTTTGGTTAAAATCTTAAATTTTTCATCACAGATGTGCCGAAGATGCCCAAAAGCGCTGGAAACGGTGAGATAAGCCTATTTTTGCAACTTTGGTTAAAATCTTCATTTTTTCATCACAGATATGCCCAAGGTGCACAAAAGTGCTGGAAACGGTGAGATAAGCCTAATTTTGCAACAATGTTTAAGGTTTGGAGGTTTCATAGACTAAAGTTGAAAATCAGTGGTTTGACTGCCATAATGAAATAGGGTCACTAATCAACGTGTTTTCTCAAAAGGCCTTCAGTCAAATTCCTTGATACTTAAAATGCATACAGTGGATTATAATAATGAAAAAGGATAATTTGAAATCTTGGTTTCAACTCTAAAGGAACTCTTTAAAAAAAAGATTTTAAGTTTTGGAAACCCCAATGAAAAAGTAGCAACTGCACGGTTTCTACTGTCAGATTGGCTCTAAGTGCCAAAAAGTGCTGGAAACGGGGAGATAAGCCTATTTTTGCAACAATGGTTAAAATCTTCAATTTTTCATCACAGATGTGTCCAAGATGCACAAAAGCGCTGGAAACGGTGAGATAAGCCTATTTTTGCAACTTTGGTTAAAATCTTCAATTTTTCATCACAGATGTGCCCAAGATGCCCAAAAGCGCTGGAAACGGTGAGATAAGCCTATTTTTGCAACTTTGGTTAAAATCTTAAATTTTTCATCACAGATGTGCCCAAGATGCCCAAAAGCGCTGGAAACGGTGAGATAAGCCTATTTTTGCAACTTTGGTTAAAATCTTCATTTTTTCATCACAGATATGCCCAAGGTGCACAAAAGTGCTGGAAACGGTGAGATAAGCCTAATTTTGCAACAATGTTTAAGGTTTGGAGGTTTCATAGACTAAAGTTGAAAATCAGTGGTTTGACTGCCATAATGAAATAGGGTCACTAATCAACGTGTTTTCTCAAAAGGCCTTCAGTCAAATTCCTTGATACTTAAAATGCATACAGTGGATTATAATAATGAAAAAGGATAATTTGAAATCTTGGTTTCAACTCTAAAGGAACTCTTTAAAAAAAAGATTTTAAGTTTTGGAAACCCCAATGAAAAAGTAGCAACTGCACGGATTCTACTGTCAGATTCGCTCTAAGTGCCAAAAAGTGCTGGAAACGGGGAGATAAGCCTATTTTTGCAACAATGGTTAAAATCTTCAATTTTTCATCACAGATGTGCCCAAGATGCACAAAAGCGCTGGAAACGGTGAGATAAGCCTATTTTTGCAACTTTGGTTAAAATCTTCAATTTTTCATCACAGATGTGCCCAAGATGCACAAAAGCGCTGGAAACGGTGAGATAAGCCTATTTTTGCAACTTTGGTTAAAATCTTCAATTTTTCATCACAGATGTGCCCAAGATGCCCAAAGGCGCTGGAAACGGTGAGATAAGCCTATTTTTGCAACTTTGGTTAAAATCTTCATTTTTTCATCACAGATATGCCCAAGGTGCACAAAAGTGCTGGAAACGGTGAGATAAGCCTAATTTTGCAACAATGTTTAAGGTTTGGAGGTTTCATAGACTAAAGTTGAAAATCAGTGGTTTGACTGCCATAATGAAATAGGGTCACTAATCAACGTGTTTTCTCAAAAGGCCTTCAGTCAAATTCCTTGATACTTAAAATGCATACAGTGGATTATAATAATGAAAAAGGATAATTTGAAATCTTGGTTTCAACTCTAAAGGAACTCTTTAAAAAAAAGATTTTAAGTTTTGGAAACCCCAATGAAAAAGTAGCAACTGCACGGATTCTACTGTCAGATTCGCTCTAAGTGCCAAAAAGTGCTGGAAACGGGGAGATAAGCCTATTTTTGCAACAATGGTTAAAATCTTCAATTTTTCATCACAGATGTGCCCAAGATGCACAAAAGCGCTGGAAACGGTGAGATAAGCCTATTTTTGCAACTTTGGTTAAAATCTTCAATTTTTCATCACAGATGTGCCCAAGATGCACAAAAGCGCTGGAAACGGTGAGATAAGCCTATTTTTGCAACTTTGGTTAAAATCTTCAATTTTTCATCACAGATGTGTCCAAGATGCCCAAAAGCGCTGGAAACGGTGAGATAAGCCTATTTTTGCAACTTTGGTTAAAATCTTAAATTTTTCATCACAGATGTGCCCAAGGTGCGCAAAAGTGCTGGAAACGGTGAGATAAGCCTAATTTTGCAACAATGTTTAAGGTTTGGAGGTTTCATAGACTAAAGTTGAAAATCAGTGGTTTGACTGCCATAATGAAATAGGGTCACTAATCAACGTGTTTTCTCAAAAGGCCTTCAGTCAAATTCCTTGATACTTAAAATGCATACAGTGGATTATAATAATGAAAAAGGATAATTTGAAATCTTGGTTTCAACTCTAAAGGAACTCTTTAAAAAAAAGATTTTAAGTTTTGGAAACCCCAATGAAAAAGTAGCAACTGCACGGTTTCTACTATCAGATTGGCTCTAAGTGCCAAAAAGTGCTGGAAACGGGGAGATAAGCCTATTTTTGCAACAATGGTTAAAATCTTCAATTTTTCATCACAGATGTGCCCAAGATGCACAAAAGCGCTGGAAACGGTGAGATAAGCCTATTTTTGCAACTTTGGTTAAAATCTTCAATTTTTCATCACAGATGTGCCCAAGATGCGCAAAAGCTCTGGAAACGGTGAGATAAGCCTATTTTTGCAACTTTGGTTAAAATCTTAAATTTTTCATCACAGATGTGCCCAAGATGCGCAAAAGCGCTGGAAACGGTGAGATAAGCCTATTTTTGCAACTTTGGTTAAAATCTTCATTTTTTCATCACAGATATGCCCAAGGTGCACAAAAGTGCTGGAAACGGTGAGATAAGCCTAATTTTGCAACAATGTTTAAGGTTTGGAGGTTTCATAGACTAAAGTTGAAAATCAGTGGTTTGACTGCCATAATGAAATAGGGTCACTAATCAACGTGTTTTCTCAAAAGGCCTTCAGTCAAATTCCTTGATACTTAAAATGCATACAGTGGATTATAATAATGAAAAAGGATAATTTGAAATCTTGGTTTCAACTCTAAAGGAACTCTTTAAAAAAAAGATTTTAAGTTTTGGAAACCCCAATGAAAAAGTAGCAACTGCACGGATTCTACTGTCAGATTCGCTCTAAGTGGCAAAAAGTGCTGGAAACGGGGAGATAAGCCTATTTTTGCAACAATGGTTAAAATCTTCAATTTTTCATCACAGATGTGCCCAAGATGCACAAAAGCGCTGGAAACGGTGAGATAAGCCTATTTTTGCAACTTTGGTTAAAATCTTCAATTTTTCATCACAGATGTGCCCAAGATGCCCAAAAGCGCTGGAAACGGTGAGGTAAGCCTATTTTTGCAACTTTGGTTAAAATCTTAAATTTTTCATCACAGATGTGCCCAAGATGCCCAAAAGCGCTGGAAACGGTGAGATAAGCCTATTTTTGCAACTTTGGTTAAAATCTTCATTTTTTCATCACAGATATGCCCAAGGTGCACAAAAGTGCTGGAAACGGTGAGATAAGCCTAATTTTGCAACAATGTTTAAGGTTTGGAGGTTTCATAGACTAAAGTTGAAAATCAGTGGTTTGACTGCCATAATGAAATAGGGTCACTAATCAACGTGTTTTCTCAAAAGGCCTTCAGTCAAATTCCTTGATACTTAAAATGCATACAGTGGATTATAATAATGAAAAAGGATAATTTGAAATCTTGGTTTCAACTCTAAAGGAACTCTTTAAAAAAAAGATTTTAAGTTTTGGAAACCCCAATGAAAAAGTAGCAACTGCACGGTTTCTACTGTCAGATTGGCTCTAAGTGCCAAAAAGTGCTGGAAACGGGGAGATAAGCCTATTTTTGCAACAATGGTTAAAATCTTCAATTTTTCATCACAGATGTGTCCAAGATGCACAAAAGCGCTGGAAACGGTGAGATAAGCCTATTTTTGCAACTTTGGTTAAAATCTTCAATTTTTCATCACAGATGTGCCCAAGATGCGCAAAAGCGCTGGAAACGGTGAGATAAGCCTATTTTTGCAACTTTGGTTAAAATCTTCATTTTTTCATCACAGATATGCCCAAGGTGCACAAAAGTGCTGGAAACGGTGAGATAAGCCTAATTTTGCAACAATGTTTAAGGTTTGGAGGTTTCATAGACTAAAGTTGAAAATCAGTGGTTTGACTGCCATAATGAAATAGGGTCACTAATCAACGTGTTTTCTCAAAAGGCCTTCAGTCAAATTCCTTGATACTTAAAATGCATACAGTGGATTATAATAATGAAAAAGGATAATTTGAAATCTTGGTTTCAACTCTAAAGGAACTCTTTAAAAAAAAGATTTTAAGTTTTGGAAACCCCAATGAAAAAGTAGCAACTGCACGGTTTCTACTCTCAGATTGGCTCTAAGTGCCAAAAAGTGCTGGAAACGGGGAGATAAGCCTATTTTTGCAACAATGGTTAAAATCTTCAATTTTTCATCACAGATGTGTCCAAGATGCACAAAAGCGCTGGAAACGGTGAGATAAGCCTATTTTTGCAACTTTGGTTAAAATCTTCAATTTTTCATCACAGATGTGCCCAAGATGCACAAAAGCGCTGGAAACGTTGAGATAAGCCTATTTTTGCAACTTTGGTTAAAATCTTCAATTTTTCATCACAGATGTGCCCAAGATGCACAAAAGCGCTGGAAACGGTGAGATAAGCCTATTTTTGCAACTTTGGTTGAAATCTTAAATTTTTCATCACAGATGTGTCCAAGATGCGCAAAAGCGCTGGAAACGGTGAGATAAGCCTATTTTTGCAACTTTGGTTAAAATCTTCAATTTTTCATCACAGATGTGCCCAAGATGCGCAAAAGCGCTGGAAACGGTGAGATAAGCCTATTTTTGCAACTTTGGTTAAAATCTTCAATTTTTCATCACAGATGTGCCCAAGGTGCGCAAAAGTGCTGGAAACGGTGAGATAAGCCTAATTTTGCAACAATGTTTAAGGTTTGGAGGTTTCATAGACTAAAGTTGAAAATCAGTGGTTTGACTGCCATAATGAAATAGGGTCACTAATCAACGTGTTTTCTCAAAAGGCCTTCAGTCAAATTCCTTGATACTTAAAATGCATACAGTGGATTATAATAATGAAAAAGGATAATTTGAAATCTTGGTTTCAACTCTAAAGGAACTCTTTAAAAAAAAGATTTTAAGTTTTGGAAACCCCAATGAAAAAGTAGCAACTGCACGGTTTCTACTGTCAGATTGGCTCTAAGTGCCAAAAAGTGCTGGAAACGGGGAGATAAGCCTATTTTTGCAACAATGGTTAAAATCTTCAATTTTTCATCACAGATGTGCCCAAGATGCACAAAAGCGCTGGAAACGGTGAGATAAGCCTATTTTTGCAACTTTGGTTAAAATCTTCAATTTTTCATCACAGATGTGCCCAAGATGCACAAAAGCGCTGGAAACGGTGAGATAAGCCTATTTTTGCAACTTTGGTTAAAATCTTCAATTTTTCATCACAGATGTGCCCAAGATGCGCAAAAGCTCTGGAAACGGTGAGATAAGCCTATTTTTGCAACTTTGGTTAAAATCTTCAATTTTTCATCACAGATGTGCCCAAGATGCGCAAAAGCGCTGGAAACGGTGAGATAAGCCTATTTTTGCAACTTTGGTTAAAATCTTCATTTTTTCATCACAGATATGCCCAAGGTGCACAAAAGTGCTGGAAACGGTGAGATAAGCCTAATTTTGCAACAATGTTTAAGGTTTGGAGGTTTCATAGACTAAAGTTGAAAATCAGTGGTTTGACTGCCATAATGAAATAGGGTCACTAATCAACGTGTTTTCTCAAAAGGCCTTCAGTCAAATTCCTTGATACTTAAAAAGCATACAGTGGATTATAATAATGAAAAAGGATAATTTGAAATCTTGGTTTCAACTCTAAAGGAACTCTTTAAAAAAAAGATTTTAAGTTTTGGAAACCCCAATGAAAAAGTAGCAACTGCACGGATTCTACTGTCAGATTCGCTCTAAGTGCCAAAAAGTGCTGGAAACGGGGAGATAAGCCTATTTTTGCAACAATGGTTAAAATCTTCAATTTTTCATCACAGATGTGCCCAAGATGCACAAAAGCGCTGGAAACGGTGAGATAAGCCTATTTTTGCAACTTTGGTTAAAATCTTCAATTTTTCATCACAGATGTGCCCAAGATGCCCAAAAGCGCTGGAAACGGTGAGATAAGCCTATTTTTGCAACTTTGGTTAAAATCTTAAATTTTTCATCACAGATGTGCCCAAGATGCCCAAAAGCGCTGGAAACGGTGAGATAAGCCTATTTTTGCAACTTTGGTTAAAATCTTAAATTTTTCATCACAGATGTGCCCAAGATGCACAAAAGCGCTGGAAACGGTGAGATAAGCCTATTTTTGCAACTTTGGTTAAAATCTTCAATTTTTCATCACAGATGTGCCCAAGATACGCAAAAGCGCTGGAAACGGTGAGATAAGCCTATTTTTGCAACTTTGGTTAAAATCTTCATTTTTTCATCACAGATATGCCCAAGGTGCACAAAAGTGCTGGAAACGGTGAGATAAGCCTAATTTTGCAACAATGTTTAAGGTTTGGAGGTTTCATAGACTAAAGTTGAAAATCAGTGGTTTGACTGCCATAATGAAATAGGGTCACTAATCAACGTGTTTTCTCAAAAGGCCTTCAGTCAAATTCCTTGATACTTAAAATGCATACAGTGGATTATAATAATGAAAAAGGATAATTTGAAATCTTGGTTTCAACTCTAAAGGAACTCTTTAAAAAAAAGATTTTAAGTTTTGGAAACCCCAATGAAAAAGTAGCAACTGCACGGATTCTACTGTCAGATTCGCTCTAAGTGCCAAAAAGTGCTGGAAACGGGGAGATAAGCCTATTTTTGCAACAATGGTTAAAATCTTCAATTTTTCATCACAGATGTGCCCAAGATGCACAAAAGCGCTGGAAACGGTGAGATAAGCCTATTTTTGCAACTTTGGTTGAAATCTTAAATTTTTCATCACAGATGTGTCCAAGATGCGCAAAAGCGCTGGAAACGGTGAGATAAGCCTATTTTTGCAACTTTGGTTAAAATCTTCAATTTTTCATCACAAATGTGCCCAAGATGCGCAAAAGCGCTGGAAACGGTGAGATAAGCCTATTTTTGCAACTTTGGTTAAAATCTTAAATTTTTCATCACAGATGTGCCCAAGGTGCGCAAAAGTGCTGGAAACGGTGAGATAAGCCTAATTTTGCAACAATGTTTAAGGTTTGGAGGTTTCATAGACTAAAGTTGAAAATCAGTGGTTTGACTGCCATAATGAAATAGGGTCACTAATCAACGTGTTTTCTCAAAAGGCCTTCAGTCAAATTCCTTGATACTTAAAATGCATACAGTGGATTATAATAATGAAAAAGGATAATTTGAAATCTTGGTTTCAACTCTAAAGGAACTCTTTAAAAAAAAGATTTTAAGTTTTGGAAACCCCAATGAAAAAGTAGCAACTGCACGGTTTCTACTGTCAGATTGGCTCTAAGTGCCAAAAAGTGCTGGAAACGGGGAGATAAGCCTATTTTTGCAACAATGGTTAAAATCTTCAATTTTTCATCACAGATGTGTCCAAGATGCACAAAAGCGCTGGAAACGGTGAGATAAGCCTATTTTTGCAACTTTGGTTAAAATCTTAAATTTTTCATCACAGATGTGCCCAAGATGCCCAAAAGCGCTGGAAACGGTGAGATAAGCCTATTTTTGCAACTTTTGTTAAAATCTTAAATTTTTCATCACAGATGTGCCCAAGATGCACAAAAGCGCTGGAAACGGTGAGATAAGCCTATTTTTGCAACTTTGGTTAAAATCTTCATTTTTTCATCACAGATGTGCCCAAGATACGCAAAAGCGCTGGAAACGGTGAGATAAGCCTATTTTTGCAACTTTGGTTAAAATCTTCATTTTTTCATCACAGATATGCCCAAGGTGCACAAAAGTGCTGGAAACGGTGAGATAAGCCTAATTTTGCAACAATGTTTAAGGTTTGGAGGTTTCATAGACTAAAGTTGAAAATCAGTGGTTTGACTGCCATAATGAAATAGGGTCACTAATCAACGTGTTTTCTCAAAAGGCCTTCAGTCAAATTCCTTGATACTTAAAATGCATACAGTGGATTATAATAATGAAAAAGGATAATTTGAAATCTTGGTTTCAACTCTAAAGGAACTCTTTAAAAAAAAGATTTTAAGTTTTGGAAACCCCAATGAAAAAGTAGCAACTGCACGGATTCTACTGTCAGATTCGCTCTAAGTGCCAAAAAGTGCTGGAAACGGGGAGATAAGCCTATTTTTGCAACAATGGTTAAAATCTTCAATTTTTCATCACAGATGTGCCCAAGATGCACAAAAGCGCTGGAAACGGTGAGATAAGCCTATTTTTGCAACTTTGGTTAAAATCTTCAATTTTTCATCACAGATGTGCCCAAGATGCCCAAAAGCGCTGGAAACGGTGAGATAAGCCTATTTTTGCAACTTTGGTTAAAATCTTAAATTTTTCATCACAGATGTGCCCAAGATGCCCAAAAGCGCTGGAAACGGTGAGATAAGCCTATTTTTGCAACTTTGGTTAAAATCTTCAATTTTTCATCACAGATGTGCCCAAGATGCACAAAAGCGCTGGAAACGGTGAGATAAGCCTATTTTTGCAACTTTGGTTGAAATCTTAAATTTTTCATCACAGATGTGTCCAAGATGCGCAAAAGCGCTGGAAACGGTGAGATAAGCCTATTTTTGCAACTTTGGTTAAAATCTTCAATTTTTCATCACAGATGTGCCCAAGATGCACAAAAGCGCTGGAAACGGTGAGATAAGCCTATTTTTGCAACTTTGGTTAAAATCTTAAATTTTTCATCACAGATGTGCCCAAGATGCCCAAAAGCGCTGGAAACGGTGAGATAAGCCTATTTTTGCAACTTTGGTTAAAATCTTCATTTTTTCATCACAGATATGCCCAAGGTGCACAAAAGTGCTGGAAACGGTGAGATAAGCCTAATTTTGCAACAATGTTTAAGGTTTGGAGGTTTCATAGACTAAAGTTGAAAATCAGTGGTTTGACTGCCATAATAAAATAGGGTCACTAATCAACGTGTTTTCTCAAAAGGCCTTCAGTCAAATTCCTTGATACTTAAAAATGCATACAGTGGATTATAATAATGAAAAAGGATAATTTGAAATCTTGGTTTCAACTCTAAAGGAACTCTTTAAAAAAAAGATTTTAAGTTTTGGAAACCCCAATGAAAAAGTAGCAACTGCACGGATTCTACTGTCAGATTCGCTCTAAGTGCCAAAAAGTGCTGGAAACGGGGAGATAAGCCTATTTTTGCAACAATGGTTAAAATCTTCAATTTTTCATCACAGATGTGCCCAAGATGCACAAAAGCGCTGGAAACGGTGAGATAAGCCTATTTTTGCAACTTTGGTTAAAATCTTCAATTTTTCATCACAGATGTGCCCAAGATGCCCAAAAGCGCTGGAAACGGTGAGATAAGCCTATTTTTGCAACTTTGGTTAAAATCTTAAATTTTTCATCACAGATGTGCCCAAGATGCCCAAAAGCGCTGGAAACGGTGAGATAAGCCTATTTTTGCAACTTTGGCTAAAATCTTCATTTTTTCATCACAGATATGCCCAAGGTGCACAAAAGTGCTGGAAACGGTGAGATAAGCCTAATTTTGCAACAATGTTTAAGGTTTGGAGGTTTCATAGACTAAAGTTGAAAATCAGTGGTTTGACTGCCATAATGAAATAGGGTCACTAATCAACGTGTTTTCTCAAAAGGCCTTCAGTCAAATTCCTTGATACTTAAAATGCATACAGTGGATTATAATAATGAAAAAGGATAATTTGAAATCTTGGTTTCAACTCTAAAGGAACTCTTTAAAAAAAAGATTTTAAGTTTTGGAAACCCCAATGAAAAAGTAGCAACTGCACGGTTTCTACTGTCAGATTGGCTCTAAGTGCCAAAAAGTGCTGGAAACGGGGAGATAAGCCTATTTTTGCAACAATGGTTAAAATCTTCAATTTTTCATCACAGATGTGTCCAAGATGCACAAAAGCGCTGGAAACGGTGAGATAAGCCTATTTTTGCAACTTTGGTTAAAATCTTCAATTTTTCATCACAGATGTGCCCAAGATGCACAAAAGCGCTGGAAACGTTGAGATAAGCCTATTTTTGCAACTTTGGTTAAAATCTTCAATTTTTCATCACAGATGTGCCCAAGATGCACAAAAGCGCTGGAAACGGTGAGATAAGCCTATTTTTGCAACTTTGGTTGAAATCTTAAATTTTTCATCACAGATGTGTCCAAGATGCGCAAAAGCGCTGGAAACGGTGAGATAAGCCTATTTTTGCAACTTTGGTTAAAATCTTCAATTTTTCATCACAAATGTGCCCAAGATGCGCAAAAGCGCTGGAAACGGTGAGATAAGCCTATTTTTGCAACTTTGGTTAAAATCTTAAATTTTTCATCACAGATGTGCCCAAGATGCCCAAAAGCGCTGGAAACGGTGAGATAAGCCTATTTTTGCAACTTTGGCTAAAATCTTCATTTTTTCATCACAGATATGCCCAAGGTGCACAAAAGTGCTGGAAACGGTGAGATAAGCCTAATTTTGCAACAATGTTTAAGGTTTGGAGGTTTCATAGACTAAAGTTGAAAATCAGTGGTTTGACTGCCATAATGAAATAGGGTCACTAATCAACGTGTTTTCTCAAAAGGCCTTCAGTCAAATTCCTTGATACTTAAAATGCATACAGTGGATTATAATAATGAAAAAGGATAATTTGAAATCTTGGTTTCAACTCTAAAGGAACTCTTTAAAAAAAAGATTTTAAGTTTTGGAAACCCCAATGAAAAAGTAGCAACTGCACGGTTTCTACTGTCAGATTGGCTCTAAGTGCCAAAAAGTGCTGGAAACGGGGAGATAAGCCTATTTTTGCAACAATGGTTAAAATCTTCAATTTTTCATCACAGATGTGTCCAAGATGCACAAAAGCGCTGGAAACGGTGAGATAAGCCTATTTTTGCAACTTTGGTTAAAATCTTCAATTTTTCATCACAGATGTGCCCAAGATGCACAAAAGCGCTGGAAACGTTGAGATAAGCCTATTTTTGCAACTTTGGTTAAAATCTTCAATTTTTCATCACAGATGTGCCCAAGATGCACAAAAGCGCTGGAAACGGTGAGATAAGCCTATTTTTGCAACTTTGGTTGAAATCTTAAATTTTTCATCACAGATGTGTCCAAGATGCGCAAAAGCGCTGGAAACGGTGAGATAAGCCTATTTTTGCAACTTTGGTTAAAATCTTCAATTTTTCATCACAAATGTGCCCAAGATGCGCAAAAGCGCTGGAAACGGTGAGATAAGCCTATTTTTGCAACTTTGGTTAAAATCTTAAATTTTTCATCACAGATGTGCCCAAGGTGCGCAAAAGTGCTGGAAACGGTGAGATAAGCCTAATTTTGCAACAATGTTTAAGGTTTGGAGGTTTCATAGACTAAAGTTGAAAATCAGTGGTTTGACTGCCATAATGAAATAGGGTCACTAATCAACGTGTTTTCTCAAAAGGCCTTCAGTCAAATTCCTTGATACTTAAAATGCATACAGTGGATTATAATAATGAAAAAGGATAATTTGAAATCTTGGTTTCAACTCTAAAGGAACTCTTTAAAAAAAAGATTTTAAGTTTTGGAAACCCCAATGAAAAAGTAGCAACTGCACGGTTTCTACTGTCAGATTGGCTCTAAGTGCCAAAAAGTGCTGGAAACGGGGAGATAAGCCTATTTTTGCAACAATGGTTAAAATCTTCAATTTTTCATCACAGATGTGCCCAAGATGCACAAAAGCGCTGGAAACGGTGAGATAAGCCTATTTTTGCAACTTTGGTTAAAATCTTCAATTTTTCATCACAGATGTGCCCAAGATGCGCAAAAGCTCTGGAAACGGTGAGATAAGCCTATTTTTGCAACTTTGGTTAAAATCTTAAATTTTTCATCACAGATGTGCCCAAGATGCACAAAAGCGCTGGAAACGGTGAGATAAGCCTATTTTTGCAACTTTGGTTAAAATCTTCAATTTTTCATCACAGATGTGTCCAAGATGCCCAAAAGCGCTGGAAACGGTGAGATAAGCCTATTTTTGCAACTTTGGTTAAAATCTTAAATTTTTCATCACAGATGTGCCCAAGGTGCGCAAAAGTGCTGGAAACGGTGAGATAAGCCTAATTTTGCAACAATGTTTAAGGTTTGGAGGTTTCATAGACTAAAGTTGAAAATCAGTGGTTTGACTGCCATAATGAAATAGGGTCACTAATCAACGTGTTTTCTCAAAAGGCCTTCAGTCAAATTCCTTGATACTTAAAATGCATACAGTGGATTATAATAATGAAAAAGGATAATTTGAAATCTTGGTTTCAACTCTAAAGGAACTCTTTAAAAAAAAGATTTTAAGTTTTGGAAACCCCAATGAAAAAGTAGCAACTGCACAGTTTCTACTATCAGATTGGCTCTAAGTGCCAAAAAGTGCTGGAAACGGGGAGATAAGCCTATTTTTGCAACAATGGTTAAAATCTTCAATTTTTCATCACAGATGTGCCCAAGATGCACAAAAGCGCTGGAAACGGTGAGATAAGCCTATTTTTGCAACTTTGGTTAAAATCTTCAATTTTTCATCACAGATGTGCCCAAGATGCGCAAAAGCTCTGGAAACGGTGAGATAAGCCTATTTTTGCAACTTTGGTTAAAATCTTAAATTTTTCATCACAGATGTGCCCAAGATGCGCAAAAGCGCTGGAAACGGTGAGATAAGCCTATTTTTGCAACTTTGGTTAAAATCTTCATTTTTTCATCACAGATATGCCCAAGGTGCACAAAAGTGCTGGAAACGGTGAGATAAGCCTAATTTTGCAACAATGTTTAAGGTTTGGAGGTTTCATAGACTAAAGTTGAAAATCAGTGGTTTGACTGCCATAATGAAATAGGGTCACTAATCAACGTGTTTTCTCAAAAGGCCTTCAGTCAAATTCCTTGATACTTAAAATGCATACAGTGGATTATAATAATGAAAAAGGATAATTTGAAATCTTGGTTTCAACTCTAAAGGAACTCTTTAAAAAAAAGATTTTAAGTTTTGGAAACCCCAATGAAAAAGTAGCAACTGCACGGATTCTACTGTCAGATTCGCTCTAAGTGCCAAAAAGTGCTGGAAACGGGGAGATAAGCCTATTTTTGCAACAATGGTTAAAATCTTCAATTTTTCATCACAGATGTGCCCAAGATGCACAAAAGCGCTGGAAACGGTGAGATAAGCCTATTTTTGCAACTTTGGTTAAAATCTTCAATTTTTCATCACAGATGTGCCCAAGATGCCCAAAAGCGCTGGAAACGGTGAGGTAAGCCTATTTTTGCAACTTTGGTTAAAATCTTAAATTTTTCATCACAGATGTGCCCAAGATGCCCAAAAGCGCTGGAAACGGTGAGATAAGCCTATTTTTGCAACTTTGGTTAAAATCTTCATTTTTTCATCACAGATATGCCCAAGGTGCACAAAAGTGCTGGAAACGGTGAGATAAGCCTAATTTTGCAACAATGTTTAAGGTTTGGAGGTTTCATAGACTAAAGTTGAAAATCAGTGGTTTGACTGCCATAATGAAATAGGGTCACTAATCAACGTGTTTTCTCAAAAGGCCTTCAGTCAAATTCCTTGATACTTAAAATGCATACAGTGGATTATAATAATGAAAAAGGATAATTTGAAATCTTGGTTTCAACTCTAAAGGAACTCTTTAAAAAAAAGATTTTAAGTTTTGGAAACCCCAATGAAAAAGTAGCAACTGCACGGTTTCTACTGTCAGATTGGCTCTAAGTGCCAAAAAGTGCTGGAAACGGGGAGATAAGCCTATTTTTGCAACAATGGTTAAAATCTTCAATTTTTCATCACAGATGTGTCCAAGATGCACAAAAGCGCTGGAAACGGTGAGATAAGCCTATTTTTGCAACTTTGGTTAAAATCTTCAATTTTTCATCACAGATGTGCCCAAGATGCGCAAAAGCGCTGGAAACGGTGAGATAAGCCTATTTTTGCAACTTTGGTTAAAATCTTCATTTTTTCATCACAGATATGCCCAAGGTGCACAAAAGTGCTGGAAACGGTGAGATAAGCCTAATTTTGCAACAATGTTTAAGGTTTGGAGGTTTCATAGACTAAAGTTGAAAATCAGTGGTTTGACTGCCATAATGAAATAGGGTCACTAATCAACGTGTTTTCTCAAAAGGCCTTCAGTCAAATTCCTTGATACTTAAAATGCATACAGTGGATTATAATAATGAAAAAGGATAATTTGAAATCTTGGTTTCAACTCTAAAGGAACTCTTTAAAAAAAAGATTTTAAGTTTTGGAAACCCCAATGAAAAAGTAGCAACTGCACGGTTTCTACTGTCAGATTGGCTCTAAGTGCCAAAAAGTGCTGGAAACGGGGAGATAAGCCTATTTTTGCAACAATGGTTAAAATCTTCAATTTTTCGTCACAGATGTGTCCAAGATGCACAAAAGCGCTGGAAACGGTGAGATAAGCCTATTTTTGCAACTTTGGTTAAAATCTTCAATTTTTCATCACAGATGTGCCCAAGATGCACAAAAGCGCTGGAAACGGTGAGATAAGCCTATTTTTGCAACTTTGGTTAAAATCTTCAATTTTTCATCACAGATGTGCCCAAGATGCCCAAAAGCGCTGGAAACGGTGAGATAAGCCTATTTTTGCAACTTTGGTTAAAATCTTAAATTTTTCATCACAGATGTGCCCAAGATGCCCAAAAGCGCTGGAAACGGTGAGATAAGCCTATTTTTGCAACTTTGGTTAAAATCTTCATTTTTTCATCACAGATATGCCCAAGGTGCACAAAAGTGCTGGAAACGGTGAGATAAGCCTAATTTTGCAACAATGTTTAAGGTTTGGAGGTTTCATAGACTAAAGTTGAAAATCAGTGGTTTGACTGCCATAATGAAATAGGGTCACTAATCAACGTGTTTTCTCAAAAGGCCTTCAGTCAAATTCCTTGATACTTAAAATGCATACAGTGGATTATAATAATGAAAAAGGATAATTTGAAATCTTGGTTTCAACTCTAAAGGAACTCTTTAAAAAAAAGATTTTAAGTTTTGGAAACCCCAATGAAAAAGTAGCAACTGCACGGATTCTACTGTCAGATTCGCTCTAAGTGCCAAAAAGTGCTGGAAACGGGGAGATAAGCCTATTTTTGCAACAATGGTTAAAATCTTCAATTTTTCATCACAGATGTGCCCAAGATGCACAAAAGCGCTGGAAACGGTGAGATAAGCCTATTTTTGCAACTTTGGTTAAAATCTTCAATTTTTCATCACAGATGTGCCCAAGATGCCCAAAAGCGCTGGAAACGGTGAGATAAGCCTATTTTTGCAACTTTGGTTAAAATCTTCAATTTTTCATCACAGATGTGCCCAAGATGCGCAAAAGCTCTGGAAACGGTGAGATAAGCCTATTTTTGCAACTTTGGTTAAAATCTTAAATTTTTCATCACAGATGTGCCCAAGATGCACAAAAGCGCTGGAAACGGTGAGATAAGCCTATTTTTGCAACTTTGGTTAAAATCTTCAATTTTTCATCACAGATGTGCCCAAGGTGCGCAAAAGCGCTGGAAACGGTGAGATAAGCCTATTTTTGCAACTTTGGTTAAAATCTTCATTTTTTCATCACAGATATGCCCAAGGTGCACAAAAGTGCTGGAAACGGTGAGATAAGCCTAATTTTGCAACAATGTTTAAGGTTTGGAGGTTTCATAGACTAAAGTTGAAAATCAGTGGTTTGACTGCCATAATGAAATAGGGTCACTAATCAACGTGTTTTCTCAAAAGGCCTTCAGTCAAATTCCTTGATACTTAAAATGCATACAGTGGATTATAATAATGAAAAAGGATTATTTGAAATCTTGGTTTCAACTCTAAAGGAACTCTTTAAAAAAAAGATTTTAAGTTTTGGAAACCCCAATGAAAAAGTAGCAACTGCACGGATTCTACTGTCAGATTCGCTCTAAGTGCCAAAAAGTGCTGGAAACGGGGAGATAAGCCTATTTTTGCAACAATGGTTAAAATCTTCAATTTTTCATCACAGATGTGCCCAAGATGCACAAAAGCGCTGGAAACGGTGAGATAAGCCTATTTTTGCAACTTTGGTTAAAATCTTCAATTTTTCATCACAGATGTGCCCAAGATGCACAAAAGCGCTGGAAACGGTGAGATAAGCCTATTTTTGCAACTTTGGTTAAAATCTTCAATTTTTCATCACAGATGTGCCCAAGATGCGCAAAAGCTCTGGAAACGGTGAGATAAGCCTATTTTTGCAACTTTGGTTAAAATCTTAAATTTTTCATCACAGATGTGCCCAAGATGCACAAAAGCGCTGGAAACGGTGAGATAAGCCTATTTTTGCAACTTTGGTTAAAATCTTCAATTTTTCATCACATATGTGCCCAAGATGCGCAAAAGCGCTGGAAACGGTGAGATAAGCCTATTTTTGCAACTTTGGTTAAAATCTTAAATTTTTCATCACAGATGTGCCCAAGGTGCGCAAAAGTGCTGGAAACGGTGAGATAAGCCTAATTTTGCAACAATGTTTAAGGTTTGGAGGTTTCATAGACTAAAGTTGAAAATCAGTGGTTTGACTGCCATAATGAAATAGGGTCACTAATCAACGTGTTTTCTCAAAAGGCCTTCAGTCAAATTCCTTGATACTTAAAATGCATACAGTGGATTATAATAATGAAAAAGGATAATTTGAAATCTTGGTTTCAACTCTAAAGGAACTCTTTAAAAAAAAGATTTTAAGTTTTGGAAACCCCAATGAAAAAGTAGCAACTGCACGGTTTCTACTATCAGATTGGCTCTAAGTGCCAAAAAGTGCTGGAAACGGGGAGATAAGCCTATTTTTGCAACAATGGTTAAAATCTTCAATTTTTCATCACAGATGTGCCCAAGATGCACAAAAGCGCTGGAAACGGTGAGATAAGCCTATTTTTGCAACTTTGGTTAAAATCTTAAATTTTTCATCACAGATGTGCCCAAGATGCGCAAAAGCGCTGGAAACGGTGAGATAAGCCTATTTTTGCAACTTTGGTTAAAATCTTCAATTTTTCATCACAGATGTGCCCAAGATGCGCAAAAGCGCTGGAAACGGTGAGATAAGCCTATTTTTGCAACTTTGGTTAAAATCTTCATTTTTTCATCACAGATATGCCCAAGGTGCACAAAAGTGCTGGAAACGGTGAGATAAGCCTAATTTTGCAACAATGTTTAAGGTTTGGAGGTTTCATAGACTAAAGTTGAAAATCAGTGGTTTGACTGCCATAATGAAATAGGGTCACTAATCAACGTGTTTTCTCAAAAGGCCTTCAGTCAAATTCCTTGATACTTAAAATGCATACAGTGGATTATAATAATGAAAAAGGATAATTTGAAATCTTGGTTTCAACTCTAAAGGAACTCTTTAAAAAAAAGATTTTAAGTTTTGGAAACCCCAATGAAAAAGTAGCAACTGCACGGATTCTACTGTCAGATTCGCTCTAAGTGCCAAAAAGTGCTGGAAACGGGGAGATAAGCCTATTTTTGCAACAATGGTTAAAATCTTCAATTTTTCATCACAGATGTGCCCAAGATGCACAAAAGCGCTTGAAACGGTGAGATAAGCCTATTTTTGCAACTTTGGTTAAAATCTTCAATTTTTCATCACAGATGTTACCAAGATGCGCAAAAGCGCTGGAAACGGTGAGATAAGCCTATTTTTGCAACTTTGGTTAAAAGCTTCAATTTTTCATCACAGATGTGCCCAAGATGCGCAAAAGCGCTGGAAACGGTGAGATAAGCCTATTTTTGCAACTTTGGTTAAAATCTTCATTTTTTCATCACAGATATGCCCAAGGTGCACAAAAGTGCTGGAAACGGTGAGATAAGCCTAATTTTGCAACAATGTTTAAGGTTTGGAGGTTTCATAGACTAAAGTTGAAAATCAGTGGTTTGACTGCCATAATGAAATAGGGTCACTAATCAACGTGTTTTCTCAAAAGGCCTTCAGTCAAATTCCTTGATACTTAAAATGCATACAGTGGATTATAATAATGAAAAAGGATAATTTGAAATCTTGGTTTCAACTCTAAAGGAACTCTTTAAAAAAAAGATTTTAAGTTTTGGAAACCCCAATGAAAAAGTAGCAACTGCACGGATTCTACTGTCAGATTCGCTCTAAGTGCCAAAAAGTGCTGGAAACGGGGAGATAAGCCTATTTTTGCAACAATGGTTAAAATCTTCAATTTTTCATCACAGATGTGCCCAAGATGCACAAAAGCGCTGGAAACGGTGAGATAAGCCTATTTTTGCAACTTTGGTTAAAATCTTCAATTTTTCATCACAGATGTGCCCAAGATGCCCAAAAGCGCTGGAAACGGTGAGGTAAGCCTATTTTTGCAACTTTGGTTAAAATCTTAAATTTGTCATCACAGATGTGCCCAAGATGCCCAAAAGCGCTGGAAACGGTGAGATAAGCCTATTTTTGCAACTTTGGTTAAAATCTTCATTTTTTCATCACAGATATGCCCAAGGTGCACAAAAGTGCTGGAAACGGTTAGATAAGCCTAATTTTGCAACAATGTTTAAGGTTTGGAGGTTTCATAGACTAAAGTTGAAAATCAGTGGTTTGACTGCCATAATGAAATAGGGTCACTAATCAACGTGTTTTCTCAAAAGGCCTTCAGTCAAATTCCTTGATACTTAAAATGCATACAGTGGATTATAATAATGAAAAAGGATAATTTGAAATCTTGGTTTCAACTCTAAAGGAACTCTTTAAAAAAAAGATTTTAAGTTTTGGAAACCCCAATGAAAAAGTAGCAACTGCACGGTTTCTACTGTCAGATTGGCTCTAAGTGCCAAAAAGTGCTGGAAACTGGGAGATAAGCCTATTTTTGCAACAATGGTTAAAATCTTCAATTTTTCATCACAGATGTGTCCAAGATGCACAAAAGCGCTGGAAACGGTGAGATAAGCCTATTTTTGCAACTTTGGTTAAAATCTTCAATTTTTCATCACAGATGTGCCCAAGATGCACAAAAGCGCTGGAAACGTTGAGATAAGCCTATTTTTGCAACTTTGGTTAAAATCTTCAATTTTTCATCACAGATATGCCCAAGGTGCACAAAAGTGCTGGAAACAGTGAGATAAGCCTAATTTTGCAACAATGTTTAAGGTTTGGAGGTTTCATAGACTAAAGTTGAAAATCAGTGGTTTGACTGCCATAATGAAATAGGGTCACTAATCAACGTGTTTTCTCAAAAGGCCTTCAGTCAAATTCCTTGATACTTAAAATGCATACAGTGGATTATAATAATGAAAAAGGATAATTTGAAATCTTGGTTTCAACTCTAAAGGAACTCTTTAAAAAAAAGATTTTAAGTTTTGGAAACCCCAATGAAAAAGTAGCAACTGCACGGATTCTACTGTCAGATTCGCTCTAAGTGCCAAAAAGTGCTGGAAACGGGGAGATAAGCCTATTTTTGCAACAATGGTTAAAATCTTCAATTTTTCATCACAGATGTGCCCAAGATGCACAAAAGCGCTGGAAACGGTGAGATAAGCCTATTTTTGCAACTTTGGTTAAAATCTTCAATTTTTCATCACAGATGTGCCCAAGATGCCCAAAAGCGCTGGAAACGGTGAGGTAAGCCTATTTTTGCAACTTTGGTTAAAATCTTAAATTTGTCATCACAGATGTGCCCAAGATGCCCAAAAGCGCTGGAAACGGTGAGATAAGCCTATTTTTGCAACTTTGGTTAAAATCTTCATTTTTTCATCACAGATATGCCCAAGGTGCACAAAAGTGCTGGAAACGGTTAGATAAGCCTAATTTTGCAACAATGTTTAAGGTTTGGAGGTTTCATAGACTAAAGTTGAAAATCAGTGGTTTGACTGCCATAATGAAATAGGGTCACTAATCAACGTGTTTTCTCAAAAGGCCTTCAGTCAAATTCCTTGATACTTAAAATGCATACAGTGGATTATAATAATGAAAAAGGATAATTTGAAATCTTGGTTTCAACTCTAAAGGAACTCTTTAAAAAAAAGATTTTAAGTTTTGGAAACCCCAATGAAAAAGTAGCAACTGCACGGTTTCTACTGTCAGATTGGCTCTAAGTGCCAAAAAGTGCTGGAAACTGGGAGATAAGCCTATTTTTGCAACAATGGTTAAAATCTTCAATTTTTCATCACAGATGTGTCCAAGATGCACAAAAGCGCTGGAAACGGTGAGATAAGCCTATTTTTGCAACTTTGGTTAAAATCTTCAATTTTTCATCACAGATGTGCCCAAGATGCACAAAAGCGCTGGAAACGTTGAGATAAGCCTATTTTTGCAACTTTGGTTAAAATCTTCAATTTTTCATCACAGATATGCCCAAGGTGCACAAAAGTGCTGGAAACAGTGAGATAAGCCTAATTTTGCAACAATGTTTAAGGTTTGGAGGTTTCATAGACTAAAGTTGAAAATCAGTGGTTTGACTGCCATAATGAAATAGGGTCACTAATCAACGTGTTTTCTCAAAAGGCCTTCAGTCAAATTCCTTGATACTTAAAATGCATACAGTGGATTATAATAATGAAAAAGGATAATTTGAAATCTTGGTTTCAACTCTAAAGGAACTCTTTAAAAAAAAGATTTTAAGTTTTGGAAACCCCAATGAAAAAGTAGCAACTGCACGGATTCTACTGTCAGATTCGCTCTAAGTGCCAAAAAGTGCTGGAAACGGGGAGATAAGCCTATTTTTGCAACAATGGTTAAAATCTTCAATTTTTCATCACAGATGTGCCCAAGATGCACAAAAGCGCTGGAAACGGTGAGATAAGCCTATTTTTGCAACTTTGGTTAAAATCTTCAATTTTTCATCACAGATGTGCCCAAGATGCACAAAAGCGCTGGAAACGTTGAGATAAGCCTATTTTTGCAACTTTGGTTAAAATCTTCAATTTTTCATCACAGATATGCCCAAGGTGCACAAAAGTGCTGGAAACAGTGAGATAAGCCTAATTTTGCAACAATGTTTAAGGTTTGGAGGTTTCATAGACTAAAGTTGAAAATCAGTGGTTTGACTGCCATAATGAAATAGGGTCACTAATCAACGTGTTTTCTCAAAAGGCCTTCAGTCAAATTCCTTGATACTTAAAATGCATACAGTGGATTATAATAATGAAAAAGGATAATTTGAAATCTTGGTTTCAACTCTAAAGGAACTCTTTAAAAAAAAGATTTTAAGTTTTGGAAACCCCAATGAAAAAGTAGCAACTGCACGGATTCTACTGTCAGATTCGCTCTAAGTGCCAAAAAGTGCTGGAAACGGGGAGATAAGCCTATTTTTGCAACAATGGTTAAAATCTTCAATTTTTCATCACAGATGTGCCCAAGATGCACAAAAGCGCTGGAAACGGTGAGATAAGCCTATTTTTGCAACTTTGGTTAAAATCTTCAATTTTTCATCACAGATGTGCCCAAGATGCCCAAAAGCGCTGGAAACGGTGAGATAAGCCTATTTTTGCAACTTTGGTTAAAATCTTCAATTTTTCATCACAGATATGCCCAAGGTGCACAAAAGTGCTGGAAACGGTGAGATAAGCCTAATTTTGCAACAATGTTTAAGGTTTGGAGGTTTCATAGACTAAAGTTGAAAATCAGTGGTTTGACTGCCATAATGAAATAGGGTCACTAATCAACGTGTTTTCTCAAAAGGCCTTCAGTCAAATTCCTTGATACTTAAAATGCATACAGTGGATTATAATAATGAAAAAGGATAATTTGAAATCTTGGTTTCAACTCTAAAGGAACTCTTTAAAAAAAAGATTTTAAGTTTTGGAAACCCCAATGAAAAAGTAGCAACAGCACGGTTTCTACTGTCAGATTGGCTCTAAGTGCCAAAAAGTGCTGGAAACGGGGAGATAAGCCTATTTTTGCAACAATGGTTAAAATCTTCAATTTTTCATCACAGATGTGTCCAAGATGCACAAAAGCGCTGGAAACGGTGAGATAAGCCTATTTTTGCAACTTTGGTTAAAATCTTCAATTTTTCATCACAGATGTGCCCAAGATGCACAAAAGCGCTGGAAACGGTGAGATAAGCCTATTTTTGCAACTTTGGTTGAAATCTTAAATTTTTCATCACAGATGTGTCCAAGATGCGCAAAAGCGCTGGAAACGGTGAGATAAGCCTATTTTTGCAACTTTGGTCAAAATCTTCAATTTTTCATCACAGATGTGCCCAAGATGCCCAAAAGCGCTGGAAACGGTGAGATAAGCCTATTTTTGCAACTTTGGTTAAAATCTTAAATTTTTCATCACAGATGTGCCCAAGATGCCCAAAAGCGCTGGAAACGGTGAGATAAGCCTATTTTTGCAACTTTGGTTAAAATCTTCATTTTTTCATCACAGATATGCCCAAGGTGCACAAAAGTGCTGGAAACGGTGAGATAAGCCTAATTTTGCAACAATGTTTAAGGCTTGGAGGTTTCATAGACTAAAGTTGAAAATCAGTGGTTTGACTGCCATAATGAAATAGGGTCACTAATCAACGTGTTTTCTCAAAAGGCCTTCAGTCAAATTCCTTGATACTTAAAATGCATACAGTGGATTATAATAATGAAAAAGGATAATTTGAAATCTTGGTTTCAACTCTAAAGGAACTCTTTAAAAAAAAGATTTTAAGTTTTGGAAACCCCAATGAAAAAGTAGCAACTGCACGGATTCTACTGTCAGATTCGCTCTAAGTGCCAAAAAGTGCTGGAAACGGGGAGATAAGCCTATTTTTGCAACAATGGTTAAAATCTTCAATTTTTCATCACAGATGTGCCCAAGATGCACAAAAGCGCTGGAAACGGTGAGATAAGCCTATTTTTGCAACTTTGGTTAAAATCTTAAATTTTTCATCACAGATGTGCCCAAGATGCCCAAAAGCGCTGGAAACGGTGAGATAAGCCTATTTTTGCAACTTTGGTTAAAATCTTCATTTTTTCATCACAGATATGCCCAAGGTGCACAAAAGTGCTGGAAACGGTGAGATAAGCCTAATTTTGCAACAATGTTTAAGGTTTGGAGGTTTCATAGACTAAAGTTGAAAATCAGTGGTTTGACTGCCATAATGAAATAGGGTCACTAATCAACGTGTTTTCTCAAAAGGCCTTCAGTCAAATTCCTTGATACTTAAAATGCATACAGTGGATTATAATAATGAAAAAGGATAATTTGAAATCTTGGTTTCAACTCTAAAGGAACTCTTTAAAAAAAAGATTTTAAGTTTTGGAAACCCCAATGAAAAAGTAGCAACTGCACGGTTTCTACTGTCAGATTGGCTCTAAGTGCCAAAAAGTGCTGGAAACGGGGAGATAAGCCTATTTTTACAACAATGGTTAAAATCTTCAATTTTTCATCACAGATGTGCCCAAGATGCACAAAAGCGCTGGAAACGTTGAGATAAGCCTATTTTTGCAACTTTGGTTAAAATCTTCAATTTTTCATCACAGATGTGCCCAAGATGCACAAAAGCGCTGGAAACGGTGAGATAAGCCTATTTTTGCAACTTTGGTTGAAATCTTAAATTTTTCATCACAGATGTGTCCAAGATGCGCAAAAGCGCTGGAAACGGTGAGATAAGCCTATTTTTGCAACTTTGGTTAAAATCTTCAATTTTTCATCACAGATGTGCCCAAGATGCGCAAAAGCGCTGGAAACGGTGAGATAAGCCTATTTTTGCAACTTTGGTTAAAATCTTAAATTTTTCATCACAGATGTGCCCAAGATGCACAAAAGCGCTGGAAACGGTGAGATAAGCCTATTTTTGCAACTTTGGTTAAAATCTTCAATTTTTCATCACAGATGTGCCCAGATGCGCAAAAGCGCTGGAAACGGTGAGATAAGCCTATTTTTGCAACTTTGGTTAAAATCTTCATTTTTTCATCACAGATATGCCCAAGGTGCACAAAAGTGCTGGAAACGGTGAGATAAGCCTAATTTTGCAACAATGTTTAAGGTTTGGAGGTTTCATAGACTAAAGTTGAAAATCAGTGGTTTGACTGCCATAATGAAATAGGGTCACTAATCAACGTGTTTTCTCAAAAGGCCTTCAGTCAAATTCCTTGATACTTAAAATGCATACAGTGGATTATAATAATGAAAAAGGATAATTTGAAATCTTGGTTTCAACTCTAAAGGAACTCTTTAAAAAAAAGATTTTAAGTTTTGGAAACCCCAATGAAAAAGTAGCAACTGCACGGATTCTACTGTCAGATTCGCTCTAAGTGCCAAAAAGTGCTGGAAACGGGGAGATAAGCCTATTTTTGCAACAATGGTTAAAATCTTCAATTTTTCATCACAGATGTGCCCAAGATGCACAAAAGCGCTGGAAACGGTGAGATAAGCCTATTTTTGCAACTTTGGTTAAAATCTTCAATTTTTCATCACAGATGTGCCCAAGATGCCCAAAAGCGCTGGAAACGGTGAGATAAGCCTATTTTTGCAACTGTGGTTAAAATCTTCAATTTTTCATCACAGATGTGCCCAAGATGCGCAAAAGCTCTGGAAACGGTGAGATAAGCCTATTTTTGCAACTTTGGTTAAAATCTTAAATTTTTCATCACAGATGTGCCCAAGATGCACAAAAGCGCTGGAAACGGTGAGATAAGCCTATTTTTGCAACTTTGGTTAAAATCTTCAATTTTTCATCACAGATGTGCCCAAGATGCGCAAAAGCGCTGGAAACGGTGAGATAAGCCTATTTTTGCAACTTTGGTTAAAATCTTCATTTTTTCATCACAGATATGCCCAAGGTGCACAAAAGTGCTGGAAACGGTGAGATAAGCCTAATTTTGCAACAATGTTTAAGGTTTGGAGGTTTCATAGACTAAAGTTGAAAATCAGTGGTTTGACTGCCATAATGAAATAGGGTCACTAATCAACGTGTTTTCTCAAAAGGCCTTCAGTCAAATTCCTTGATACTTAAAATGCATACAGTGGATTATAATAATGAAAAAGGATAATTTGAAATCTTGGTTTCAACTCTAAAGGAACTCTTTAAAAAAAAGATTTTAAGTTTTGGAAACCCCAATGAAAAAGTAGCAACTGCACGGTTTCTACTGTCAGATTGGCTCTAAGTGCCAAAAAGTGCTGGAAACGGGGAGATAAGCCTATTTTTGCAACAATGGTTAAAATCTTCAATTTTTCATCACAGATGTGTCCAAGATGCACAAAAGCGCTGGAAACGGTGAGATAAGCCTATTTTTGCAACTTTGGTTAAAATCTTACATTTTTCATCACAGATGTGCCCAAGATGCACAAAAGCGCTGGAAACGGTGAGATAAGCCTATTTTTGCAACTTTGGTTAAAATCTTCAATTTTTCATCACAGATGTGTCCAAGATGCGCAAAAGCGCTGGAAACGGTGAGATAAGCCTATTTTTGCAACTTTGGTTAAAATCTTCATTTTTTCATCACAGATATGCCCAAGGTGCACAAAAGTGCTGGAAACGGTGAGATAAGCCTAATTTTGCAACAATGTTTAAGGTTTGGAGGTTTCATAGACTAAAGTTGAAAATCAGTGGTTTGACTGCCATAATGAAATAGGGTCACTAATCAACGTGTTTTCTCAAAAGGCCTTCAGTCAAATTCCTTGATACTTAAAATGCATACAGTGGATTATAATAATGAAAAAGGATAATTTGAAATCTTGGTTTCAACTCTAAAGGAACTCTTTAAAAAAAAGATTTTAAGTTTTGGAAACCCCAATGAAAAAGTAGCAACTGCACGGATTCTACTGTCAGATTCGCTCTAAGTGCCAAAAAGTGCTGGAAACGGGGAGATAAGCCTATTTTTGCAACAATGGTTAAAATCTTCAATTTTTCATCACAGATGTGCCCAAGATGCACAAAAGCGCTGGAAACGGTGAGATAAGCCTATTTTTGCAACTTTGGTTAAAATCTTCAATTTTTCATCACAGATGTGCCCAAGATGCACAAAAGCGCTGGAAACGGTGAGATAAGCCTATTTTTGCAACTTTGGTTAAAATCTTCAATTTTTCATCACAGATGTGCCCAAGATGCACAAAAGCGCTGGAAACGGTGAGATAAGCCTATTTTTGCAACTTTGGTTAAAATCTTCAATTTTTCATCACAGATGTGCCCAAGATGCACAAAAGCGCTGGAAACGGTGAGATAAGCCTATTTTTGCAACTTTGGTTAAAATCTTCAATTTTTCATCACAGATGTGCCCAAGATGCGCAAAAGCTCTGGAAACGGTGAGATAAGCCTATTTTTGCAACTTTGCTTAAAATCTTAAATTTTTCATCACAGATGTGCCCAAGATGCACAAAAGCGCTGGAAACGGTGAGATAAGCCTATTTTTGCAACTTTGGTTAAAATCTTCAATTTTTCATCACAGATGTGCCCAAGATGCGCAAAAGCGCTGGAAACGGTGAGATAAGCCTATTTTTGCAACTTTGGTTAAAATCTTAAATTTTTCATCACAGATGTGCCCAAGGTGCGCAAAAGTGCTGGAAACGGTGAGATAAGCCTAATTTTGCAACAATGTTTAAGGTTTGGAGGTTTCATAGACTAAAGTTGAAAATCAGTGGTTTGACTGCCATAATGAAATAGGGTCACTAATCAACGTGTTTTCTCAAAAGGCCTTCAGTCAAATTCCTTGATACTTAAAATGCATACAGTGGATTATAATAATGAAAAAGGATAATTTGAAATCTTGGTTTCAACTCTAAAGGAACTCTTTAAAAAAAAGATTTTAAGTTTTGGAAACCCCAATGAAAAAGTAGCAACTGCACGGTTTCTACTGTCAGATTGGCTCTAAGTGCCAAAAAGTGCTGGAAACGGGGAGATAAGCCTATTTTTGCAACAATGGTTAAAATCTTCAATTTTTCATCACAGATGTGTCCAAGATGCACAAAAGCGCTGGAAACGGTGAGATAAGCCTATTTTTGCAACTTTGGTTAAAATCTTCAATTTTTCATCACAGATGTGCCCAAGATGCACAAAAGCGCTGGAAACGTTGAGATAAGCCTATTTTTGCAACTTTGGTTAAAATCTTCAATTTTTCATCACAGATATGCCCAAGGTGCACAAAAGTGCTGGAAACAGTGAGATAAGCCTAATTTTGCAACAATGTTTAAGGTTTGGAGGTTTCATAGACTAAAGTTGAAAATCAGTGGTTTGACTGCCATAATGAAATAGGGTCACTAATCAACGTGTTTTCTCAAAAGGCCTTCAGTCAAATTCCTTGATACTTAAAATGCATACAGTGGATTATAATAATGAAAAAGGATAATTTGAAATCTTGGTTTCAACTCTAAAGGAACTCTTTAAAAAAAAGATTTTAAGTTTTGGAAACCCCAATGAAAAAGTAGCAACTGCACGGATTCTACTGTCAGATTCGCTCTAAGTGCCAAAAAGTGCTGGAAACGGGGAGATAAGCCTATTTTTGCAACAATGGTTAAAATCTTCAATTTTTCATCACAGATGTGCCCAAGATGCACAAAAGCGCTGGAAACGGTGAGATAAGCCTATTTTTGCAACTTTGGTTAAAATCTTAAATTTTTCATCACAGATGTGCCCAAGGTGCGCAAAAGTGCTGGAAACGGTGAGATAAGCCTAATTTTGCAACAATGTTTAAGGTTTGGAGGTTTCATAGACTAAAGTTGAAAATCAGTGGTTTGACTGCCATAATGAAATAGGGTCACTAATCAACGTGTTTTCTCAAAAGGCCTTCAGTCAAATTCCTTGATACTTAAAATGCATACAGTGGATTATAATAATGAAAAAGGATAATTTGAAATCTTGGTTTCAACTCTAAAGGAACTCTTTAAAAAAAAGATTTTAAGTTTTGGAAACCCCAATGAAAAAGTAGCAACTGCACGGTTTCTACTGTCAGATTGGCTCTAAGTGCCAAAAAGTGCTGGAAACGGGGAGATAAGCCTATTTTTGCAACAATGGTTAAAATCTTCAATTTTTCATCACAGATGTGTCCAAGATGCACAAAAGCGCTGGAAACGGTGAGATAAGCCTATTTTTGCAACTTTGGTTAAAATCTTCAATTTTTCATCACAGATGTGCCCAAGATGCACAAAAGCGCAGGAAACGTTGAGATAAGCCTATTTTTGCAACTTTGGTTAAAATCTTCAATTTTTCATCACAGATATGCCCAAGGTGCACAAAAGTGCTGGAAACAGTGAGATAAGCCTAATTTTGCAACAATGTTTAAGGTTTGGAGGTTTCATAGACTAAAGTTGAAAATCAGTGGTTTGACTGCCATAATGAAATAGGGTCACTAATCAACGTGTTTTCTCAAAAGGCCTTCAGTCAAATTCCTTGATACTTAAAATGCATACAGTGGATTATAATAATGAAAAAGGATAATTTGAAATCTTGGTTTCAACTCTAAAGGAACTCTTTAAAAAAAAGATTTTAAGTTTTGGAAACCCCAATGAAAAAGTAGCAACTGCACGGATTCTACTGTCAGATTCGCTCTAAGTGCCAAAAAGTGCTGGAAACGGGGAGATAAGCCTATTTTTGCAACAATGGTTAAAATCTTCAATTTTTCATCACAGATGTGCCCAAGATGCACAAAAGCGCTGGAAACGGTGAGATAAGCCTATTTTTGCAACTTTGGTTAAAATCTTCAATTTTTCATCACAGATGTGCCCAAGATGCCCAAAAGCGCTGGAAACGGTGAGATAAGCCTATTTTTGCAACTTTGGTTAAAATCTTCAATTTTTCATCACAGATATGCCCAAGGTGCACAAAAGTGCTGGAAACGGTGAGATAAGCCTAATTTTGCAACAATGTTTAAGGTTTGGAGGTTTCATAGACTAAAGTTGAAAATCAGTGGTTTGACTGCCATAATGAAATAGGGTCACTAATCAACGTGTTTTCTCAAAAGGCCTTCAGTCAAATTCCTTGATACTTAAAATGCATACAGTGGATTATAATAATGAAAAAGGATAATTTGAAATCTTGGTTTCAACTCTAAAGGAACTCTTTAAAAAAAAGATTTTAAGTTTTGGAAACCCCAATGAAAAAGTAGCAACTGCACGGTTTCTACTGTCAGATTGGCTCTAAGTGCCAAAAAGTGCTGGAAACGGGGAGATAAGCCTATTTTTGCAACAATGGTTAAAATCTTCAATTTTTCATCACAGATGTGTCCAAGATGCACAAAAGCGCTGGAAACGGTGAGATAAGCCTATTTTTGCAACTTTGGTTAAAATCTTCAATTTTTCATCACAGATGTGCCCAAGATGCACAAAAGCGCTGGAAACGGTGAGATAAGCCTATTTTTGCAACTTTGGTTAAAATCTTCAATTTTTCATCACAGATGTGTCCAAGATGCGCAAAAGCGCTGGAAACGGTGAGATAAGCCTATTTTTGCAACTTTGGTTAAAATCTTCATTTTTTCATCACAGATATGCCCAAGGTGCACAAAAGTGCTGGAAACGGTGAGATAAGCCTAATTTTGCAACAATGTTTAAGGTTTGGAGGTTTCATAGACTAAAGTTGAAAATCAGTGGTTTGACTGCCATAATGAAATAGGGTCACTAATCAACGTGTTTTCTCAAAAGGCCTTCAGTCAAATTCCTTGATACTTAAAATGCATACAGTGGATTATAATAATGAAAAAGGATAATTTGAAATCTTGGTTTCAACTCTAAAGGAACTCTTTAAAAAAAAGATTTTAAGTTTTGGAAACCCCAATGAAAAAGTAGCAACTGCACGGATTCTACTGTCAGATTCGCTCTAAGTGCCAAAAAGTGCTGGAAACGGGGAGATAAGCCTATTTTTGCAACAATGGTTAAAATCTTAAATTTTTCATCACAGATGTGTCCAAGATGCGCAAAAGCGCTGGAGACGGTGAGATAAGCCTATTTTTGCAACTTTGGTTAAAATCTTCAATTTTTCATCACAGATGTGCCCAAGATGCGCAAAAGCGCTGGAAACGGTGAGATAAGCCTATTTTTGCAACTTTGGTTAAAATCTTAAATTTTTCATCACAGATGTGCCCAAGATGCACAAAAGCGCTGGAAACGGTGAGATAAGCCTATTTTTGCAACTTTGGTTAAAATCTTCAATTTTTCATCACAGATGTGCCCAGATGCGCAAAAGCGCTGGAAACGGTGAGATAAGCCTATTTTTGCAACTTTGGTTAAAATCTTCATTTTTTCATCACAGATATGCCCAAGGTGCACAAAAGTGCTGGAAACGGTGAGATAAGCCTAATTTTGCAACAATGTTTAAGGTTTGGAGGTTTCATAGACTAAAGTTGAAAATCAGTGGTTTGACTGCCATAATGAAATAGGGTCACTAATCAACGTGTTTTCTCAAAAGGCCTTCAGTCAAATTCCTTGATACTTAAAATGCATACAGTGGATTATAATAATGAAAAAGGATAATTTGAAATCTTGGTTTCAACTCTAAAGGAACTCTTTAAAAAAAAGATTTTAAGTTTTGGAAACCCCAATGAAAAAGTAGCAACTGCACGGATTCTACTGTCAGATTCGCTCTAAGTGCCAAAAAGTGCTGGAAACGGGGAGATAAGCCTATTTTTGCAACAATGGTTAAAATCTTCAATTTTTCATCACAGATGTGCCCAAGATGCACAAAAGCGCTGGAAACGGTGAGATAAGCCTATTTTTGCAACTTTGGTTAAAATCTTCAATTTTTCATCACAGATGTGCCCAAGATGCCCAAAAGCGCTGGAAACGGTGAGATAAGCCTATTTTTGCAACTGTGGTTAAAATCTTCAATTTTTCATCACAGATGTGCCCAAGATGCGCAAAAGCTCTGGAAACGGTGAGATAAGCCTATTTTTGCAACTTTGGTTAAAATCTTAAATTTTTCATCACAGATGTGCCCAAGATGCACAAAAGCGCTGGAAACGGTGAGATAAGCCTATTTTTGCAACTTTGGTTAAAATCTTCAATTTTTCATCACAGATGTGCCCAAGATGCGCAAAAGCGCTGGAAACGGTGAGATAAGCCTATTTTTGCAACTTTGGTTAAAATCTTCATTTTTTCATCACAGATATGCCCAAGGTGCACAAAAGTGCTGGAAACGGTGAGATAAGCCTAATTTTGCAACAATGTTTAAGGTTTGGAGGTTTCATAGACTAAAGTTGAAAATCAGTGGTTTGACTGCCATAATGAAATAGGGTCACTAATCAACGTGTTTTCTCAAAAGGCCTTCAGTCAAATTCCTTGATACTTAAAATGCATACAGTGGATTATAATAATGAAAAAGGATAATTTGAAATCTTGGTTTCAACTCTAAAGGAACTCTTTAAAAAAAAGATTTTAAGTTTTGGAAACCCCAATGAAAAAGTAGCAACTGCACGGTTTCTACTGTCAGATTGGCTCTAAGTGCCAAAAAGTGCTGGAAACGGGGAGATAAGCCTATTTTTGCAACAATGGTTAAAATCTTCAATTTTTCATCACAGATGTGTCCAAGATGCACAAAAGCGCTGGAAACGGTGAGATAAGCCTATTTTTGCAACTTTGGTTAAAATCTTACATTTTTCATCACAGATGTGCCCAAGATGCACAAAAGCGCTGGAAACGGTGAGATAAGCCTATTTTTGCAACTTTGGTTAAAATCTTCAATTTTTCATCACAGATGTGTCCAAGATGCGCAAAAGCGCTGGAAACGGTGAGATAAGCCTATTTTTGCAACTTTGGTTAAAATCTTCATTTTTTCATCACAGATATGCCCAAGGTGCACAAAAGTGCTGGAAACGGTGAGATAAGCCTAATTTTGCAACAATGTTTAAGGTTTGGAGGTTTCATAGACTAAAGTTGAAAATCAGTGGTTTGACTGCCATAATGAAATAGGGTCACTAATCAACGTGTTTTCTCAAAAGGCCTTCAGTCAAATTCCTTGATACTTAAAATGCATACAGTGGATTATAATAATGAAAAAGGATAATTTGAAATCTTGGTTTCAACTCTAAAGGAACTCTTTAAAAAAAAGATTTTAAGTTTTGGAAACCCCAATGAAAAAGTAGCAACTGCACGGATTCTACTGTCAGATTCGCTCTAAGTGCCAAAAAGTGCTGGAAACGGGGAGATAAGCCTATTTTTGCAACAATGGTTAAAATCTTCAATTTTTCATCACAGATGTGCCCAAGATGCACAAAAGCGCTGGAAACGGTGAGATAAGCCTATTTTTGCAACTTTGGTTAAAATCTTCAATTTTTCATCACAGATGTGCCCAAGATGCACAAAAGCGCTGGAAACGGTGAGATAAGCCTATTTTTGCAACTT
Organism: Pleuronectes platessa; assembly: GCF_947347685.1. NCBI lineage: Eukaryota > Metazoa > Chordata > Actinopteri > Pleuronectiformes > Pleuronectidae > Pleuronectes > Pleuronectes platessa. The sequence continues at coordinate 198,123 of NW_026518871.1, read as the reverse complement.
TGGTTAAAATCTTCAATTTTTCATCACAGATGTGCCCAAGATGCGCAAAAGCGCTGGAAACGGTGAGATAAGCCTATTTTTGCAACTTTGGTTAAAATCTTAAATTTTTCATCACAGATGTGCCCAAGGTGCGCAAAAGTGCTGGAAACGGTGAGATAAGCCTAATTTTGCAACAATGTTTAAGGTTTGGAGGTTTCATAGACTAAAGTTGAAAATCAGTGGTTTGACTGCCATAATGAAATAGGGTCACTAATCAACGTGTTTTCTCAAAAGGCCTTCAGTCAAATTCCTTGATACTTAAAATGCATACAGTGGATTATAATAATGAAAAAGGATAATTTGAAATCTTGGTTTCAACTCTAAAGGAACTCTTTAAAAAAAAGATTTTAAGTTTTGGAAACCCCAATGAAAAAGTAGCAACTGCACGGTTTCTACTATCAGATTGGCTCTAAGTGCCAAAAAGTGCTGGAAACGGGGAGATAAGCCTATTTTTGCAACAATGGTTAAAATCTTCAATTTTTCATCACAGATGTGCCCAAGATGCACAAAAGCGCTGGAAACGGTGAGATAAGCCTATTTTTGCAACTTTGGTTAAAATCTTAAATTTTTCATCACAGATGTGCCCAAGATGCGCAAAAGCGCTGGAAACGGTGAGATAAGCCTATTTTTGCAACTTTGGTTAAAATCTTCAATTTTTCATCACAGATGTGCCCAAGATGCGCAAAAGCGCTGGAAACGGTGAGATAAGCCTATTTTTGCAACTTTGGTTAAAATCTTCATTTTTTCATCACAGATATGCCCAAGGTGCACAAAAGTGCTGGAAACGGTGAGATAAGCCTAATTTTGCAACAATGTTTAAGGTTTGGAGGTTTCATAGACTAAAGTTGAAAATCAGTGGTTTGACTGCCATAATGAAATAGGGTCACTAATCAACGTGTTTTCTCAAAAGGCCTTCAGTCAAATTCCTTGATACTTAAAATGCATACAGTGGATTATAATAATGAAAAAGGATAATTTGAAATCTTGGTTTCAACTCTAAAGGAACTCTTTAAAAAAAAGATTTTAAGTTTTGGAAACCCCAATGAAAAAGTAGCAACTGCACGGATTCTACTGTCAGATTCGCTCTAAGTGCCAAAAAGTGCTGGAAACGGTGAGATAAGCCTATTTTTGCAACTTTGGTTAAAATCTTCATTTTTTCATCACAGATATGCCCAAGGTGCACAAAAGTGCTGGAAACGGTGAGATAAGCCTAATTTTGCAACAATGTTTAAGGTTTGGAGGTTTCATAGACTAAAGTTGAAAATCAGTGGTTTGACTGCCATAATGAAATAGGGTCACTAATCAACGTGTTTTCTCAAAAGGCCTTCAGTCAAATTCCTTGATACTTAAAATGCATACAGTGGATTATAATAATGAAAAAGGATAATTTGAAATCTTGGTTTCAACTCTAAAGGAACTCTTTAAAAAAAAGATTTTAAGTTTTGGAAACCCCAATGAAAAAGTAGCAACTGCACGGATTCTACTGTCAGATTCGCTCTAAGTGCCAAAAAGTGCTGGAAACGGGGAGATAAGCCTATTTTTGCAACAATGGTTAAAATCTTCAATTTTTCATCACAGATGTGCCCAAGATGCACAAAAGCGCTGGAAACGGTGAGATAAGCCTATTTTTGCAACTTTGGTTAAAATCTTCAATTTTTCATCACAGATGTGCCCAAGATGCCCAAAAGCGCTGGAAACGGTGAGGTAAGCCTATTTTTGCAACTTTGGTTAAAATCTTAAATTTTTCATCACAGATGTGCCCAAGATGCCCAAAAGCGCTGGAAACGGTGAGATAAGCCTATTTTTGCAACTTTGGTTAAAATCTTCATTTTTTCATCACAGATATGCCCAAGGTGCACAAAAGTGCTGGAAACGGTTAGATAAGCCTAATTTTGCAACAATGTTTAAGGTTTGGAGGTTTCATAGACTAAAGTTGAAAATCAGTGGTTTGACTGCCATAATGAAATAGGGTCACTAATCAACGTGTTTTCTCAAAAGGCCTTCAGTCAAATTCCTTGATACTTAAAATGCATACAGTGGATTATAATAATGAAAAAGGATAATTTGAAATCTTGGTTTCAACTCTAAAGGAACTCTTTAAAAAAAAGATTTTAAGTTTTGGAAACCCCAATGAAAAAGTAGCAACTGCACGGTTTCTACTGTCAGATTGGCTCTAAGTGCCAAAAAGTGCTGGAAACGGGGAGATAAGCCTATTTTTGCAACAATGGTTAAAATCTTCAATTTTTCATCACAGATGTGTCCAAGATGCACAAAAGCGCTGGAAACGGTGAGATAAGCCTATTTTTGCAACTTTGGTTAAAATCTTCAATTTTTCATCACAGATGTGCCCAAGATGCACAAAAGCGCTGGAAACGTTGAGATAAGCCTATTTTTGCAACTTTGGTTAAAATCTTCAATTTTTCATCACAGATATGCCCAAGGTGCACAAAAGTGCTGGAAACAGTGAGATAAGCCTAATTTTGCAACAATGTTTAAGGTTTGGAGGTTTCATAGACTAAAGTTGAAAATCAGTGGTTTGACTGCCATAATGAAATAGGGTCACTAATCAACGTGTTTTCTCAAAAGGCCTTCAGTCAAATTCCTTGATACTTAAAATGCATACAGTGGATTATAATAATGAAAAAGGATAATTTGAAATCTTGGTTTCAACTCTAAAGGAACTCTTTAAAAAAAAGATTTTAAGTTTTGGAAACCCCAATGAAAAAGTAGCAACTGCACGGATTCTACTGTCAGATTCGCTCTAAGTGCCAAAAAGTGCTGGAAACGGGGAGATAAGCCTATTTTTGCAACAATGGTTAAAATCTTCAATTTTTCATCACAGATGTGCCCAAGATGCACAAAAGCGCTGGAAACGGTGAGATAAGCCTATTTTTGCAACTTTGGTTAAAATCTTCAATTTTTCATCACAGATGTGCCCAAGATGCCCAAAAGCGCTGGAAACGGTGAGATAAGCCTATTTTTGCAACTTTGGTTAAAATCTTCAATTTTTCATCACAGATATGCCCAAGGTGCACAAAAGTGCTGGAAACGGTGAGATAAGCCTAATTTTGCAACAATGTTTAAGGTTTGGAGGTTTCATAGACTAAAGTTGAAAATCAGTGGTTTGACTGCCATAATGAAATAGGGTCACTAATCAACGTGTTTTCTCAAAAGGCCTTCAGTCAAATTCCTTGATACTTAAAATGCATACAGTGGATTATAATAATGAAAAAGGATAATTTGAAATCTTGGTTTCAACTCTAAAGGAACTCTTTAAAAAAAAGATTTTAAGTTTTGGAAACCCCAATGAAAAAGTAGCAACTGCACGGTTTCTACTGTCAGATTGGCTCTAAGTGCCAAAAAGTGCTGGAAACGGGGAGATAAGCCTATTTTTGCAACAATGGTTAAAATCTTCAATTTTTCATCACAGATGTGTCCAAGATGCACAAAAGCGCTGGAAACGGTGAGATAAGCCTATTTTTGCAACTTTGGTTAAAATCTTCAATTTTTCATCACAGATGTGCCCAAGATGCACAAAAGCGCTGGAAACGGTGAGATAAGCCTATTTTTGCAACTTTGGTTAAAATCTTCAATTTTTCATCACAGATGTGTCCAAGATGCGCAAAAGCGCTGGAAACGGTGAGATAAGCCTATTTTTGCAACTTTGGTTAAAATCTTCATTTTTTCATCACAGATATGCCCAAGGTGCACAAAAGTGCTGGAAACGGTGAGATAAGCCTAATTTTGCAACAATGTTTAAGGTTTGGAGGTTTCATAGACTAAAGTTGAAAATCAGTGGTTTGACTGCCATAATGAAATAGGGTCACTAATCAACGTGTTTTCTCAAAAGGCCTTCAGTCAAATTCCTTGATACTTAAAATGCATACAGTGGATTATAATAATGAAAAAGGATAATTTGAAATCTTGGTTTCAACTCTAAAGGAACTCTTTAAAAAAAAGATTTTAAGTTTTGGAAACCCCAATGAAAAAGTAGCAACTGCACGGTTTCTACTATCAGATTGGCTCTAAGTGCCAAAAAGTGCTGGAAACGGGGAGATAAGCCTATTTTTGCAACAATGGTTAAAATCTTCAATTTTTCATCACAGATGTGCCCAAGATGCACAAAAGCGCTGGAAACGGTGAGATAAGCCTATTTTTGCAACTTTGGTTAAAATCTTAAATTTTTCATCACAGATGTGCCCAAGATGCGCAAAAGCGCTGGAAACGGTGAGATAAGCCTATTTTTGCAACTTTGGTTAAAATCTTCAATTTTTCATCACAGATGTGCCCAAGATGCGCAAAAGCGCTGGAAACGGTGAGATAAGCCTATTTTTGCAACTTTGGTTAAAATCTTCATTTTTTCATCACAGATATGCCCAAGGTGCACAAAAGTGCTGGAAACGGTGAGATAAGCCTAATTTTGCAACAATGTTTAAGGTTTGGAGGTTTCATAGACTAAAGTTGAAAATCAGTGGTTTGACTGCCATAATGAAATAGGGTCACTAATCAACGTGTTTTCTCAAAAGGCCTTCAGTCAAATTCCTTGATACTTAAAATGCATACAGTGGATTATAATAATGAAAAAGGATAATTTGAAATCTTGGTTTCAACTCTAAAGGAACTCTTTAAAAAAAAGATTTTAAGTTTTGGAAACCCCAATGAAAAAGTAGCAACTGCACGGATTCTACTGTCAGATTCGCTCTAAGTGCCAAAAAGTGCTGAAAACGGTGAGATAAGCCTATTTTTGCAACTTTGGTTAAAATCTTCATTTTTTCATCACAGATATGCCCAAGGTGCACAAAAGTGCTGGAAACGGTGAGATAAGCCTAATTTTGCAACAATGTTTAAGGTTTGGAGGTTTCATAGACTAAAGTTGAAAATCAGTGGTTTGACTGCCATAATGAAATAGGGTCACTAATCAACGTGTTTTCTCAAAAGGCCTTCAGTCAAATTCCTTGATACTTAAAATGCATACAGTGGATTATAATAATGAAAAAGGATAATTTGAAATCTTGGTTTCAACTCTAAAGGAACTCTTTAAAAAAAAGATTTTAAGTTTTGGAAACCCCAATGAAAAAGTAGCAACTGCACGGATTCTACTGTCAGATTCGCTCTAAGTGCCAAAAAGTGCTGGAAACGGGGAGATAAGCCTATTTTTGCAACAATGGTTAAAATCTTCAATTTTTCATCACAGATGTGCCCAAGATGCACAAAAGCGCTGGAAACGGTGAGATAAGCCTATTTTTGCAACTTTGGTTAAAATCTTCAATTTTTCATCACAGATGTGCCCAAGATGCCCAAAAGCGCTGGAAACGGTGAGGTAAGCCTATTTTTGCAACTTTGGTTAAAATCTTAAATTTTTCATCACAGATGTGCCCAAGATGCCCAAAAGCGCTGGAAACGGTGAGATAAGCCTATTTTTGCAACTTTGGTTAAAATCTTCATTTTTTCATCACAGATATGCCCAAGGTGCACAAAAGTGCTGGAAACGGTTAGATAAGCCTAATTTTGCAACAATGTTTAAGGTTTGGAGGTTTCATAGACTAAAGTTGAAAATCAGTGGTTTGACTGCCATAATGAAATAGGGTCACTAATCAACGTGTTTTCTCAAAAGGCCTTCAGTCAAATTCCTTGATACTTAAAATGCATACAGTGGATTATAATAATGAAAAAGGATAATTTGAAATCTTGGTTTCAACTCTAAAGGAACTCTTTAAAAAAAAGATTTTAAGTTTTGGAAACCCCAATGAAAAAGTAGCAACTGCACGGTTTCTACTGTCAGATTGGCTCTAAGTGCCAAAAAGTGCTGGAAACGGGGAGATAAGCCTATTTTTGCAACAATGGTTAAAATCTTCAATTTTTCATCACAGATGTGTCCAAGATGCACAAAAGCGCTGGAAACGGTGAGATAAGCCTATTTTTGCAACTTTGGTTAAAATCTTCAATTTTTCATCACAGATGTGCCCAAGATGCACAAAAGCGCTGGAAACGTTGAGATAAGCCTATTTTTGCAACTTTGGTTAAAATCTTCAATTTTTCATCACAGATATGCCCAAGGTGCACAAAAGTGCTGGAAACAGTGAGATAAGCCTAATTTTGCAACAATGTTTAAGGTTTGGAGGTTTCATAGACTAAAGTTGAAAATCAGTGGTTTGACTGCCATAATGAAATAGGGTCACTAATCAACGTGTTTTCTCAAAAGGCCTTCAGTCAAATTCCTTGATACTTAAAATGCATACAGTGGATTATAATAATGAAAAAGGATAATTTGAAATCTTGGTTTCAACTCTAAAGGAACTCTTTAAAAAAAAGATTTTAAGTTTTGGAAACCCCAATGAAAAAGTAGCAACTGCACGGATTCTACTGTCAGATTCGCTCTAAGTGCCAAAAAGTGCTGGAAACGGGGAGATAAGCCTATTTTTGCAACAATGGTTAAAATCTTCAATTTTTCATCACAGATGTGCCCAAGATGCACAAAAGCGCTGGAAACGGTGAGATAAGCCTATTTTTGCAACTTTGGTTAAAATCTTCAATTTTTCATCACAGATGTGCCCAAGATGCCCAAAAGCGCTGGAAACGGTGAGATAAGCCTATTTTTGCAACTTTGGTTAAAATCTTCAATTTTTCATCACAGATATGCCCAAGGTGCACAAAAGTGCTGGAAACGGTGAGATAAGCCTAATTTTGCAACAATGTTTAAGGTTTGGAGGTTTCATAGACTAAAGTTGAAAATCAGTGGTTTGACTGCCATAATGAAATAGGGTCACTAATCAACGTGTTTTCTCAAAAGGCCTTCAGTCAAATTCCTTGATACTTAAAATGCATACAGTGGATTATAATAATGAAAAAGGATAATTTGAAATCTTGGTTTCAACTCTAAAGGAACTCTTTAAAAAAAAGATTTTAAGTTTTGGAAACCCCAATGAAAAAGTAGCAACTGCACGGTTTCTACTGTCAGATTGGCTCTAAGTGCCAAAAAGTGCTGGAAACGGGGAGATAAGCCTATTTTTGCAACAATGGTTAAAATCTTCAATTTTTCATCACAGATGTGTCCAAGATGCACAAAAGCGCTGGAAACGGTGAGATAAGCCTATTTTTGCAACTTTGGTTAAAATCTTCAATTTTTCATCACAGATGTGCCCAAGATGCACAAAAGCGCTGGAAACGTTGAGATAAGCCTATTTTTGCAACTTTGGTTAAAATCTTCAATTTTTCATCACAGATGTGCCCAAGATGCACAAAAGCGCTGGAAACGGTGAGATAAGCCTATTTTTGCAACTTTGGTTGAAATCTTAAATTTTTCATCACAGATGTGTCCAAGATGCGCAAAAGCGCTGGAAACGGTGAGATAAGCCTATTTTTGCAACTTTGGTCAAAATCTTCAATTTTTCATCACAGATGTGCCCAAGATGCCCAAAAGCGCTGGAAACGGTGAGATAAGCCTATTTTTGCAACTTTGGTTAAAATCTTAAATTTTTCATCACAGATGTGCCCAAGATGCCCAAAAGCGCTGGAAACGGTGAGATAAGCCTATTTTTGCAACTTTGGTTAAAATCTTCATTTTTTCATCACAGATATGCCCAAGGTGCACAAAAGTGCTGGAAACGGTGAGATAAGCCTAATTTTGCAACAATGTTTAAGGTTTGGAGGTTTCATAGACTAAAGTTGAAAATCAGTGGTTTGACTGCCATAATGAAATAGGGTCACTAATCAACGTGTTTTCTCAAAAGGCCTTCAGTCAAATTCCTTGATACTTAAAATGCATACAGTGGATTATAATAATGAAAAAGGATAATTTGAAATCTTGGTTTCAACTCTAAAGGAACTCTTTAAAAAAAAGATTTTAAGTTTTGGAAACCCCAATGAAAAAGTAGCAACTGCACGGATTCTACTGTCAGATTCGCTCTAAGTGCCAAAAAGCGCTGGAAACGGTGAGATAAGCCTATTTTTGCAACTTTGGTTAAAATCTTAAATTTTTCATCACAGATGTGCCCAAGATGCGCAAAAGCGCTGGAAACGGTGAGATAAGCCTATTTTTGCAACTTTGGTTAAAATCTTCATTTTTTCATCACAGATATGCCCAAGGTGCACAAAAGTGCTGGAAACGGTGAGATAAGCCTAATTTTGCAACAATGTTTAAGGTTTGGAGGTTTCATAGACTAAAGTTGAAAATCAGTGGTTTGACTGCCATAATGAAATAGGGTCACTAATCAACGTGTTTTCTCAAAAGGCCTTCAGTCAAATTCCTTGATACTTAAAATGCATACAGTGGATTATAATAATGAAAAAGGATAATTTGAAATCTTGGTTTCAACTCTAAAGGAACTCTTTAAAAAAAAGATTTTAAGTTTTGGAAACCCCAATGAAAAAGTAGCAACTGCACGGTTTCTACTGTCAGATTGGCTCTAAGTGCCAAAAAGTGCTGGAAACGGGGAGATAAGCCTATTTTTGCAACAATGGTTAAAATCTTCAATTTTTCATCACAGATGTGTCCAAGATGCACAAAAGCGCTGGAAACGGTGAGATAAGCCTATTTTTGCAACTTTGGTTAAAATCTTCAATTTTTCATCACAGATGTGCCCAAGATGCACAAAAGCGCTGGAAACGTTGAGATAAGCCTATTTTTGCAACTTTGGTTAAAATCTTCAATTTTTCATCACAGATATGCCCAAGGTGCACAAAAGTGCTGGAAACAGTGAGATAAGCCTAATTTTGCAACAATGTTTAAGGTTTGGAGGTTTCATAGACTAAAGTTGAAAATCAGTGGTTTGACTGCCATAATGAAATAGGGTCACTAATCAACGTGTTTTCTCAAAAGGCCTTCAGTCAAATTCCTTGATACTTAAAATGCATACAGTGGATTATAATAATGAAAAAGGATAATTTGAAATCTTGGTTTCAACTCTAAAGGAACTCTTTAAAAAAAAGATTTTAAGTTTTGGAAACCCCAATGAAAAAGTAGCAACTGCACGGATTCTACTGTCAGATTCGCTCTAAGTGCCAAAAAGTGCTGGAAACGGGGAGATAAGCCTATTTTTGCAACAATGGTTAAAATCTTCAATTTTTCATCACAGATGTGCCCAAGATGCACAAAAGCGCTGGAAACGGTGAGATAAGCCTATTTTTGCAACTTTGGTTAAAATCTTCAATTTTTCATCACAGATGTGCCCAAGATGCCCAAAAGCGCTGGAAACGGTGAGATAAGCCTATTTTTGCAACTTTGGTTAAAATCTTCAATTTTTCATCACAGATATGCCCAAGGTGCACAAAAGTGCTGGAAACGGTGAGATAAGCCTAATTTTGCAACAATGTTTAAGGTTTGGAGGTTTCATAGACTAAAGTTGAAAATCAGTGGTTTGACTGCCATAATGAAATAGGGTCACTAATCAACGTGTTTTCTCAAAAGGCCTTCAGTCAAATTCCTTGATACTTAAAATGCATACAGTGGATTATAATAATGAAAAAGGATAATTTGAAATCTTGGTTTCAACTCTAAAGGAACTCTTTAAAAAAAAGATTTTAAGTTTTGGAAACCCCAATGAAAAAGTAGCAACTGCACGGTTTCTACTGTCAGATTGGCTCTAAGTGCCAAAAAGTGCTGGAAACGGGGAGATAAGCCTATTTTTGCAACAATGGTTAAAATCTTCAATTTTTCATCACAGATGTGTCCAAGATGCACAAAAGCGCTGGAAACGGTGAGATAAGCCTATTTTTGCAACTTTGGTTAAAATCTTCAATTTTTCATCACAGATGTGCCCAAGATGCACAAAAGCGCTGGAAACGTTGAGATAAGCCTATTTTTGCAACTTTGGTTAAAATCTTCAATTTTTCATCACAGATGTGCCCAAGATGCACAAAAGCGCTGGAAACGGTGAGATAAGCCTATTTTTGCAACTTTGGTTGAAATCTTAAATTTTTCATCACAGATGTGTCCAAGATGCGCAAAAGCGCTGGAAACGGTGAGATAAGCCTATTTTTGCAACTTTGGTCAAAATCTTCAATTTTTCATCACAGATGTGCCCAAGATGCCCAAAAGCGCTGGAAACGGTGAGATAAGCCTATTTTTGCAACTTTGGTTAAAATCTTAAATTTTTCATCACAGATGTGCCCAAGATGCCCAAAAGCGCTGGAAACGGTGAGATAAGCCTATTTTTGCAACTTTGGTTAAAATCTTCATTTTTTCATCACAGATATGCCCAAGGTGCACAAAAGTGCTGGAAACGGTGAGATAAGCCTAATTTTGCAACAATGTTTAAGGTTTGGAGGTTTCATAGACTAAAGTTGAAAATCAGTGGTTTGACTGCCATAATGAAATAGGGTCACTAATCAACGTGTTTTCTCAAAAGGCCTTCAGTCAAATTCCTTGATACTTAAAATGCATACAGTGGATTATAATAATGAAAAAGGATAATTTGAAATCTTGGTTTCAACTCTAAAGGAACTCTTTAAAAAAAAGATTTTAAGTTTTGGAAACCCCAATGAAAAAGTAGCAACTGCACGGATTCTACTGTCAGATTCGCTCTAAGTGCCAAAAAGTGCTGGAAACGGGGAGATAAGCCTATTTTTGCAACAATGGTTAAAATCTTCAATTTTTCATCACAGATGTGCCCAAGATGCACAAAAGCGCTGGAAACGGTGAGATAAGCCTATTTTTGCAACTTTGGTTAAAATCTTAAATTTTTCATCACAGATGTGCCCAAGATGCCCAAAAGCGCTGGAAACGGTGAGATAAGCCTATTTTTGCAACTTTGGTTAAAATCTTCATTTTTTCATCACAGATATGCCCAAGGTGCACAAAAGTGCTGGAAACGGTGAGATAAGCCTAATTTTGCAACAATGTTTAAGGTTTGGAGGTTTCATAGACTAAAGTTGAAAATCAGTGGTTTGACTGCCATAATGAAATAGGGTCACTAATCAACGTGTTTTCTCAAAAGGCCTTCAGTCAAATTCCTTGATACTTAAAATGCATACAGTGGATTATAATAATGAAAAAGGATAATTTGAAATCTTGGTTTCAACTCTAAGGGAACTCTTTAAAAAAAAGATTTTAAGTTTTGGAAACCCCAATGAAAAAGTAGCAACTGCACGGTTTCTACTGTCAGATTGGCTCTAAGTGCCAAAAAGTGCTGGAAACGGGGAGATAAGCCTATTTTTACAACAATGGTTAAAATCTTCAATTTTTCATCACAGATGTGCCCAAGATGCACAAAAGCGCTGGAAACGTTGAGATAAGCCTATTTTTGCAACTTTGGTTAAAATCTTCAATTTTTCATCACAGATGTGCCCAAGATGCACAAAAGCGCTGGAAACGGTGAGATAAGCCTATTTTTGCAACTTTGGTTGAAATCTTAAATTTTTCATCACAGATGTGTCCAAGATGCGCAAAAGCGCTGGAAACGGTGAGATAAGCCTATTTTTGCAACTTTGGTTAAAATCTTCAATTTTTCATCACAGATGTGCCCAAGATGCGCAAAAGCGCTGGAAACGGTGAGATAAGCCTATTTTTGCAACTTTGGTTAAAATCTTAAATTTTTCATCACAGATGTGCCCAAGATGCACAAAAGCGCTGGAAACGGTGAGATAAGCCTATTTTTGCAACTTTGGTTAAAATCTTCAATTTTTCATCACAGATGTGCCCAGATGCGCAAAAGCGCTGGAAACGGTGAGATAAGCCTATTTTTGCAACTTTGGTTAAAATCTTCATTTTTTCATCACAGATATGCCCAAGGTGCACAAAAGTGCTGGAAACGGTGAGATAAGCCTAATTTTGCAACAATGTTTAAGGTTTGGAGGTTTCATAGACTAAAGTTGAAAATCAGTGGTTTGACTGCCATAATGAAATAGGGTCACTAATCAACGTGTTTTCTCAAAAGGCCTTCAGTCAAATTCCTTGATACTTAAAATGCATACAGTGGATTATAATAATGAAAAAGGATAATTTGAAATCTTGGTTTCAACTCTAAAGGAACTCTTTAAAAAAAAGATTTTAAGTTTTGGAAACCCCAATGAAAAAGTAGCAACTGCACGGATTCTACTGTCAGATTCGCTCTAAGTGCCAAAAAGTGCTGGAAACGGGGAGATAAGCCTATTTTTGCAACAATGGTTAAAATCTTCAATTTTTCATCACAGATGTGCCCAAGATGCAAAAAAATCGCTGGAAACGGTGAGATAAACCTATTTTTGCAACTTTGGTTAAAATCTTCAATTTTTCATCACAGATGTGCCCAAGATGCACAAAAGCGCTGGAAACGGTGAGATAAGCCTATTTTTGCAACTTTGGTTAAAATCTTCAATTTTTCATCACAGATGTGCCCAAGATGCGCAAAAGCTCTGGAAACGGTGAGATAAGCCTATTTTTGCAACTTTGGTTAAAATCTTAAATTTTTCATCACAGATGTGCCCAAGATGCACAAAAGCGCTGGAAACGGTGAGATAAGCCTATTTTTGCAACTTTGGTTAAAATCTTCAATTTTTCATCACAGATGTGTCCAAGATGCGCAAAAGCGCTGGAAACGGTGAGATAAGCCTATTTTTGCAACTTTGGTTAAAATCTTCATTTTTCATCACAGATGTGTCCAAGATGCGCAAAAGCGCTGGAAACGGTGAGATAAGCCTATTTTTGCAACTTTGGTTAAAATCTTCATTTTTTCATCACAGATATGCCCAAGGTGCACAAAAGTGCTGGAAACGGTGAGATAAGCCTAATTTTGCAACAATGTTTAAGGTTTGGAGGTTTCATAGACTAAAGTTGAAAATCAGTGGTTTGACTGCCATAATGAAATAGGGTCACTAATCAACGTGTTTTCTCAAAAGGCCTTCAGTCAAATTCCTTGATACTTAAAATGCATACAGTGGATTATAATAATGAAAAAGGATAATTTGAAATCTTGGTTTCAACTCTAAAGGAACTCTTTAAAAAAAAGATTTTAAGTTTTGGAAACCCCAATGAAAAAGTAGCAACTGCACGGATTCTACTGTCAGATTCGCTCTAAGTGCCAAAAAGTGCTGGAAACGGGGAGATAAGCCTATTTTTGCAACAATGGTTAAAATCTTCAATTTTTCATCACAGATGTGCCCAAGATGCACAAAAGCGCTGGAAACGGTGAGATAAGCCTATTTTTGCAACTTTGGTTAAAATCTTCAATTTTTCATCACAGATGTGCCCAAGATGCACAAAAGCGCTGGAAACGGTGAGATAAGCCAATTTTTGCAACTTTGGTTAAAATCTTCAATTTTTCATCACAGATGTGCCCAAGATGCCCAAAAGCGCTGGAAACGGTGAGATAAGCCTATTTTTGCAACTTTGGTTAAAATCTTAAATTTTTCATCACAGATGTGCCCAAGATGCCCAAAAGCGCTGGAAACGGTGAGATAAGCCTATTTTTGCAACTTTGGTTAAAATCTTCATTTTTTCATCACAGATATGCCCAAGGTGCACAAAAGTGCTGGAAACGGTGAGATAAGCCTAATTTTGCAACAATGTTTAAGGTTTGGAGGTTTCATAGACTAAAGTTGAAAATCAGTGGTTTGACTGCCATAATGAAATAGGGTCACTAATCAACGTGTTTTCTCAAAAGGCCTTCAGTCAAATTCCTTGATACTTAAAATGCATACAGTGGATTATAATAATGAAAAAGGATAATTTGAAATCTTGGTTTCAACTCTAAAGGAACTCTTTAAAAAAAAGATTTTAAGTTTTGGAAACCCCAATGAAAAAGTAGCAACTGCACGGATTCTACTGTCAGATTCGCTCTAAGTCCCAAAAAGTGCTGGAAACGGGGAGATAAGCCTATTTTTGCAACAATGGTTAAAATCTTCAATTTTTCATCACAGATGTGCCCAAGATGCACAAAAGCGCTGGAAACGGTGAGATAAGCCTATTTTTGCAACTTTGGTTAAAATCTTCAATTTTTCATCACAGATGTGCCCAAGATGCCCAAAAGCGCTGGAAACGGTGAGATAAGCCTATTTTTGCAACTTTGGTTAAAATCTTAAATTTTTCATCACAGATGTGCCCAAGATGCCCAAAAGCGCTGGAAACGGTGAGATAAGCCTATTTTTGCAACTTTGGTTAAAATCTTCATTTTTTCATCACAGATATGCCCAAGGTGCACAAAAGTGCTGGAAACGGTGAGATAAGCCTAATTTTGCAACAATGTTTAAGGTTTGGAGGTTTCATAGACTAAAGTTGAAAATCAGTGGTTTGACTGCCATAATGAAATAGGGTCACTAATCAACGTGTTTTCTCAAAAGGCCTTCAGTCAAATTCCTTGATACTTAAAATGCATACAGTGGATTATAATAATGAAAAAGGATAATTTGAAATCTTGGTTTCAACTCTAAAGGAACTCTTTAAAAAAAAGATTTTAAGTTTTGGAAACCCCAATGAAAAAGTAGCAACTGCACGGTTTCTACTGTCAGATTGGCTCTAAGTGCCAAAAAGTGCTGGAAACGGGGAGATAAGCCTATTTTTACAACAATGGTTAAAATCTTCAATTTTTCATCACAGATGTGTCCAAGATGCACAAAAGCGCTGGAAACGGTGAGATAAGCCTATTTTTGCAACTTTGGTTAAAATCTTCAATTTTTCATCACAGATGTGCCCAAGATGCACAAAAGCGCTGGAAACGTTGAGATAAGCCTATTTTTGCAACTTTGGTTAAAATCTTCAATTTTTCATCACAGATGTGCCCAAGATGCACAAAAGCGCTGGAAACGGTGAGATAAGCCTATTTTTGCAACTTTGGTTGAAATCTTAAATTTTTCATCACAGATGTGTCCAAGATGCGCAAAAGCGCTGGAAACGGTGAGATAAGCCTATTTTTGCAACTTTGGTTAAAATCTTCAATTTTTCATCACAGATGTGCCCAAGATGCGCAAAAGCGCTGGAAACGGTGAGATAAGCCTATTTTTGCAACTTTGGTTAAAATCTTCAATTTTTCATCACAGATGTGCCCAAGATGCACAAAAGCGCTGGAAACGGTGAGATAAGCCTATTTTTGCAACTTTGGTTAAAATCTTCAATTTTTCATCACAGATGTGCCCAAGATGCCCAAAAGCGCTGGAAACGGTGAGATAAGCCTATTTTTGCAACTTTGGTTAAAATCTTAAATTTTTCATCACAGATGTGCCCAAGATGCCCAAAAGCGCTGGAAACGGTGAGATAAGCCTATTTTTGCAACTTTGGTTAAAATCTTCATTTTTTCATCACAGATATGCCCAAGGTGCACAAAAGTGCTGGAAACGGTGAGATAAGCCTATTTTTGCAACTTTGGTTAAAATCTTCAATTTTTCATCACAGATGTGCCCAAGATGCACAAAAGCGCTGGAAACGGTGAGATAAGCCTATTTTTGCAACTTTGGTTAAAATCTTCAATTTTTCATCACAGATGTGCCCAAGATGCCCAAAAGCGCTGGAAACGGTGAGATAAGCCTATTTTTGCAACTTTGGTTAAAATCTTCAATTTTTCATCACAGATGTGCCCAAGATGCACAAAAGCGCTGGAAACGGTGAGATAAGCCTATTTTTGCAACTTTGGTTGAAATCTTAAATTTTTCATCACAGATGTGTCCAAGATGCGCAAAAGCGCTGGAAACGGTGAGATAAGCCTATTTTTGCAACTTTGGTTAAAATCTTCAATTTTTCATCACAGATGTGCCCAAGATGCGCAAAAGCGCTGGAAACGGTGAGATAAGCCTATTTTTGCAACTTTGGTTAAAATCTTCAATTTTTCATCACAGATGTGCCCAAGATGCACAAAAGCGCTGGAAACGGTGAGATAAGCCTATTTTTGCAACTTTGGTTAAAATCTTCAATTTTTCATCACAGATGTGCCCAAGATGCCCAAAAGCGCTGGAAACGGTGAGATAAGCCTATTTTTGCAACTTTGGTTAAAATCTTAAATTTTTCATCACAGATGTGCCCAAGATGCCCAAAAGCGCTGGAAACGGTGAGATAAGCCTATTTTTGCAACTTTGGTTAAAATCTTCATTTTTTCATCACAGATATGCCCAAGGTGCACAAAAGTGCTGGAAACGGTGAGATAAGCCTAATTTTGCAACAATGTTTAAGGTTTGGAGGTTTCATAGACTAAAGTTGAAAATCAGTGGTTTGACTGCCATAATGAAATAGGGTCACTAATCAACGTGTTTTCTCAAAAGGCCTTCAGTCAAATTCCTTGATACTTAAAATGCATACAGTGGATTATAATAATGAAAAAGGATAATTTGAAATCTTGGTTTCAACTCTAAAGGAACTCTTTAAAAAAAAGATTTTAAGTTTTGGAAACCCCAATGAAAAAGTAGCAACTGCACGGATTCTACTGTCAGATTCGCTCTAAGTGCCAAAAAGTGCTGGAAACGGGGAGATAAGCCTATTTTTGCAACAATGGTTAAAATCTTCAATTTTTCATCACAGATGTGCCCAAGATGCACAAAAGCGCTGGAAACGGTGAGATAAGCCTATTTTTGCAACTTTGGTTAAAATCTTCAATTTTTCATCACAGATGTGCCCAAGATGCACAAAAGCGCTGGAAACGGTGAGATAAGCCTATTTTTGCAACTTTGGTTATAATCTTCAATTTTTCATCACAGATGTGCCCAAGATGCGCAAAAGCTCTGGAAACGGTGAGATAAGCCTATTTTTGCAACTTTGGTTAAAATCTTAAATTTTTCATCACAGATGTGCCCAAGATGCACAAAAGCGCTGGAAACGGTGAGATAAGCCTATTTTTGCAACTTTGGTTAAAATCTTCAATTTTTCATCACAGATGTGCCCAAGATGCGCAAAAGCGCTGGAAACGGTGAGATAAGCCTATTTTTGCAACTTTGGTTAAAATCTTCATTTTTTCATCACAGATATGCCCAAGGTGCACAAAAGTGCTGGAAACGGTGAGATAAGCCTAATTTTGCAACAATGTTTAAGGTTTGGAGGTTTCATAGACTAAAGTTGAAAATCAGTGGTTTGACTGCCATAATGAAATAGGGTCACTAATCAACGTGTTTTCTCAAAAGGCCTTCAGTCAAATTCCTTGATACTTAAAATGCATACAGTGGATTATAATAATGAAAAAGGATAATTTGAAATCTTGGTTTAAACTCTAAAGGAACTCTTTAAAAAAAAGATTTTAAGTTTTGGAAACCCCAATGAAAAAGTAGCAACTGCACGGTTTCTACTGTCAGATTGGCTCTAAGTGCCAAAAAGTGCTGGAAACGGGGAGATAAGCCTATTTTTGCAACAATGGTTAAAATCTTCAATTTTTCATCACAGATGTGCCCAAGATGCAAAAAAAGCGCTGGAAACGGTGAGATAAACCTATTTTTGCAACTTTGGTTAAAATCTTCAATTTTTCATCACAGATGTGCCCAAGATGCACAAAAGCGCTGGAAACGGTGAGATAAGCCTATTTTTGCAACTTTGGTTAAAATCTTCAATTTTTCATCACAGATGTGCCCAAGATGCGCAAAAGCTCTGGAAACGGTGAGATAAGCCTATTTTTGCAACTTTGGTTAAAATCTTCAATTTTTCATCACAGATGTGCCCAAGATGCCCAAAAGCGCTGGAAACGGTGAGATAAGCCTATTTTTGCAACTTTGGTTAAAATCTTAAATTTTTCATCACAGATGTGCCCAAGATGCCCAAAAGCGCTGGAAACGGTGAGATAAGCCTATTTTTGCAACTTTGGTTAAAATCTTCATTTTTTCATCACAGATATGCCCAAGGTGCACAAAAGTGCTGGAAACGGTGAGATAAGCCTAATTTTGCAACAATGTTTAAGGTTTGGAGGTTTCATAGACTAAAGTTGAAAATCAGTGGTTTGACTGCCATAATGAAATAGGGTCACTAATCAACGTGTTTTCTCAAAAGGCCTTCAGTCAAATTCCTTGATACTTAAAATGCATACAGTGGATTATAATAATGAAAAAGGATAATTTGAAATCTTGGTTTCAACTCTAAAGGAACTCTTTAAAAAAAAGATTTTAAGTTTTGGAAACCCCAATGAAAAAGTAGCAACTGCACGGTTTCTACTATCAGATTGGCTCTAAGTGCCAAAAAGTGCTGGAAACGGGGAGATAAGCCTATTTTTGCAACAATGGTTAAAATCTTCAATTTTTCATCACAGATGTGCCCAAGATGCACAAAAGCGCTGGAAACGGTGAGATAAGCCTATTTTTGCAACTTTGGTTAAAATCTTCAATTTTTCATCACAGATGTGCCCAAGATGCGCAAAAGCTCTGGAAACGGTGAGATAAGCCTATTTTTGCAACTTTGGTTAAAATCTTAAATTTTTCATCACAGATGTGCCCAAGATGCGCAAAAGCGCTGGAAACGGTGAGATAAGCCTATTTTTGCAACTTTGGTTAAAATCTTCAATTTTTCATCACAGATGTGCCCAAGATGCGCAAAAGCGCTGGAAACGGTGAGATAAGCCTATTTTTGCAACTTTGGTTAAAATCTTCATTTTTTCATCACAGATATGCCCAAGGTGCACAAAAGTGCTGGAAACGGTGAGATAAGCCTAATTTTGCAACAATGTTTAAGGTTTGGAGGTTTCATAGACTAAAGTTGAAAATCAGTGGTTTGACTGCCATAATGAAATAGGGTCACTAATCAACGTGTTTTCTCAAAAGGCCTTCAGTCAAATTCCTTGATACTTAAAATGCATACAGTGGATTATAATAATGAAAAAGGATAATTTGAAATCTTGGTTTCAACTCTAAAGGAACTCTTTAAAAAAAAGATTTTAAGTTTTGGAAACCCCAATGAAAAAGTAGCAACTGCACGGATTCTACTGTCAGATTCGCTCTAAGTCCCAAAAAGTGCTGGAAACGGGGAGATAAGCCTATTTTTGCAACAATGGTTAAAATCTTCAATTTTTCATCACAGATGTGCCCAAGATGCACAAAAGCGCTGGAAACGGTGAGATAAGCCTATTTTTGCAACTTTGGTTAAAATCTTCAATTTTTCATCACAGATGTGCCCAAGATGCCCAAAAGCGCTGGAAACGGTGAGATAAGCCTATTTTTGCAACTTTGGTTAAAATCTTAAATTTTTCATCACAGATGTGCCCAAGATGCCCAAAAGCGCTGGAAACGGTGAGATAAGCCTATTTTTGCAACTTTGGTTAAAATCTTCATTTTTTCATCACAGATATGCCCAAGGTGCACAAAAGTGCTGGAAACGGTGAGATAAGCCTAATTTTGCAACAATGTTTAAGGTTTGGAGGTTTCATAGACTAAAGTTGAAAATCAGTGGTTTGACTGCCATAATGAAATAGGGTCACTAATCAACGTGTTTTCTCAAAAGGCCTTCAGTCAAATTCCTTGATACTTAAAATGCATACAGTGGATTATAATAATGAAAAAGGATAATTTGAAATCTTGGTTTCAACTCTAAAGGAACTCTTTAAAAAAAAGATTTTAAGTTTTGGAAACCCCAATGAAAAAGTAGCAACTGCACGGATTCTACTGTCAGATTCGCTCTAAGTGCCAAAAAGTGCTGGAAACGGGGAGATAAGCCTATTTTTGCAACAATGGTTAAAATCTTCAATTTTTCATCACAGATGTGCCCAAGATGCACAAAAGCGCTGGAAACGGTGAGATAAGCCCATTTTTGCAACTTTGGTTAAAATCTTCAATTTTTCATCACAGATGTGCCCAAGATGCACAAAAGCGCTGGAAACGGTGAGATAAGCCTATTTTTGCAACTTTGGTTATAATCTTCAATTTTTCATCACAGATGTGCCCAAGATGCGCAAAAGCTCTGGAAACGGTGAGATAAGCCTATTTTTGCAACTTTGGTTAAAATCTTAAATTTTTCATCACAGATGTGCCCAAGATGCACAAAAGCGCTGGAAACGGTGAGATAAGCCTATTTTTGCAACTTTGGTTAAAATCTTCAATTTTTCATCACAGATGTGCCCAAGATGCGCAAAAGCGCTGGAAACGGTGAGATAAGCCTATTTTTGCAACTTTGGTTAAAATCTTCATTTTTTCATCACAGATATGCCCAAGGTGCACAAAAGTGCTGGAAACGGTGAGATAAGCCTAATTTTGCAACAATGTTTAAGGTTTGGAGGTTTCATAGACTAAAGTTGAAAATCAGTGGTTTGACTGCCATAATGAAATAGGGTCACTAATCAACGTGTTTTCTCAAAAGGCCTTCAGTCAAATTCCTTGATACTTAAAATGCATACAGTGGATTATAATAATGAAAAAGGATAATTTGAAATCTTGGTTTCAACTCTAAAGGAACTCTTTAAAAAAAAGATTTTAAGTTTTGGAAACCCCAATGAAAAAGTAGCAACTGCACGGTTTCTACTGTCAGATTGGCTCTAAGTGCCAAAAAGTGCTGGAAACGGGGAGATAAGCCTATTTTTGCAACAATGGTTAAAATCTTCAATTTTTCATCACAGATGTGCCCAAGATGCAAAAAAAGCGCTGGAAACGGTGAGATAAACCTATTTTTGCAACTTTGGTTAAAATCTTCAATTTTTCATCACAGATGTGCCCAAGATGCACAAAAGCGCTGGAAACGGTGAGATAAGCATATTTTTGCAACTTTGGTTAAAATCTTCAATTTTTCATCACAGATGTGCCCAAGATGCGCAAAAGCTCTGGAAACGGTGAGATAAGCCTATTTTTGCAACTTTGGTTAAAATCTTAAATTTTTCATCACAGATGTGCCCAAGATGCACAAAAGCGCTGGAAACGGTGAGATAAGCCTATTTTTGCAACTTTGGTTAAAATCTTCAATTTTTCATCACAGATGTGTCCAAGATGCGCAAAAGCGCTGGAAACGGTGAGATAAGCCTATTTTTGCAACTTTGGTTAAAATCTTCATTTTTTCATCACAGATATGCCCAAGGTGCACAAAAGTGCTGGAAACGGTGAGATAAGCCTAATTTTGCAACAATGTTTAAGGTTTGGAGGTTTCATAGACTAAAGTTGAAAATCAGTGGTTTGACTGCCATAATGAAATAGGGTCACTAATCAACGTGTTTTCTCAAAAGGCCTTCAGTCAAATTCCTTGATACTTAAAATGCATACAGTGGATTATAATAATGAAAAAGGATAATTTGAAATCTTGGTTTCAACTCTAAAGGAACTCTTTAAAAAAAAGATTTTAAGTTTTGGAAACCCCAATGAAAAAGTAGCAACTGCACGGATTCTACTGTCAGATTCGCTCTAAGTGCCAAAAAGTGCTGGAAACGGGGAGATAAGCCTATTTTTGCAACAATGGTTAAAATCTTCAATTTTTCATCACAGATGTGCCCAAGATGCACAAAAGCGCTGGAAACGGTGAGATAAGCCTATTTTTGCAACTTTGGTTAAAATCTTCAATTTTTCATCACAGATGTGCCCAAGATGCACAAAAGCGCTGGAAACGGTGAGATAAGCCTATTTTTGCAACTTTGGTTAAAATCTTCAATTTTTCATCACAGATGTGCCCAAGATGCCCAAAAGCGCTGGAAACGGTGAGATAAGCCTATTTTTGCAACTTTGGTTAAAATCTTCATTTTTTCATCACAGATATGCCCAAGGTGCACAAAAGTGCTGGAAACGGTGAGATAAGCCTAATTTTGCAACAATGTTTAAGGTTTGGAGGTGTCATAGACTAAAGTTGAAAATCAGTGGTTTGACTGCCATAATGAAATAGGGTCACTAATCAACGTGTTTTCTCAAAAGGCCTTCAGTCAAATTCCTTGATACTTAAAATGCATACAGTGGATTATAATAATGAAAAAGGATAATTTGAAATCTTGGTTTCAACTCTAAAGGAACTCTTTAAAAAAAAGATTTTAAGTTTTGGAAACCCCAATGAAAAAGTAGTAACTGCACGGATTCTACTGTCAGATTCGCTCTAAGTCCCAAAAAGTGCTGGAAACGGGGAGATAAGCCTATTTTTGCAACAATGGTTAAAATCTTCAATTTTTCATCACAGATGTGCCCAAGATGCACAAAAGCGCTGGAAACGGTGAGATAAGCCTATTTTTGCAACTTTGGTTAAAATCTTCAATTTTTCATCACAGATGTGCCCAAGATGCCCAAAAGCGCTGGAAACGGTGAGATAAGCCTATTTTTGCAACTTTGGTTAAAATCTTAAATTTTTCATCACAGATGTGCCCAAGATGCCCAAAAGCGCTGGAAACGGTGAGATAAGCCTATTTTTGCAACTTTGGTTAAAATCTTCATTTTTTCATCACAGATATGCCCAAGGTGCACAAAAGTGCTGGAAACGGTGAGATAAGCCTAATTTTGCAACAATGTTTAAGGTTTGGAGGTTTCATAGACTAAAGTTGAAAATCAGTGGTTTGACTGCCACAATGAAATAGGGTCACTAATCAACGTGTTTTCTCAAAAGGCCTTCAGTCAAATTCCTTGATACTTAAAATGCATACAGTGGATTATAATAATGAAAAAGGATAATTTGAAATCTTGGTTTCAACTCTAAAGGAACTCTTTAAAAAAAAGATTTTAAGTTTTGGAAACCCCAATGAAAAAGTAGCAACTGCACGGTTTCTACTATCAGATTGGCTCTAAGTGCCAAAAAGTGCTGGAAACGGGGAGATAAGCCTATTTTTGCAACAATGGTTAAAATCTTCAATTTTTCATCACAGATGTGCCCAAGATGCACAAAAGCGCTGGAAACGGTGAGATAAGCCTATTTTTGCAACTTTGGTTAAAATCTTCAATTTTTCATCACAGATGTGCCCAAGATGCGCAAAAGCTCTGGAAACGGTGAGATAAGCCTATTTTTGCAACTTTGGTTAAAATCTTAAATTTTTCATCACAGATGTGCCCAAGATGCGCAAAAGCGCTGGAAACGGTGAGATAAGCCTATTTTTGCAACTTTGGTTAAAATCTTCAATTTTTCATCACAGATGTGCCCAAGATGCGCAAAAGCGCTGGAAACGGTGAGATAAGCCTATTTTTGCAACTTTGGTTAAAATCTTCATTTTTTCATCACAGATATGCCCAAGGTGCACAAAAGTGCTGGAAACGGTGAGATAAGCCTAATTTTGCAACAATGTTTAAGGTTTGGAGGTTTCATAGACTAAAGTTGAAAATCAGTGGTTTGACTGCCATAATGAAATAGGGTCACTAATCAACGTGTTTTCTCAAAAGGCCTTCAGTCAAATTCCTTGATACTTAAAATGCATACAGTGGATTATAATAATGAAAAAGGATAATTTGAAATCTTGGTTTCAACTCTAAAGGAACTCTTTAAAAAAAAGATTTTAAGTTTTGGAAACCCCAATGAAAAAGTAGCAACTGCACGGATTCTACTGTCAGATTCGCTCTAAGTGCCAAAAAGTGCTGGAAACGGGGAGATAAGCCTATTTTTGCAACAATGGTTAAAATCTTCAATTTTTCATCACAGATGTGCCCAAGATGCACAAAAGCGCTGGAAACGGTGAGATAAGCCTATTTTTGCAACTTTGGTTAAAATCTTCAATTTTTCATCACAGATGTGCCCAAGATGCCCAAAAGCGCTGGAAACGGTGAGGTAAGCCTATTTTTGCAACTTTGGTTAAAATCTTAAATTTTTCATCACAGATGTGCCCAAGATGCCCAAAAGCGCTGGAAACGGTGAGATAAGCCTATTTTTGCAACTTTGGTTAAAATCTTCATTTTTTCATCACAGATATGCCCAAGGTGCACAAAAGTGCTGGAAACGGTGAGATAAGCCTAATTTTGCAACAATGTTTAAGGTTTGGAGGTTTCATAGACTAAAGTTGAAAATCAGTGGTTTGACTGCCATAATGAAATAGGGTCACTAATCAACGTGTTTTCTCAAAAGGCCTTCAGTCAAATTCCTTGATACTTAAAATGCATACAGTGGATTATAATAATGAAAAAGGATAATTTGAAATCTTGGTTTCAACTCTAAAGGAACTCTTTAAAAAAAAGATTTTAAGTTTTGGAAACCCCAATGAAAAAGTAGCAACTGCACGGTTTCTACTGTCAGATTGGCTCTAAGTGCCAAAAAGTGCTGGAAACGGGGAGATAAGCCTATTTTTGCAACAATGGTTAAAATCTTCAATTTTTCATCACAGATGTGCCCAAGATGCAAAAAAAGCGCTGGAAACGGTGAGATAAACCTATTTTTGCAACTTTGGTTAAAATCTTCAATTTTTCATCACAGATGTGCCCAAGATGCACAAAAGCGCTGGAAACGGTGAGATAAGCATATTTTTGCAACTTTGGTTAAAATCTTCAATTTTTCATCACAGATGTGCCCAAGATGCGCAAAAGCTCTGGAAACGGTGAGATAAGCCTATTTTTGCAACTTTGGTTAAAATCTTAAATTTTTCATCACAGATGTGCCCAAGATGCACAAAAGCGCTGGAAACGGTGAGATAAGCCTATTTTTGCAACTTTGGTTAAAATCTTCAATTTTTCATCACAGATGTGTCCAAGATGCGCAAAAGCGCTGGAAACGGTGAGATAAGCCTATTTTTGCAACTTTGGTTAAAATCTTCATTTTTTCATCACAGATATGCCCAAGGTGCACAAAAGTGCTGGAAACGGTGAGATAAGCCTAATTTTGCAACAATGTTTAAGGTTTGGAGGTTTCATAGACTAAAGTTGAAAATCAGTGGTTTGACTGCCATAATGAAATAGGGTCACTAATCAACGTGTTTTCTCAAAAGGCCTTCAGTCAAATTCCTTGATACTTAAAATGCATACAGTGGATTATAATAATGAAAAAGGATAATTTGAAATCTTGGTTTCAACTCTAAAGGAACTCTTTAAAAAAAAGATTTTAAGTTTTGGAAACCCCAATGAAAAAGTAGCAACTGCACGGATTCTACTGTCAGATTCGCTCTAAGTGCCAAAAAGTGCTGGAAACGGGGAGATAAGCCTATTTTTGCAACAATGGTTAAAATCTTCAATTTTTCATCACAGATGTGCCCAAGATGCACAAAAGCGCTGGAAACGGTGAGATAAGCCTATTTTTGCAACTTTGGTTAAAATCTTCAATTTTTCATCACAGATGTGCCCAAGATGCACAAAAGCGCTGGAAACGGTGAGATAAGCCTATTTTTGCAACTTTGGTTAAAATCTTCAATTTTTCATCACAGATGTGCCCAAGATGCCCAAAAGCGCTGGAAACGGTGAGATAAGCCTATTTTTGCAACTTTGGTTAAAATCTTCATTTTTTCATCACAGATATGCCCAAGGTGCACAAAAGTGCTGGAAACGGTGAGATAAGCCTAATTTTGCAACAATGTTTAAGGTTTGGAGGTGTCATAGACTAAAGTTGAAAATCAGTGGTTTGACTGCCATAATGAAATAGGGTCACTAATCAACGTGTTTTCTCAAAAGGCCTTCAGTCAAATTCCTTGATACTTAAAATGCATACAGTGGATTATAATAATGAAAAAGGATAATTTGAAATCTTGGTTTCAACTCTAAAGGAACTCTTTAAAAAAAAGATTTTAAGTTTTGGAAACCCCAATGAAAAAGTAGTAACTGCACGGATTCTACTGTCAGATTCGCTCTAAGTCCCAAAAAGTGCTGGAAACGGGGAGATAAGCCTATTTTTGCAACAATGGTTAAAATCTTCAATTTTTCATCACAGATGTGCCCAAGATGCACAAAAGCGCTGGAAACGGTGAGATAAGCCTATTTTTGCAACTTTGGTTAAAATCTTCAATTTTTCATCACAGATGTGCCCAAGATGCCCAAAAGCGCTGGAAACGGTGAGATAAGCCTATTTTTGCAACTTTGGTTAAAATCTTAAATTTTTCATCACAGATGTGCCCAAGATGCCCAAAAGCGCTGGAAACGGTGAGATAAGCCTATTTTTGCAACTTTGGTTAAAATCTTCATTTTTTCATCACAGATATGCCCAAGGTGCACAAAAGTGCTGGAAACGGTGAGATAAGCCTAATTTTGCAACAATGTTTAAGGTTTGGAGGTTTCATAGACTAAAGTTGAAAATCAGTGGTTTGACTGCCACAATGAAATAGGGTCACTAATCAACGTGTTTTCTCAAAAGGCCTTCAGTCAAATTCCTTGATACTTAAAATGCATACAGTGGATTATAATAATGAAAAAGGATAATTTGAAATCTTGGTTTCAACTCTAAAGGAACTCTTTAAAAAAAAGATTTTAAGTTTTGGAAACCCCAATGAAAAAGTAGCAACTGCACGGTTTCTACTATCAGATTGGCTCTAAGTGCCAAAAAGTGCTGGAAACGGGGAGATAAGCCTATTTTTGCAACAATGGTTAAAATCTTCAATTTTTCATCACAGATGTGCCCAAGATGCACAAAAGCGCTGGAAACGGTGAGATAAGCCTATTTTTGCAACTTTGGTTAAAATCTTCAATTTTTCATCACAGATGTGCCCAAGATGCGCAAAAGCTCTGGAAACGGTGAGATAAGCCTATTTTTGCAACTTTGGTTAAAATCTTAAATTTTTCATCACAGATGTGCCCAAGATGCGCAAAAGCGCTGGAAACGGTGAGATAAGCCTATTTTTGCAACTTTGGTTAAAATCTTCAATTTTTCATCACAGATGTGCCCAAGATGCGCAAAAGCGCTGGAAACGGTGAGATAAGCCTATTTTTGCAACTTTGGTTAAAATCTTCATTTTTTCATCACAGATATGCCCAAGGTGCACAAAAGTGCTGGAAACGGTGAGATAAGCCTAATTTTGCAACAATGTTTAAGGTTTGGAGGTTTCATAGACTAAAGTTGAAAATCAGTGGTTTGACTGCCATAATGAAATAGGGTCACTAATCAACGTGTTTTCTCAAAAGGCCTTCAGTCAAATTCCTTGATACTTAAAATGCATACAGTGGATTATAATAATGAAAAAGGATAATTTGAAATCTTGGTTTCAACTCTAAAGGAACTCTTTAAAAAAAAGATTTTAAGTTTTGGAAACCCCAATGAAAAAGTAGCAACTGCACGGATTCTACTGTCAGATTCGCTCTAAGTGCCAAAAAGTGCTGGAAACGGGGAGATAAGCCTATTTTTGCAACAATGGTTAAAATCTTCAATTTTTCATCACAGATGTGCCCAAGATGCACAAAAGCGCTGGAAACGGTGAGATAAGCCTATTTTTGCAACTTTGGTTAAAATCTTCAATTTTTCATCACAGATGTGCCCAAGATGCCCAAAAGCGCTGGAAACGGTGAGGTAAGCCTATTTTTGCAACTTTGGTTAAAATCTTAAATTTTTCATCACAGATGTGCCCAAGATGCCCAAAAGCGCTGGAAACGGTGAGATAAGCCTATTTTTGCAACTTTGGTTAAAATCTTCATTTTTTCATCACAGATATGCCCAAGGTGCACAAAAGTGCTGGAAACGGTGAGATAAGCCTAATTTTGCAACAATGTTTAAGGTTTGGAGGTTTCATAGACTAAAGTTGAAAATCAGTGGTTTGACTGCCATAATGAAATAGGGTCACTAATCAACGTGTTTTCTCAAAAGGCCTTCAGTCAAATTCCTTGATACTTAAAATGCATACAGTGGATTATAATAATGAAAAAGGATAATTTGAAATCTTGGTTTCAACTCTAAAGGAACTCTTTAAAAAAAAGATTTTAAGTTTTGGAAACCCCAATGAAAAAGTAGCAACTGCACGGTTTCTACTGTCAGATTGGCTCTAAGTGCCAAAAAGTGCTGGAAACGGGGAGATAAGCCTATTTTTGCAACAATGGTTAAAATCTTCAATTTTTCATCACAGATGTGTCCAAGATGCACAAAAGCGCTGGAAACGGTGAGATAAGCCTATTTTTGCAACTTTGGTTAAAATCTTCATTTTTTCATCACAGATGTGCCCAAGATGCACAAAAGCGCTGGAAACGGTGAGATAAGCCTATTTTTGCAACTTTGGTTATAATCTTCATTTTTTCATCACAGATGTGCCCAAGATGCGCAAAAGCTCTGGAAACGGTGAGATAAGCCTATTTTTGCAACTTTGGTTAAAATCTTAAATTTTTCATCACAGATGTGCCCAAGATGCACAAAAGCGCTGGAAACGGTGAGATAAGCCTATTTTTGCAACTTTGGTTAAAATCTTCAATTTTTCATCACAGATGTGCCCAAGATGCGCAAAAGCGCTGGAAACGGTGAGATAAGCCTATTTTTGCAACTTTGGTTAAAATCTTCATTTTTTCATCACAGATATGCCCAAGGTGCACAAAAGTGCTGGAAACGGTGAGATAAGCCTAATTTTGCAACAATGTTTAAGGTTTGGAGGTTTCATAGACTAAAGTTGAAAATCAGTGGTTTGACTGCCATAATGAAATAGGGTCACTAATCAACGTGTTTTCTCAAAAGGCCTTCAGTCAAATTCCTTGATACTTAAAATGCATACAGTGGATTATAATAATGAAAAAGGATAATTTGAAATCTTGGTTTCAACTCTAAAGGAACTCTTTAAAAAAAAGATTTTAAGTTTTGGAAACCCCAATGAAAAAGTAGCAACTGCACGGTTTCTACTGTCAGATTGGCTCTAAGTGCCAAAAAGTGCTGGAAACGGGGAGATAAGCCTATTTTTGCAACAATGGTTAAAATCTTCAATTTTTCATCACAGATGTGCCCAAGATGCAAAAAAAGCGCTGGAAACGGTGAGATAAACCTATTTTTGCAACTTTGGTTAAAATCTTCAATTTTTCATCACAGATGTGCCCAAGATGCACAAAAGCGCTGGAAACGGTGAGATAAGCCTATTTTTGCAACTTTGGTTAAAATCTTCAATTTTTCATCACAGATGTGCCCAAGATGCGCAAAAGCTCTGGAAACGGTGAGATAAGCCTATTTTTGCAACTTTGGTTAAAATCTTAAATTTTTCATCACAGATGTGCCCAAGATGCACAAAAGCGCTGGAAACGGTGAGATAAGCCTATTTTTGCAACTTTGGTTAAAATCTTCAATTTTTCATCACAGATGTGTCCAAGATGCGCAAAAGCGCTGGAAACGGTGAGATAAGCCTATTTTTGCAACTTTGGTTAAAATCTTCATTTTTTCATCACAGATATGCCCAAGGTGCACAAAAGTGCTGGAAACGGTGAGATAAGCCTAATTTTGCAACAATGTTTAAGGTTTGGAGGTTTCATAGACTAAAGTTGAAAATCAGTGGTTTGACTGCCATAATGAAATAGGGTCACTAATCAACGTGTTTTCTCAAAAGGCCTTCAGTCAAATTCCTTGATACTTAAAATGCATACAGTGGATTATAATAATGAAAAAGGATAATTTGAAATCTTGGTTTCAACTCTAAAGGAACTCTTTAAAAAAAAGATTTTAAGTTTTGGAAACCCCAATGAAAAAGTAGCAACTGCACGGTTTCTACTGTCAGATTGGCTCTAAGTGCCAAAAAGTGCTGGAAACGGGGAGATAAGCCTATTTTTGCAACAATGGTTAAAATCTTCAATTTTTCATCACAGATGTGTCCAAGATGCACAAAAGCGCTGGAAACGGTGAGATAAGCCTATTTTTGCAACTTTGGTTAAAATCTTCAATTTTTCATCACAGATGTGCCCAAGATGCACAAAAGCGCTGGAAACGGTGAGATAAGCCTATTTTTGCAACTTTGGTTATAATCTTCAATTTTTCATCACAGATGTGCCCAAGATGCGCAAAAGCTCTGGAAACGGTGAGATAAGCCTATTTTTGCAACTTTGGTTAAAATCTTAAATTTTTCATCACAGATGTGCCCAAGATGCACAAAAGCGCTGGAAACGGTGAGATAAGCCTATTTTTGCAACTTTGGTTAAAATCTTCAATTTTTCATCACAGATGTGCCCAAGATGCGCAAAAGCGCTGGAAACGGTGAGATAAGCCTATTTTTGCAACTTTGGTTAAAATCTTCATTTTTTCATCACAGATATGCCCAAGGTGCACAAAAGTGCTGGAAACGGTGAGATAAGCCTAATTTTGCAACAATGTTTAAGGTTTGGAGGTTTCATAGACTAAAGTTGAAAATCAGTGGTTTGACTGCCATAATGAAATAGGGTCACTAATCAACGTGTTTTCTCAAAAGGCCTTCAGTCAAATTCCTTGATACTTAAAATGCATACAGTGGATTATAATAATGAAAAAGGATAATTTGAAATCTTGGTTTCAACTCTAAAGGAACTCTTTAAAAAAAAGATTTTAAGTTTTGGAAACCCCAATGAAAAAGTAGCAACTGCACGGTTTCTACTGTCAGATTGGCTCTAAGTGCCAAAAAGTGCTGGAAACGGGGAGATAAGCCTATTTTTGCAACAATGGTTAAAATCTTCAATTTTTCATCACAGATGTGCCCAAGATGCAAAAAAAGCGCTGGAAACGGTGAGATAAACCTATTTTTGCAACTTTGGTTAAAATCTTCAATTTTTCATCACAGATGTGCCCAAGATGCACAAAAGCGCTGGAAACGGTGAGATAAGCCTATTTTTGCAACTTTGGTTAAAATCTTCAATTTTTCATCACAGATGTGCCCAAGATGCGCAAAAGCTCTGGAAACGGTGAGATAAGCCTATTTTTGCAACTTTGGTTAAAATCTTAAATTTTTCATCACAGATGTGCCCAAGATGCACAAAAGCGCTGGAAACGGTGAGATAAGCCTATTTTTGCAACTTTGGTTAAAATCTTCAATTTTTCATCACAGATGTGTCCAAGATGCGCAAAAGCGCTGGAAACGGTGAGATAAGCCTATTTTTGCAACTTTGGTTAAAATCTTCATTTTTTCATCACAGATATGCCCAAGGTGCACAAAAGTGCTGGAAACGGTGAGATAAGCCTAATTTTGCAACAATGTTTAAGGTTTGGAGGTTTCATAGACTAAAGTTGAAAATCAGTGGTTTGACTGCCATAATGAAATAGGGTCACTAATCAACGTGTTTTCTCAAAAGGCCTTCAGTCAAATTCCTTGATACTTAAAATGCATACAGTGGATTATAATAATGAAAAAGGATAATTTGAAATCTTGGTTTCAACTCTAAAGGAACTCTTTAAAAAAAAGATTTTAAGTTTTGGAAACCCCAATGAAAAAGTAGCAACTGCACGGTTTCTACTGTCAGATTGGCTCTAAGTGCCAAAAAGTGCTGGAAACGGGGAGATAAGCCTATTTTTGCAACAATGGTTAAAATCTTCAATTTTTCATCACAGATGTGTCCAAGATGCACAAAAGCGCTGGAAACGGTGAGATAAGCCTATTTTTGCAACTTTGGTTAAAATCTTCAATTTTTCATCACAGATGTGCCCAAGATGCACAAAAGCGCTGGAAACGTTGAGATAAGCCTATTTTTGCAACTTTGGTTAAAATCTTCAATTTTTCATCACAGATATGCCCAAGGTGCACAAAAGTGCTGGAAACGGTGAGATAAGCCTAATTTTGCAACAATGTTTAAGGTTTGGAGGTTTCATAGACTAAAGTTGAAAATCAGTGGTTTGACTGCCATAATGAAATAGGGTCACTAATCAACGTGTTTTCTCAAAAGGCCTTCAGTCAAATTCCTTGATACTTAAAATGCATACAGTGGATTATAATAATGAAAAAGGATAATTTGAAATCTTGGTTTCAACTCTAAAGGAACTCTTTAAAAAAAAGATTTTAAGTTTTGGAAACCCCAATGAAAAAGTAGCAACTGCACGGATTCTACTGTCAGATTCGCTCTAAGTGCCAAAAAGTGCTGGAAACGGGGAGATAAGCCTATTTTTGCAACAATGGTTAAAATCTTCAATTTTTCATCACAGATGTGCCCAAGATGCACAAAAGCGCTGGAAACGGTGAGATAAGCCTATTTTTGCAACTTTGGTTAAAATCTTCAATTTTTCATCACAGATGTGCCCAAGATGCCCAAAAGCGCTGGAAACGGTGAGATAAGCCTATTTTTGCAACTTTGGTTAAAATCTTCAATTTTTCATCACAGATATGCCCAAGGTGCACAAAAGTGCTGGAAACGGTGAGATAAGCCTAATTTTGCAACAATGTTTAAGGTTTGGAGGTTTCATAGACTAAAGTTGAAAATCAGTGGTTTGACTGCCATAATGAAATAGGGTCACTAATCAACGTGTTTTCTCAAAAGGCCTTCAGTCAAATTCCTTGATACTTAAAATGCATACAGTGGATTATAATAATGAAAAAGGATAATTTGAAATCTTGGTTTCAACTCTAAAGGAACTCTTTAAAAAAAAGATTTTAAGTTTTGGAAACCCCAATGAAAAAGTAGCAACTGCACGGTTTCTACTGTCAGATTGGCTCTAAGTGCCAAAAAGTGCTGGAAACGGGGAGATAAGCCTATTTTTGCAACAATGGTTAAAATCTTCAATTTTTCATCACAGATGTGTCCAAGATGCACAAAAGCGCTGGAAACGGTGAGATAAGCCTATTTTTGCAACTTTGGTTAAAATCTTCAATTTTTCATCACAGATGTGCCCAAGATGCACAAAAGCGCTGGAAACGGTGAGATAAGCCTATTTTTGCAACTTTGGTTAAAATCTTCAATTTTTCATCACAGATGTGCCCAAGATGCACAAAAGCGCTGGAAACGGTGAGATAAGCCTATTTTTGCAACTTTGGTTGAAATCTTAAATTTTTCATCACAGATGTGTCCAAGATGCGCAAAAGCGCTGGAAACGGTGAGATAAGCCTATTTTTGCAACTTTGGTTAAAATCTTCAATTTTTCATCACAGATGTGCCCAAGATGCCCAAAAGCGCTGGAAACGGTGAGATAAGCCTATTTTTGCAACTTTGGTTAAAATCTTAAATTTTTCATCACAGATGTGCCCAAGATGCCCAAAAGCGCTGGAAACGGTGAGATAAGCCTATTTTTGCAACTTTGGTTAAAATCTTCATTTTTTCATCACAGATATGCCCAAGGTGCACAAAAGTGCTGGAAACGGTGAGATAAGCCTAATTTTGCAACAATGTTTAAGGTTTGGAGGTTTCATAGACTAAAGTTGAAAATCAGTGGTTTGACTGCCATAATGAAATAGGGTCACTAATCAACGTGTTTTCTCAAAAGGCCTTCAGTCAAATTCCTTGATACTTAAAATGCATACAGTGGATTATAATAATGAAAAAGGATAATTTGAAATCTTGGTTTCAACTCTAAAGGAACTCTTTAAAAAAAAGATTTTAAGTTTTGGAAACCCCAATGAAAAAGTAGCAACTGCACGGATTCTACTGTCAGATTCGCTCTAAGTGCCAAAAAGTGCTGGAAACGGGGAGATAAGCCTATTTTTGCAACAATGGTTAAAATCTTCAATTTTTCATCACAGATGTGCCCAAGATGCACAAAAGCGCTGGAAACGGTGAGATAAGCCTATTTTTGCAACTTTGGTTAAAATCTTCAATTTTTCATCACAGATGTGCCCAAGATGCACAAAAGCGCTGGAAACAGTGAGATAAGCCTATTTTTGCAACTTTGGTTAAAATCTTCAATTTTTCATCACAGATGTGCCCAAGATGCGCAAAAGCTCTGGAAACGGTGAGATAAGCCTATTTTTGCAACTTTGGTTAAAATCTTAAATTTTTCATCACAGATGTGCCCAAGATGCGCAAAAGCGCTGGAAACGGTGAGATAAGCCTATTTTTGCAACTTTGGTTAAAATCTTCAATTTTTCATCACAGATGTGCCCAAGATGCGCAAAAGCGCTGGAAACGGTGAGATAAGCCTATTTTTGCAACTTTGGTTAAAATCTTCAATTTTTCATCACAGATGTGCCCAAGATGCGCAAAAGCTCTGGAAACGGTGAGATAAGCCTATTTTTGCAACTTTGGTTAAAATCTTAAATTTTTCATCACAGATGTGTCCAAGATGCACAAAAGCGCTGGAAACGGTGAGATAAGCCTATTTTTGCAACTTTGGTTAAAATCTTCAATTTTTCATCACAGATGTGCCCAAGATGCGCAAAAGCGCTGGAAACGGTGAGATAAGCCTATTTTTGCAACTTTGGTTAAAATCTTAAATTCTTCATCACAGATGTGCCCAAGGTGCGCAAAAGTGCTGGAAACGGTGAGATAAGCCTAATTTTGCAACAATGTTTAAGGTTTGGAGGTTTCATAGACTAAAGTTGAAAATCAGTGGTTTGACTGCCATAATGAAATAGGGTCACTAATCAACGTGTTTTCTCAAAAGGCCTTCAGTCAAATTCCTTGATACTTAAAATGCATACAGTGGATTATAATAATGAAAAAGGATAATTTGAAATCTTGGTTTCAACTCTAAAGGAACTCTTTAAAAAAAAGATTTTAAGTTTTGGAAACCCCAATGAAAAAGTAGCAACTGCACGGATTCTACTGTCAGATTCGCTCTAAGTGCCAAAAAGTGCTGGAAACGGGGAGATAAGCCTATTTTTGCAACAATGGTTAAAATCTTCAATTTTTCATCACAGATGTGCCCAAGATGCACAAAAGCGCTGGAAACGGTGAGATAAGCCTATTTTTGCAACTTTGGTTAAAATCTTCAATTTTTCATCACAGATGTGCCCAAGATGCCCAAAAGCGCTGGAAACGGTGAGGTAAGCCTATTTTTGCAACTTTGGTTAAAATCTTAAATTTTTCATCACAGATGTGCCCAAGATGCCCAAAAGCGCTGGAAACGGTGAGATAAGCCTATTTTTGCAACTTTGGTTAAAATCTTCATTTTTTCATCACAGATATGCCCAAGGTGCACAAAAGTGCTGGAAACGGTGAGATAAGCCTAATTTTGCAACAATGTTTAAGGTTTGGAGGTTTCATAGACTAAAGTTGAAAATCAGTGGTTTGACTGCCATAATGAAATAGGGTCACTAATCAACGTGTTTTCTCAAAAGGCCTTCAGTCAAATTCCTTGATACTTAAAATGCATACAGTGGATTATAATAATGAAAAAGGATAATTTGAAATCTTGGTTTCAACTCTAAAGGAACTCTTTAAAAAAAAGATTTTAAGTTTTGGAAACCCCAATGAAAAAGTAGCAACTGCACGGTTTCTACTGTCAGATTGGCTCTAAGTGCCAAAAAGTGCTGGAAACGGGGAGATAAGCCTATTTTTGCAACAATGGTTAAAATCTTCAATTTTTCATCACAGATGTGTCCAAGATGCACAAAAGCGCTGGAAACGGTGAGATAAGCCTATTTTTGCAACTTTGGTTAAAATCTTCAATTTTTCATCACAGATATGCCCAAGGTGCACAAAAGTGCTGGAAACGGTGAGATAAGCCTAATTTTGCAACAATGTTTAAGGTTTGGAGGTTTCATAGACTAAAGTTGAAAATCAGTGGTTTGACTGCCATAATGAAATAGGGTCACTAATCAACGTGTTTTCTCAAAAGGCCTTCAGTCAAATTCCTTGATACTTAAAATGCATACAGTGGATTATAATAATGAAAAAGGATAATTTGAAATCTTGGTTTCAACTCTAAAGGAACTCTTTAAAAAAAAGATTTTAAGTTTTGGAAACCCCAATGAAAAAGTAGCAACTGCACGGATTCTACTGTCAGATTCGCTCTAAGTGCCAAAAAGTGCTGGAAACGGGGAGATAAGCCTATTTTTGCAACTTTGGTTAAAATCTTAAATTTTTCATCACAGATGTGCCCAAGATGCCCAAAAGCGCTGGAAACGGTGAGATAAGCCTATTTTTGCAACTTTGGTTAAAATCTTCATTTTTTCATCACAGATATGCCCAAGGTGCACAAAAGTGCTGGAAACGGTGAGATAAGCCTAATTTTGCAACAATGTTTAAGGTTTGGAGGTTTCATAGACTAAAGTTGAAAATCAGTGGTTTGACTGCCATAATGAAATAGGGTCACTAATCAACGTGTTTTCTCAAAAGGCCTTCAGTCAAATTCCTTGATACTTAAAATGCATACAGTGGATTATAATAATGAAAAAGGATAATTTGAAATCTTGGTTTCAACTCTAAAGGAACTCTTTAAAAAAAAGATTTTAAGTTTTGGAAACCCCAATGAAAAAGTAGCAACTGCACGGATTCTACTGTCAGATTCGCTCTAAGTGCCAAAAAGTGCTGGAAACGGGGAGATAAGCCTATTTTTGCAACAATGGTTAAAATCTTCAATTTTTCATCACAGATGTGCCCAAGATGCACAAAAGCGCTGGAAACGGTGAGATAAGCCTATTTTTGCAACTTTGGTTAAAATCTTCAATTTTTCATCACAGATGTGCCCAAGATGCACAAAAGCGCTGGAAACGGTGAGATAAGCCTATTTTTGCAACTTTGGTTAAAATCTTCAATTTTTCATCACAGATGTGCCCAAGATGCGCAAAAGCTCTGGAAACGGTGAGATAAGCCTATTTTTGCAACTTTGGTTAAAATCTTAAATTTTTCATCACAGATGTGCCCAAGATGCGCAAAAGCGCTGGAAACGGTGAGATAAGCCTATTTTTGCAACTTTGGTTAAAATCTTCAATTTTTCATCACAGATGTGCCCAAGATGCACAAAAGCGCTGGAAACGGTGAGATAAGCCTATTTTTGCAACTTTGGTTAAAATCTTCAATTTTTCATCACAGATGTGCCCAAGATGCGCAAAAGCTCTGGAAACGGTGAGATAAGCCTATTTTTGCAACTTTGGTTAAAATCTTAAATTTTTCATCACAGATGTGTCCAAGATGCACAAAAGCGCTGGAAACGGTGAGATAAGCCTATTTTTGCAACTTTGGTTAAAATCTTCAATTTTTCATCACAGATGTGCCCAAGATGCGCAAAAGCGCTGGAAACGGTGAGATAAGCCTATTTTTGCAACTTTGGTTAAAATCTTAAATTCTTCATCACAGATGTGCCCAAGGTGCGCAAAAGTGCTGGAAACGGTGAGATAAGCCTAATTTTGCAACAATGTTTAAGGTTTGGAGGTTTCATAGACTAAAGTTGAAAATCAGTGGTTTGACTGCCATAATGAAATAGGGTCACTAATCAACGTGTTTTCTCAAAAGGCCTTCAGTCAAATTCCTTGATACTTAAAATGCATACAGTGGATTATAATAATGAAAAAGGATAATTTGAAATCTTGGTTTCAACTCTAAAGGAACTCTTTAAAAAAAAGATTTTAAGTTTTGGAAACCCCAATGAAAAAGTAGCAACTGCACGGTTTCTACTATCAGATTGGCTCTAAGTGCCAAAAAGTGCTGGAAACGGGGAGATAAGCCTATTTTTGCAACAATGGTTAAAATCTTCAATTTTTCATCACAGATGTGCCCAAGATGCACAAAAGCGCTGGAAACGGTGAGATAAGCCTATTTTTGCAACTTTGGTTAAAATCTTCAATTTTTCATCACAGATGTGCCCAAGATGCGCAAAAGCTCTGGAAACGGTGAGATAAGCCTATTTTTGCAACTTTGGTTAAAATCTTAAATTTTTCATCACAGATGTGCCCAAGATGCGCAAAAGCGCTGGAAACGGTGAGATAAGCCTATTTTTGCAACTTTGGTTAAAATCTTCAATTTTTCATCACAGATGTGCCCAAGATGCGCAAAAGCGCTGGAAACGGTGAGATAAGCCTATTTTTGCAACTTTGGTTAAAATCTTCATTTTTTCATCACAGATATGCCCAAGGTGCACAAAAGTGCTGGAAACGGTGAGATAAGCCTAATTTTGCAACAATGTTTAAGGTTTGGAGGTTTCATAGACTAAAGTTGAAAATCAGTGGTTTGACTGCCATAATGAAATAGGGTCACTAATCAACGTGTTTTCTCAAAAGGCCTTCAGTCAAATTCCTTGATACTTAAAATGCATACAGTGGATTATAATAATGAAAAAGGATAATTTGAAATCTTGGTTTCAACTCTAAAGGAACTCTTTAAAAAAAAGATTTTAAGTTTTGGAAACCCCAATGAAAAAGTAGCAACTGCACGGTTTCTACTGTCAGATTGGCTCTAAGTGCCAAAAAGTGCTGGAAACGGGGAGATAAGCCTATTTTTGCAACAATGGTTAAAATCTTCAATTTTTCATCACAGATGTGTCCAAGATGCACAAAAGCGCTGGAAACGGTGAGATAAGCCTATTTTTGCAACTTTGGTTAAAATCTTCAATTTTTCATCACAGATATGCCCAAGGTGCACAAAAGTGCTGGAAACGGTGAGATAAGCCTAATTTTGCAACAATGTTTAAGGTTTGGAGGTTTCATAGACTAAAGTTGAAAATCAGTGGTTTGACTGCCATAATGAAATAGGGTCACTAATCAACGTGTTTTCTCAAAAGGCCTTCAGTCAAATTCCTTGATACTTAAAATGCATACAGTGGATTATAATAATGAAAAAGGATAATTTGAAATCTTGGTTTCAACTCTAAAGGAACTCTTTAAAAAAAAGATTTTAAGTTTTGGAAACCCCAATGAAAAAGTAGCAACTGCACGGATTCTACTGTCAGATTCGCTCTAAGTGCCAAAAAGTGCTGGAAACGGGGAGATAAGCCTATTTTTGCAACAATGGTTAAAATCTTCAATTTTTCATCACAGATGTGCCCAAGATGCACAAAAGCGCTGGAAACGGTGAGATAAGCCTATTTTTGCAACTTTGGTTAAAATCTTCAATTTTTCATCACAGATGTGCCCAAGATGCCCAAAAGCGCTGGAAACGGTGAGATAAGCCTATTTTTGCAACTTTGGTTAAAATCTTCAATTTTTCATCACAGATATGCCCAAGGTGCACAAAAGTGCTGGAAACGGTGAGATAAGCCTAATTTTGCAACAATGTTTAAGGTTTGGAGGTTTCATAGACTAAAGTTGAAAATCAGTGGTTTGACTGCCATAATGAAATAGGGTCACTAATCAACGTGTTTTCTCAAAAGGCCTTCAGTCAAATTCCTTGATACTTAAAATGCATACAGTGGATTATAATAATGAAAAAGGATAATTTGAAATCTTGGTTTCAACTCTAAAGGAACTCTTTAAAAAAAAGATTTTAAGTTTTGGAAACCCCAATGAAAAAGTAGCAACTGCACGGATTCTACTGTCAGATTCGCTCTAAGTGCCAAAAAGTGCTGGAAACGGGGAGATAAGCCTATTTTTGCAACAATGGTTAAAATCTTCAATTTTTCATCACAGATGTGCCCAAGATGCACAAAAGCGCTGGAAACGGTGAGATAAGCCTATTTTTGCAACTTTGGTTAAAATCTTCAATTTTTCATCACAGATGTGCCCAAGATGCACAAAAGCGCTGGAAACGGTGAGATAAGCCTATTTTTGCAACTTTGGTTAAAATCTTCAATTTTTCATCACAGATGTGCCCAAGATGCGCAAAAGCTCTGGAAACGGTGAGATAAGCCTATTTTTGCAACTTTGGTTAAAATCTTAAATTTTTCATCACAGATGTGCCCAAGATGCGCAAAAGCGCTGGAAACGGTGAGATAAGCCTATTTTTGCAACTTTGGTTAAAATCTTCAATTTTTCATCACAGATGTGCCCAAGATGCACAAAAGCGCTGGAAACGGTGAGATAAGCCTATTTTTGCAACTTTGGTTAAAATCTTCAATTTTTCATCACAGATGTGCCCAAGATGCGCAAAAGCTCTGGAAACGGTGAGATAAGCCTATTTTTGCAACTTTGGTTAAAATCTTAAATTTTTCATCACAGATGTGTCCAAGATGCACAAAAGCGCTGGAAACGGTGAGATAAGCCTATTTTTGCAACTTTGGTTAAAATCTTCAATTTTTCATCACAGATGTGCCCAAGATGCGCAAAAGCGCTGGAAACGGTGAGATAAGCCTATTTTTGCAACTTTGGTTAAAATCTTAAATTCTTCATCACAGATGTGCCCAAGGTGCGCAAAAGTGCTGGAAACGGTGAGATAAGCCTAATTTTGCAACAATGTTTAAGGTTTGGAGGTTTCATAGACTAAAGTTGAAAATCAGTGGTTTGACTGCCATAATGAAATAGGGTCACTAATCAACGTGTTTTCTCAAAAGGCCTTCAGTCAAATTCCTTGATACTTAAAATGCATACAGTGGATTATAATAATGAAAAAGGATAATTTGAAATCTTGGTTTCAACTCTAAAGGAACTCTTTAAAAAAAAGATTTTAAGTTTTGGAAACCCCAATGAAAAAGTAGCAACTGCACGGTTTCTACTATCAGATTGGCTCTAAGTGCCAAAAAGTGCTGGAAACGGGGAGATAAGCCTATTTTTGCAACAATGGTTAAAATCTTCAATTTTTCATCACAGATGTGCCCAAGATGCACAAAAGCGCTGGAAACGGTGAGATAAGCCTATTTTTGCAACTTTGGTTAAAATCTTCAATTTTTCATCACAGATGTGCCCAAGATGCGCAAAAGCTCTGGAAACGGTGAGATAAGCCTATTTTTGCAACTTTGGTTAAAATCTTAAATTTTTCATCACAGATGTGCCCAAGATGCGCAAAAGCGCTGGAAACGGTGAGATAAGCCTATTTTTGCAACTTTGGTTAAAATCTTCAATTTTTCATCACAGATGTGCCCAAGATGCGCAAAAGCGCTGGAAACGGTGAGATAAGCCTATTTTTGCAACTTTGGTTAAAATCTTCATTTTTTCATCACAGATATGCCCAAGGTGCACAAAAGTGCTGGAAACGGTGAGATAAGCCTAATTTTGCAACAATGTTTAAGGTTTGGAGGTTTCATAGACTAAAGTTGAAAATCAGTGGTTTGACTGCCATAATGAAATAGGGTCACTAATCAACGTGTTTTCTCAAAAGGCCTTCAGTCAAATTCCTTGATACTTAAAATGCATACAGTGGATTATAATAATGAAAAAGGATAATTTGAAATCTTGGTTTCAACTCTAAAGGAACTCTTTAAAAAAAAGATTTTAAGTTTTGGAAACCCCAATGAAAAAGTAGCAACTGCACGGTTTCTACTGTCAGATTGGCTCTAAGTGCCAAAAAGTGCTGGAAACGGGGAGATAAGCCTATTTTTGCAACAATGGTTAAAATCTTCAATTTTTCATCACAGATGTGTCCAAGATGCACAAAAGCGCTGGAAACGGTGAGATAAGCCTATTTTTGCAACTTTGGTTAAAATCTTCAATTTTTCATCACAGATATGCCCAAGGTGCACAAAAGTGCTGGAAACGGTGAGATAAGCCTAATTTTGCAACAATGTTTAAGGTTTGGAGGTTTCATAGACTAAAGTTGAAAATCAGTGGTTTGACTGCCATAATGAAATAGGGTCACTAATCAACGTGTTTTCTCAAAAGGCCTTCAGTCAAATTCCTTGATACTTAAAATGCATACAGTGGATTATAATAATGAAAAAGGATAATTTGAAATCTTGGTTTCAACTCTAAAGGAACTCTTTAAAAAAAAGATTTTAAGTTTTGGAAACCCCAATGAAAAAGTAGCAACTGCACGGATTCTACTGTCAGATTCGCTCTAAGTGCCAAAAAGTGCTGGAAACGGGGAGATAAGCCTATTTTTGCAACAATGGTTAAAATCTTCAATTTTTCATCACAGATGTGCCCAAGATGCACAAAAGCGCTGGAAACGGTGAGATAAGCCTATTTTTGCAACTTTGGTTAAAATCTTCAATTTTTCATCACAGATGTGCCCAAGATGCCCAAAAGCGCTGGAAACGGTGAGATAAGCCTATTTTTGCAACTTTGGTTAAAATCTTCAATTTTTCATCACAGATATGCCCAAGGTGCACAAAAGTGCTGGAAACGGTGAGATAAGCCTAATTTTGCAACAATGTTTAAGGTTTGGAGGTTTCATAGACTAAAGTTGAAAATCAGTGGTTTGACTGCCATAATGAAATAGGGTCACTAATCAACGTGTTTTCTCAAAAGGCCTTCAGTCAAATTCCTTGATACTTAAAATGCATACAGTGGATTATAATAATGAAAAAGGATAATTTGAAATCTTGGTTTCAACTCTAAAGGAACTCTTTAAAAAAAAGATTTTAAGTTTTGGAAACCCCAATGAAAAAGTAGCAACTGCACGGTTTCTACTGTCAGATTGGCTCTAAGTGCCAAAAAGTGCTGGAAACGGGGAGATAAGCCTATTTTTGCAACAATGGTTAAAATCTTCAATTTTTCATCACAGATGTGTCCAAGATGCACAAAAGCGCTGGAAACGGTGAGATAAGCCTATTTTTGCAACTTTGGTTAAAATCTTCAATTTTTCATCACAGATGTGCCCAAGATGCACAAAAGCGCTGGAAACGGTGAGATAAGCCTATTTTTGCAACTTTGGTTAAAATCTTCAATTTTTCATCACAGATGTGCCCAAGATGCACAAAAGCGCTGGAAACGGTGAGATAAGCCTATTTTTGCAACTTTGGTTGAAATCTTAAATTTTTCATCACAGATGTGTCCAAGATGCGCAAAAGCGCTGGAAACGGTGAGATAAGCCTATTTTTGCAACTTTGGTTAAAATCTTCAATTTTTCATCACAGATGTGCCCAAGATGCCCAAAAGCGCTGGAAACGGTGAGATAAGCCTATTTTTGCAACTTTGGTTAAAATCTTAAATTTTTCATCACAGATGTGCCCAAGATGCCCAAAAGCGCTGGAAACGGTGAGATAAGCCTATTTTTGCAACTTTGGTTAAAATCTTCATTTTTTCATCACAGATATGCCCAAGGTGCACAAAAGTGCTGGAAACGGTGAGATAAGCCTAATTTTGCAACAATGTTTAAGGTTTGGAGGTTTCATAGACTAAAGTTGAAAATCAGTGGTTTGACTGCCATAATGAAATAGGGTCACTAATCAACGTGTTTTCTCAAAAGGCCTTCAGTCAAATTCCTTGATACTTAAAATGCATACAGTGGATTATAATAATG
The DNA here is from genome assembly GCF_947347685.1 of Pleuronectes platessa. Lineage (NCBI taxonomy): Eukaryota > Metazoa > Chordata > Actinopteri > Pleuronectiformes > Pleuronectidae > Pleuronectes > Pleuronectes platessa. The sequence continues at coordinate 155,388 of NW_026518871.1, read as the reverse complement.
AAAAAGGATAATTTGAAATCTTGGTTTCAACTCTAAAGGAACTCTTTAAAAAAAAGATTTTAAGTTTTGGAAACCCCAATGAAAAAGTAGCAACTGCACGGATTCTACTGTCAGATTCGCTCTAAGTGCCAAAAAGTGCTGGAAACGGGGAGATAAGCCTATTTTTGCAACAATGGTTAAAATCTTCAATTTTTCATCACAGATGTGCCCAAGATGCACAAAAGCGCTGGAAACGGTGAGATAAGCCTATTTTTGCAACTTTGGTTAAAATTTTAAATTTTTCATCACAGATGTGTCCAAGATGCGCAAAAGCGCTGGAAACGGTGAGATAAGCCTATTTTTGCAACTTTGGTTAAAATCTTCAATTTTTCATCACAGATGTGCCCAAGATGCCCAAAAGCGCTGGAAACGGTGAGATAAGCCTATTTTTGCAACTTTGGTTAAAATCTTAAATTTTTCATCACAGATGTGCCCAAGATGCCCAAAAGCGCTGGAAACGGTGAGATAAGCCTATTTTTGCAACTTTGGTTAAAATCTTCATTTTTTCATCACAGATATGCCCAAGGTGCACAAAAGTGCTGGAAACGGTGAGATAAGCCTAATTTTGCAACAATGTTTAAGGTTTGGAGGTTTCATAGACTAAAGTTGAAAATCAGTGGTTTGACTGCCATAATGAAATAGGGTCACTAATCAACGTGTTTTCTCAAAAGGCCTTCAGTCAAATTCCTTGATACTTAAAATGCATACAGTGGATTATAATAATGAAAAAGGATAATTTGAAATCTTGGTTTCAACTCTAAAGGAACTCTTTAAAAAAAAGATTTTAAGTTTTGGAAACCCCAATGAAAAAGTAGCAACTACACGGTTTCTACTGTCAGATTGGCTCTAAGTGCCAAAAAGTGCTGGAAACGGGGAGATAAGCCTATTTTTACAACAATGGTTAAAATCTTCAATTTTTCATCACAGATGTGTCCAAGATGCACAAAAGCGCTGGAAACGGTGAGATAAGCCTATTTTTGCAACTTTGGTTAAAATCTTCAATTTTTCATCACAGATGTGCCCAAGATGCACAAAAGCGCTGGAAACGTTGAGATAAGCCTATTTTTGCAACTTTGGTTAAAATCTTCAATTTTTCATCACAGATGTGCCCAAGATGCACAAAAGCGCTGGAAACGGTGAGATAAGCCTATTTTTGCAACTTTGGTTGAAATCTTAAATTTTTCATCACAGATGTGTCCAAGATGCGCAAAAGCGCTGGAAACGGTGAGATAAGCCTATTTTTGCAACTTTGGTTAAAATCTTCAATTTTTCATCACAGATGTGCCCAAGATGCCCAAAAGCGCTGGAAACGGTGAGATAAGCCTATTTTTGCAACTTTGGTTAAAATCTTAAATTTTTCATCACAGATGTGCCCAAGATGCCCAAAAGCGCTGGAAACGGTGAGATAAGCCTATTTTTGCAACTTTGGTTAAAATCTTCATTTTTTCATCACAGATATGCCCAAGGTGCACAAAAGTGCTGGAAACGGTGAGATAAGCCTAATTTTGCAACAATGTTTAAGGTTTGGAGGTTTCATAGACTAAAGTTGAAAATCATTGTTTTGACTGCCATAATGAAATAGGGTCACTAATCAACGTGTTTTCTCAAAAGGCCTTCAGTCAAATTCCTTGATACTTAAAATGCATACAGTGGATTATAATAATGAAAAAGGATAATTTGAAATCTTGGTTTCAACTCTAAAGGAACTCTTTAAAAAAAAGATTTTAAGTTTTGGAAACCCCAATGAAAAAGTAGCAACTGCACGGATTCTACTGTCAGATTCGCTCTAAGTCCCAAAAAGTGCTGGAAACGGGGAGATAAGCCTATTTTTGCAACAATGGTTAAAATCTTCAATTTTTCATCACAGATGTGCCCAAGATGCACAAAAGCGCTGGAAACGGTGAGATAAGCCTATTTTTGCAACTTTGGTTAAAATCTTCAATTTTTCATCACAGATGTGCCCAAGATGCACAAAAGCGCTGGAAACGTTGAGATAAGCCTATTTTTGCAACTTTGGTTAAAATCTTCAATTTTTCATCACAGATGTGCCCAAGATGCACAAAAGCGCTGGAAACGGTGAGATAAGCCTATTTTTGCAACTTTGGTTGAAATCTTAAATTTTTCATCACAGATGTGTCCAAGATGCGCAAAAGCGCTGGAAACGGTGAGATAAGCCTATTTTTGCAACTTTGGTTAAAATCTTCAATTTTTCATCACAGATGTGCCCAAGATGCCCAAGAGCGCTGGAAACGGTGAGATAAGCCTATTTTTTGCAACTTTGGTTAAAATCTTAAATTTTTCATCACAGATGTGCCCAAGATGCCCAAAAGCGCTGGAAACGGTGAGATAAGCCTTTTTTTGCAACTTTGGTTAAAATCTTCATTTTTTCATCACAGATATGCCCAAGGTGCACAAAAGTGCTGGAAACGGTGAGATAAGCCTAATTTTGCAACAATGTTTAAGGTTTGGAGGTTTCATAGACTAAAGTTGAAAATCAGTGGTTTGACTGCCATAATGAAATAGGGTCACTAATCAACGTGTTTTCTCAAAAGGCCTTCAGTCAAATTCCTTGATACTTAAAATGCATACAGTGGATTATAATAATGAAAAAGGATAATTTGAAATCTTGGTTTCAACTCTAAAGGAACTCTTTAAAAAAAAGATTTTAAGTTTTGGAAACCCCAATGAAAAAGTAGCAACTGCACGGTTTCTACTGTCAGATTGGCTCTAAGTGCCAAAAAGTGCTGGAAACGGGGAGATAAGCCTATTTTTACAACAATGGTTAAAATCTTCAATTTTTCATCACAGATGTGTCCAAGATGCACAAAAGCGCTGGAAACGGTGAGATAAGCCTATTTTTGCAACTTTGGTTAAAATTTTAAATTTTTCATCACAGATGTGTCCAAGATGCGCAAAAGCGCTGGAAACGGTGAGATAAGCCTATTTTTGCAACTTTGGTTAAAATCTTCAATTTTTCATCACAGATGTGCCCAAGATGCCCAAAAGCGCTGGAAACGGTGAGATAAGCCTATTTTTGCAACTTTGGTTAAAATCTTAAATTTTTCATCACAGATGTGCCCAAGATGCCCAAAAGCGCTGGAAACGGTGAGATAAGCCTATTTTTGCAACTTTGGTTAAAATCTTCATTTTTTCATCACAGATATGCCCAAGGTGCACAAAAGTGCTGGAAACGGTGAGATAAGCCTAATTTTGCAACAATGTTTAAGGTTTGGAGGTTTCATAGACTAAAGTTGAAAATCAGTGGTTTGACTGCCATAATGAAATAGGGTCACTAATCAACGTGTTTTCTCAAAAGGCCTTCAGTCAAATTCCTTGATACTTAAAATGCATACAGTGGATTATAATAATGAAAAAGGATAATTTGAAATCTTGGTTTCAACTCTAAAGGAACTCTTTAAAAAAAAGATTTTAAGTTTTGGAAACCCCAATGAAAAAGTAGCAACTGCACGGTTTCTACTGTCAGATTGGCTCTAAGTGCCAAAAAGTGCTGGAAACGGGGAGATAAGCCTATTTTTACAACAATGGTTAAAATCTTCAATTTTTCATCACAGATGTGTCCAAGATGCACAAAAGCGCTGGAAACGGTGAGATAAGCCTATTTTTGCAACTTTGGTTAAAATCTTCAATTTTTCATCACAGATGTGCCCAAGATGCACAAAAGCGCTGGAAACGTTGAGATAAGCCTATTTTTGCAACTTTGGTTAAAATCTTCAATTTTTCATCACAGATGTGCCCAAGATGCACAAAAGCGCTGGAAACGGTGAGATAAGCCTATTTTTGCAACTTTGGTTGAAATCTTAAATTTTTCATCACAGATGTGTCCAAGATGCGCAAAAGCGCTGGAAACGGTGAGATAAGCCTATTTTTGCAACTTTGGTTAAAATCTTCAATTTTTCATCACAGATGTGCCCAAGATGCCCAAAAGCGCTGGAAACGGTGAGATAAGCCTATTTTTGCAACTTTGGTTAAAATCTTAAATTTTTCATCACAGATGTGCCCAAGATGCCCAAAAGCGCTGGAAACGGTGAGATAAGCCTATTTTTGCAACTTTGGTTAAAATCTTCATTTTTTCATCACAGATATGCCCAAGGTGCACAAAAGTGCTGGAAACGGTGAGATAAGCCTAATTTTGCAACAATGTTTAAGGTTTGGAGGTTTCATAGACTAAAGTTGAAAATCAGTGGTTTGACTGCCATAATGAAATAGGGTCACTAATCAACGTGTTTTCTCAAAAGGCCTTCAGTCAAATTCCTTGATACTTAAAATGCATACAGTGGATTATAATAATGAAAAAGGATAATTTGAAATCTTGGTTTCAACTCTAAAGGAACTCTTTAAAAAAAAGATTTTAAGTTTTGGAAACCCCAATGAAAAAGTAGCAACTGCACGGTTTCTACTGTCAGATTGGCTCTAAGTGCCAAAAAGTGCTGGAAACGGGGAGATAAGCCTATTTTTACAACAATGGTTAAAATCTTCAATTTTTCATCACAGATGTGTCCAAGATGCACAAAAGCGCTGGAAACGGTGAGATAAGCCTATTTTTGCAACTTTGGTTAAAATCTTCAATTTTTCATCACAGATGTGCCCAAGATGCACAAAAGCGCTGGAAACGGTGAGATAAGCCTATTTTTGCAACTTTGGTTAAAATCTTCAATTTTTCATCACAGATGTGCCCAAGATGCCCAAAAGCGCTGGAAACGGTGAGATAAGCCTATTTTTGCAACTTTGGTTAAAATCTTAAATTTTTCATCACAGATGTGCCCAAGATGCCCAAAAGCGCTGGAAACGGTGAGATAAGCCTATTTTTGCAACTTTGGTTAAAATCTTCATTTTTTCATCACAGATATGCCCAAGGTGCACAAAAGTGCTGGAAACGGTGAGATAAGCCTAATTTTGCAACAATGTTTAAGGTTTGGAGGTTTCATAGACTAAAGTTGAAAATCAGTGGTTTGACTGCCATAATGAAATAGGGTCACTAATCAACGTGTTTTCTCAAAAGGCCTTCAGTCAAATTCCTTGATACTTAAAATGCATACAGTGGATTATAATAATGAAAAAGGATAATTTGAAATCTTGGTTTCAACTCTAAAGGAACTCTTTAAAAAAAAGATTTTAAGTTTTGGAAACCCCAATGAAAAAGTAGCAACTGCACGGTTTCTACTGTCAGATTGGCTCTAAGTGCCAAAAAGTGCTGGAAACGGGGAGATAAGCCTATTTTTACAACAATGGTTAAAATCTTCAATTTTTCATCACAGATGTGTCCAAGATGCACAAAAGCGCTGGAAACGGTGAGATAAGCCTATTTTTGCAACTTTGGTTAAAATCTTCAATTTTTCATCACAGATGTGCCCAAGATGCACAAAAGCGCTGGAAACGTTGAGATAAGCCTATTTTTGCAACTTTGGTTAAAATCTTCAATTTTTCATCACAGATGTGCCCAAGATGCACAAAAGCGCTGGAAACGGTGAGATAAGCCTATTTTTGCAACTTTGGTTGAAATCTTAAATTTTTCATCACAGATGTGTCCAAGATGCGCAAAAGCGCTGGAAACGGTGAGATAAGCCTATTTTTGCAACTTTGGTTAAAATCTTCAATTTTTCATCACAGATGTGCCCAAGATGCGCAAAAGCGCTGGAAACGGTGAGATAAGCCTATTTTTGCAACTTTGGTTAAAATCTTAAAGTTTTCATCACAGATGTGCCCAAGATGCACAAAAGCGCTGGAAACGGTGAGATAAGCCTATTTTTGCAACTTTGGTTAAAATCTTCAATTTTTCATCACAGATGTGCCCAGATGCGCAAAAGCGCTGGAAACGGTGAGATAAGCCTATTTTTGCAACTTTGGTTAAAATCTTAAATTTTTCATCACAGATGTGCCCAAGATGCCCAAAAGCGCTGGAAACGGTGAGATAAGCCTATTTTTGCAACTTTGGTTAAAATCTTCATTTTTTCATCACAGATATGCCCAAGGTGCACAAAAGTGCTGGAAACGGTGAGATAAGCCTAATTTTGCAACAATGTTTAAGGTTTGGAGGTTTCATAGACTAAAGTTGAAAATCAGTGGTTTGACTGCCATAATGAAATAGGGTCACTAATCAACGTGTTTTCTCAAAAGGCCTTCAGTCAAATTCCTTGATACTTAAAATGCATACAGTGGATTATAATAATGAAAAAGGATAATTTGAAATCTTGGTTTCAACTCTAAAGGAACTCTTTAAAAAAAAGATTTTAAGTTTTGGAAACCCCAATGAAAAAGTAGCAACTGCACGGTTTCTACTGTCAGATTGGCTCTAAGTGCCAAAAAGTGCTGGAAACGGGGAGATAAGCCTATTTTTACAACAATGGTTAAAATCTTCAATTTTTCATCACAGATGTGTCCAAGATGCACAAAAGCGCTGGAAACGGTGAGATAAGCCTATTTTTGCAACTTTGGTTAAAATCTTCAATTTTTCATCACAGATGTGCCCAAGATGCACAAAAGCGCTGGAAACGTTGAGATAAGCCTATTTTTGCAACTTTGGTTAAAATCTTCAATTTTTCATCACAGATGTGCCCAAGATGCACAAAAGCGCTGGAAACGGTGAGATAAGCCTATTTTTGCAACTTTGGTTGAAATCTTAAATTTTTCATCACAGATGTGTCCAAGATGCGCAAAAGCGCTGGAAACGGTGAGATAAGCCTATTTTTGCAACTTTGGTTAAAATCTTCAATTTTTCATCACAGATGTGCCCAAGATGCGCAAAAGCGCTGGAAACGGTGAGATAAGCCTATTTTTGCAACTTTGGTTAAAATCTTAAATTTTTCATCACAGATGTGCCCAAGATGCACAAAAGCGCTGGAAACGGTGAGATAAGCCTATTTTTGCAACTTTGGTTAAAATCTTCAATTTTTCATCACAGATGTGCCCAGATGCGCAAAAGCGCTGGAAACGGTGAGATAAGCCTATTTTTGCAACTTTGGTTAAAATCTTAAATTTTTCATCACAGATGTGCCCAAGATGCCCAAAAGCGCTGGAAACGGTGAGATAAGCCTATTTTTGCAACTTTGGTTAAAATCTTCATTTTTTCATCACAGATATGCCCAAGGTGCACAAAAGTGCTGGAAACGGTGAGATAAGCCTAATTTTGCAACAATGTTTAAGGTTTGGAGGTTTCATAGACTAAAGTTGAAAATCAGTGGTTTGACTGCCATAATGAAATAGGGTCACTAATCAACGTGTTTTCTCAAAAGGCCTTCAGTCAAATTCCTTGATACTTAAAATGCATACAGTGGATTATAATAATGAAAAAGGATAATTTGAAATCTTGGTTTCAACTCTAAAGGAACTCTTTAAAAAAAAGATTTTAAGTTTTGGAAACCCCAATGAAAAAGTAGCAACTGCACGGTTTCTACTGTCAGATTGGCTCTAAGTGCCAAAAAGTGCTGGAAACGGGGAGATAAGCCTATTTTTACAACAATGGTTAAAATCTTCAATTTTTCATCACAGATGTGTCCAAGATGCACAAAAGCGCTGGAAACGGTGAGATAAGCCTATTTTTGCAACTTTGGTTAAAATCTTCAATTTTTCATCACAGATGTGCCCAAGATGCACAAAAGCGCTGGAAACGTTGAGATAAGCCTATTTTTGCAACTTTGGTTAAAATCTTCAATTTTTCATCACAGATGTGCCCAAGATGCACAAAAGCGCTGGAAACGGTGAGATAAGCCTATTTTTGCAACTTTGGTTGAAATCTTAAATTTTTCATCACAGATGTGTCCAAGATGCGCAAAAGCGCTGGAAACGGTGAGATAAGCCTATTTTTGCAACTTTGGTTAAAATCTTCAATTTTTCATCACAGATGTGCCCAAGATGCGCAAAAGCGCTGGAAACGGTGAGATAAGCCTATTTTTGCAACTTTGGTTAAAATCTTAAATTTTTCATCACAGATGTGCCCAAGATGCACAAAAGCGCTGGAAACGGTGAGATAAGCCTATTTTTGCAACTTTGGTTAAAATCTTCAATTTTTCATCACAGATGTGCCCAGATGCGCAAAAGCGCTGGAAACGGTGAGATAAGCCTATTTTTGCAACTTTGGTTAAAATCTTCATTTTTTCATCACAGATATGCCCAAGGTGCACAAAAGTGCTGGAAACGGTGAGATAAGCCTAATTTTGCAACAATGTTTAAGGTTTGGAGGTTTCATAGACTAAAGTTGAAAATCAGTGGTTTGACTGCCATAATGAAATAGGGTCACTAATCAACGTGTTTTCTCAAAAGGCCTTCAGTCAAATTCCTTGATACTTAAAATGCATACAGTGGATTATAATAATGAAAAAGGATAATTTGAAATCTTGGTTTCAACTCTAAAGGAACTCTTTAAAAAAAAGATTTTAAGTTTTGGAAACCCCAATGAAAAAGTAGCAACTGCACGGATTCTACTGTCAGATTCGCTCTAAGTGCCAAAAAGTGCTGGAAACGGGGAGATAAGCCTATTTTTGCAACAATGGTTAAAATCTTCAATTTTTCATCACAGATGTGCCCAAGATGCACAAAAGCGATGGAAACGGAGAGATAAGCCTATTTTTGCAACTTTGGTTAAAATCTTCAATTTTTCATCACAGATGTGCCCAAGATGCCCAAAAGCGCTGGAAACGGTGAGATAAGCCTATTTTTGCAACTGTGGTTAAAATCTTCAATTTTTCATCACAGATGTGCCCAAGATGCGCAAAAGCTCTGGAAACGGTGAGATAAGCCTATTTTTGCAACTTTGGTTAAAATCTTAAATTTTTCATCACAGATGTGCCCAAGATGCGCAAAAGCGCTGGAAACGGTGAGATAAGCCTATTTTTGCAACTTTGGTTAAAATCTTCAATTTTTCATCACAGATGTGCCCAAGATGCGCAAAAGCGCTGGAAACGGTGAGATAAGCCTATTTTTGCAACTTTGGTTAAAATCTTCATTTTTTCATCACAGATATGCCCAAGGTGCACAAAAGTGCTGGAAACGGTGAGATAAGCCTAATTTTGCAACAATGTTTAAGGTTTGGAGGTTTCATAGACTAAAGTTGAAAATCAGTGGTTTGACTGCCATAATGAAATAGGGTCACTAATCAACGTGTTTTCTCAAAAGGCCTTCAGTCAAATTCCTTGATACTTAAAATGCATACAGTGGATTATAATAATGAAAAAGGATAATTTGAAATCTTGGTTTCAACTCTAAAGGAACTCTTTAAAAAAAAGATTTTAAGTTTTGGAAACCCCAATGAAAAAGTAGCAACTGCACGGATTCTACTGTCAGATTCGCTCTAAGTCCCAAAAAGTGCTGGAAACGGGGAGATAAGCCTATTTTTGCAACAATGGTTAAAATCTTCAATTTTTCATCACAGATGTGCCCAAGATGCACAAAAGCGCTGGAAACGGTGAGATAAGCCTATTTTTGCAACTTTGGTTAAAATCTTCAATTTTTCATCACAGATGTGCCCAAGATGCACAAAAGCGCTGGAAACGTTGAGATAAGCCTATTTTTGCAACTTTGGTTAAAATCTTCAATTTTTCATCACAGATGTGCCCAAGATGCACAAAAGCGCTGGAAACGGTGAGATAAGCCTATTTTTGCAACTTTGGTTGAAATCTTAAATTTTTCATCACAGATGTGTCCAAGATGCGCAAAAGCGCTGGAAACGGTGAGATAAGCCTATTTTTGCAACTTTGGTTAAAATCTTCAATTTTTCATCACAGATGTGCCCAAGATGCCCAAGAGCGCTGGAAACGGTGAGATAAGCCTATTTTTTGCAACTTTGGTTAAAATCTTAAATTTTTCATCACAGATGTGCCCAAGATGCCCAAAAGCGCTGGAAACGGTGAGATAAGCCTTTTTTTGCAACTTTGGTTAAAATCTTCATTTTTTCATCACAGATATGCCCAAGGTGCACAAAAGTGCTGGAAACGGTGAGATAAGCCTAATTTTGCAACAATGTTTAAGGTTTGGAGGTTTCATAGACTAAAGTTGAAAATCAGTGGTTTGACTGCCATAATGAAATAGGGTCACTAATTAACGTGTTTTCTCAAAAGGCCTTCAGTCAAATTCCTTGATACTTAAAATGCATACAGTGGATTATAATAATGAAAAAGGATAATTTGAAATCTTGGTTTCAACTCTAAAGGAACTCTTTAAAAAAAAGATTTTAAGTTTTGGAAACCCCAATGAAAAAGTAGCAACTGCACGGTTTCTACTGTCAGATTGGCTCTAAGTGCCAAAAAGTGCTGGAAACGGGGAGATAAGCCTATTTTTACAACAATGGTTAAAATCTTCAATTTTTCATCACAGATGTGTCCAAGATGCACAAAAGCGCTGGAAACGGTGAGATAAGCCTATTTTTGCAACTTTGGTTAAAATTTTAAATTTTTCATCACAGATGTGTCCAAGATGCGCAAAAGCGCTGGAAACGGTGAGATAAGCCTATTTTTGCAACTTTGGTTAAAATCTTCAATTTTTCATCACAGATGTGCCCAAGATGCCCAAAAGCGCTGGAAACGGTGAGATAAGCCTATTTTTGCAACTTTGGTTAAAATCTTAAATTTTTCATCACAGATGTGCCCAAGATGCCCAAAAGCGCTGGAAACGGTGAGATAAGCCTATTTTTGCAACTTTGGTTAAAATCTTCATTTTTTCATTACAGATATGCCCAAGGTGCACAAAAGTGCTGGAAACGGTGAGATAAGCCTAATTTTGCAACAATGTTTAAGGTTTGGAGGTTTCATAGACTAAAGTTGAAAATCAGTGGTTTGACTGCCATAATGAAATAGGGTCACTAATCAACGTGTTTTCTCAAAAGGCCTTCAGTCAAATTCCTTGATACTTAAAATGCATACAGTGGATTATAATAATGAAAAAGGATAATTTGAAATCTTGGTTTCAACTCTAAAGGAACTCTTTAAAAAAAAGATTTTAAGTTTTGGAAACCCCAATGAAAAAGTAGCAACTGCACGGTTTCTACTGTCAGATTGGCTCTAAGTGCCAAAAAGTGCTGGAAACGGGGAGATAAGCCTATTTTTACAACAATGGTTAAAATCTTCAATTTTTCATCACAGATGTGTCCAAGATGCACAAAAGCGCTGGAAACGGTGAGATAAGCCTATTTTTGCAACTTTGGTTAAAATCTTCAATTTTTCATCACAGATGTGCCCAAGATGCACAAAAGCGCTGGAAACGTTGAGATAAGCCTATTTTTGCAACTTTGGTTAAAATCTTCAATTTTTCATCACAGATGTGCCCAAGATGCACAAAAGCGCTGGAAACGGTGAGATAAGCCTATTTTTGCAACTTTGGTTGAAATCTTAAATTTTTCATCACAGATGTGTCCAAGATGCGCAAAAGCGCTGGAAACGGTGAGATAAGCCTATTTTTGCAACTTTGGTTAAAATCTTCAATTTTTCATCACAGATGTGCCCAAGATGCCCAAAAGCGCTGGAAACGGTGAGATAAGCCTATTTTTGCAACTTTGGTTAAAATCTTAAATTTTTCATCACAGATGTGCCCAAGATGCCCAAAAGCGCTGGAAACGGTGAGATAAGCCTATTTTTGCAACTTTGGTTAAAATCTTCATTTTTTCATCACAGATATGCCCAAGGTGCACAAAAGTGCTGGAAACGGTGAGATAAGCCTAATTTTGCAACAATGTTTAAGGTTTGGAGGTTTCATAGACTAAAGTTGAAAATCAGTGGTTTGACTGCCATAATGAAATAGGGTCACTAATCAACGTGTTTTCTCAAAAGGCCTTCAGTCAAATTCCTTGATACTTAAAATGCATACAGTGGATTATAATAATGAAAAAGGATAATTTGAAATCTTGGTTTCAACTCTAAAGGAACTCTTTAAAAAAAAGATTTTAAGTTTTGGAAACCCCAATGAAAAAGTAGCAACTGCACGGATTCTACTGTCAGATTCGCTCTAAGTCCCAAAAAGTGCTGGAAACGGGGAGATAAGCCTATTTTTGCAACAATGGTTAAAATCTTCAATTTTTCATCACAGATGTGCCCAAGATGCACAAAAGCGCTGGAAACGGTGAGATAAGCCTATTTTTGCAACTTTGGTTAAAATCTTCAATTTTTCATCACAGATGTGCCCAAGATGCCCAAAAGCGCTGGAAACGGTGAGATAAGCCTATTTTTGCAACTTTGGTTAAAATCTTAAATTTTTCATCACAGATGTGCCCAAGATGCCCAAAAGCGCTGGAAACGGTGAGATAAGCCTATTTTTGCAACTTTGGTTAAAATCTTCATTTTTTCATCACAGATATGCCCAAGGTGCACAAAAGTGCTGGAAACGGTGAGATAAGCCTAATTTTGCAACAATGTTTAAGGTTTGGAGGTTTCATAGACTAAAGTTGAAAATCAGTGGTTTGACTGCCATAATGAAATAGGGTCACTAATCAACGTGTTTTCTCAAAAGGCCTTCAGTCAAATTCCTTGATACTTAAAATGCATACAGTGGATTATAATAATGAAAAAGGATAATTTGAAATCTTGGTTTCAACTCTAAAGGAACTCTTTAAAAAAAAGATTTTAAGTTTTGGAAACCCCAATGAAAAAGTAGCAACTGCACGGATTCTACTGTCAGATTCGCTCTAAGTCCCAAAAAGTGCTGGAAACGGGGAGATAAGCCTATTTTTGCAACAATGGTTAAAATCTTCAATTTTTCATCACAGATGTGCCCAAGATGCACAAAAGCGCTGGAAACGGTGAGATAAGCCTATTTTTGCAACTTTGGTTAAAATCTTCAATTTTTCATCACAGATGTGCCCAAGATGCACAAAAGCGCTGGAAACGTTGAGATAAGCCTATTTTTGCAACTTTGGTTAAAATCTTCAATTTTTCATCACAGATGTGCCCAAGATGCACAAAAGCGCTGGAAACGGTGAGATAAGCCTATTTTTGCAACTTTGGTTGAAATCTTAAATTTTTCATCACAGATGTGTCCAAGATGCGCAAAAGCGCTGGAAACGGTGAGATAAGCCTATTTTTGCAACTTTGGTTAAAATCTTCAATTTTTCATCACAGATGTGCCCAAGATGCGCAAAAGCGCTGGAAACGGTGAGATAAGCCTATTTTTGCAACTTTGGTTAAAATCTTAAATTTTTCATCACAGATGTGCCCAAGATGCACAAAAGCGCTGGAAACGGTGAGATAAGCCTATTTTTGCAACTTTGGTTAAAATCTTCAATTTTTCATCACAGATGTGCCCAGATGCGCAAAAGCGCTGGAAACGGTGAGATAAGCCTATTTTTGCAACTTTGGTTAAAATCTTCATTTTTTCATCACAGATATGCCCAAGGTGCACAAAAGTGCTGGAAACGGTGAGATAAGCCTAATTTTGCAACAATGTTTAAGGTTTGGAGGTTTCATAGACTAAAGTTGAAAATCAGTGGTTTGACTGCCATAATGAAATAGGGTCACTAATCAACGTGTTTTCTCAAAAGGCCTTCAGTCAAATTCCTTGATACTTAAAATGCATACAGTGGATTATAATAATGAAAAAGGATAATTTGAAATCTTGGTTTCAACTCTAAAGGAACTCTTTAAAAAAAAGATTTTAAGTTTTGGAAACCCCAATGAAAAAGTAGCAACTGCACGGTTTCTACTGTCAGATTGGCTCTAAGTGCCAAAAAGTGCTGGAAACGGGGAGATAAGCCTATTTTTACAACAATGGTTAAAATCTTCAATTTTTCATCACAGATGTGTCCAAGATGCACAAAAGCGCTGGAAACGGTGAGATAAGCCTATTTTTGCAACTTTGGTTAAAATCTTCAATTTTTCATCACAGATGTGCCCAAGATGCACAAAAGCGCTGGAAACGTTGAGATAAGCCTATTTTTGCAACTTTGGTTAAAATCTTCAATTTTTCATCACAGATGTGCCCAAGATGCACAAAAGCGCTGGAAACGGTGAGATAAGCCTATTTTTGCAACTTTGGTTGAAATCTTAAATTTTTCATCACAGATGTGTCCAAGATGCGCAAAAGCGCTGGAAACGGTGAGATAAGCCTATTTTTGCAACTTTGGTTAAAATCTTCAATTTTTCATCACAGATGTGCCCAAGATGCGCAAAAGCGCTGGAAACGGTGAGATAAGCCTATTTTTGCAACTTTGGTTAAAATCTTAAATTTTTCATCACAGATGTGCCCAAGATGCACAAAAGCGCTGGAAACGGTGAGATAAGCCTATTTTTGCAACTTTGGTTAAAATCTTCAATTTTTCATCACAGATGTGCCCAGATGCGCAAAAGCGCTGGAAACGGTGAGATAAGCCTATTTTTGCAACTTTGGTTAAAATCTTAAATTTTTCATCACAGATGTGCCCAAGATGCCCAAAAGCGCTGGAAACGGTGAGATAAGCCTATTTTTGCAACTTTGGTTAAAATCTTCATTTTTTCATCACAGATATGCCCAAGGTGCACAAAAGTGCTGGAAACGGTGAGATAAGCCTAATTTTGCAACAATGTTTAAGGTTTGGAGGTTTCATAGACTAAAGTTGAAAATCAGTGGTTTGACTGCCATAATGAAATAGGGTCACTAATCAACGTTTTTTCTCAAAAGGCCTTCAGTCAAATTCCTTGATACTTAAAATGCATACAGTGGATTATAATAATGAAAAAGGATAATTTGAAATCTTGGTTTCAACTCTAAAGGAACTCTTTAAAAAAAAGATTTTAAGTTTTGGAAACCCCAATGAAAAAGTAGCAACTGCACGGTTTCTACTGTCAGATTGGCTCTAAGTGCCAAAAAGTGCTGGAAACGGGGAGATAAGCCTATTTTTACAACAATGGTTAAAATCTTCAATTTTTCATCACAGATGTGTCCAAGATGCACAAAAGCGCTGGAAACGGTGAGATAAGCCTATTTTTGCAACTTTGGTTAAAATCTTCAATTTTTCATCACAGATGTGCCCAAGATGCGCAAAAGCGCTGGAAACGTTGAGATAAGCCTATTTTTGCAACTTTGGTTAAAATCTTCAATTTTTCATCACAGATGTGCCCAAGATGCACAAAAGCGCTGGAAACGGTGAGATAAGCCTATTTTTGCAACTTTGGTTGAAATCTTAAATTTTTCATCACAGATGTGTCCAAGATGCGCAAAAGCGCTGGAAACGGTGAGATAAGCCTATTTTTGCAACTTTGGTTAAAATCTTCAATTTTTCATCACAGATGTGCCCAAGATGCGCAAAAGCGCTGGAAACGGTGAGATAAGCCTATTTTTGCAACTTTGGTTAAAATCTTAAATTTTTCATCACAGATGTGCCCAAGATGCGCAAAAGCGCTGGAAACGGTGAGATAAGCCTATTTTTGCAACTTTGGTTAAAATCTTCAATTTTTCATCACAGATGTGCCCAGATGCGCAAAAGCGCTGGAAACGGTGAGATAAGCCTATTTTTGCAACTTTGGTTAAAATCTTCATTTTTTCATCACAGATATGCCCAAGGTGCACAAAAGTGCTGGAAACGGTGAGATAAGCCTAATTTTGCAACAATGTTTAAGGTTTGGAGGTTTCATAGACTAAAGTTGAAAATCAGTGGTTTGACTGCCATAATGAAATAGGGTCACTAATCAACGTGTTTTCTCAAAAGACCTTCAGTCAAATTCCTTGATACTTAAAATGCATACAGTGGATTATAATAATGAAAAAGGATAATTTGAAATCTTGGTTTCAACTCTAAAGGAACTCTTTAAAAAAAAGATTTTAAGTTTTGGAAACCCCAATGAAAAAGTAGCAACTGCACGGATTCTACTGTCAGATTCGCTCTAAGTGCCAAAAAGTGCTGGAAACGGGGAGATAAGCCTATTTTTGCAACAATGGTTAAAATCTTCAATTTTTCATCACAGATGTGCCCAAGATGCACAAAAGCGCTGGAAACGGAGAGATAAGCCTATTTTTGCAACTTTGGTTAAAATCTTCAATTTTTCATCACAGATGTGCCCAAGATGCCCAAAAGCGCTGGAAACGGTGAGATAAGCCTATTTTTGCAACTGTGGTTAAAATCTTCAATTTTTCATCACAGATGTGCCCAAGATGCGCAAAAGCTCTGGAAACGGTGAGATAAGCCTATTTTTGCAACTTTGGTTAAAATCTTAAATTTTTCATCACAGATGTGCCCAAGATGCGCAAAAGCGCTGGAAACGGTGAGATAAGCCTATTTTTGCAACTTTGGTTAAAATCTTCAATTTTTCATCACAGATGTGCCCAAGATGCGCAAAAGCGCTGGAAACGGTGAGATAAGCCTATTTTTGCAACTTTGGTTAAAATCTTCATTTTTTCATCACAGATATGCCCAAGGTGCACAAAAGTGCTGGAAACGGTGAGATAAGCCTAATTTTGCAACAATGTTTAAGGTTTGGAGGTTTCATAGACTAAAGTTGAAAATCAGTGGTTTGACTGCCATAATGAAATAGGGTCACTAATCAACGTGTTTTCTCAAAAGGCCTTCAGTCAAATTCCTTGATACTTAAAATGCATACAGTGGATTATAATAATGAAAAAGGATAATTTGAAATCTTGGTTTCAACTCTAAAGGAACTCTTTAAAAAAAAGATTTTAAGTTTTGGAAACCCCAATGAAAAAGTAGCAACTGCACGGTTTCTACTGTCAGATTGGCTCTAAGTGCCAAAAAGTGCTGGAAACGGGGAGATAAGCCTATTTTTGCAACAATGGTTTAAATCTTCAATTTTTCATCACAGATGTGTCCAAGATGCACAAAAGCGCTGGAAACGGTGAGATAAGCCTATTTTTGCAACTTTGGTTAAAATCTTCAATTTTTCATCACAGATGTGCCCAAGATGCACAAAAGCGCTGGAAACGGTGAGATAAGCCTATTTTTGCAACTTTGGTTAAAATCTTAAATTTTTCATCACAGATGTGCCCAAGATGCCCAAAAGCGCTGGAAACGGTGAGATAAGCCTATTTTTGCAACTTTGGTTAAAATCTTCATTTTTTCATCACAGATATGCCCAAGGTGCACAAAAGTGCTGGAAACGGTGAGATAAGCCTAATTTTGCAACAATGTTTAAGGTTTGGAGGTTTCATAGACTAAAGTTGAAAATCAGTGGTTTGACTGCCATAATGAAATAGGGTCACTAATCAACGTGTTTTCTCAAAAGGCCTTCAGTCAAATTCCTTGATACTTAAAATGCATACAGTGGATTATAATAATGAAAAAGGATAATTTGAAATCTTGGTTTCAACTCTAAAGGAACTCTTTAAAAAAAAGATTTTAAGTTTTGGAAACCCCAATGAAAAAGTAGCAACTGCACGGATTCTACTGTCAGATTCGCTCTAAGTCCCAAAAAGTGCTGGAAACGGGGAGATAAGCCTATTTTTGCAACAATGGTTAAAATCTTCAATTTTTCATCACAGATGTGCCCAAGATGCACAAAAGCGCTGGAAACGGTGAGATAAGCCTATTTTTGCAACTTTGGTTAAAATCTTCAATTTTTCATCACAGATGTGCCCAAGATGCCCAAAAGCGCTGGAAACGGTGAGATAAGCCTATTTTTGCAACTTTGGTTAAAATCTTAAATTTTTCATCACAGATGTGCCCAAGATGCCCAAAAGCGCTGGAAACGGTGAGATAAGCCTATTTTTGCAACTTTGGTTAAAATCTTCATTTTTTCATCACAGATATGCCCAAGGTGCACAAAAGTGCTGGAAACGGTGAGATAAGCCTAATTTTGCAACAATGTTTAAGGTTTGGAGGTTTCATAGACTAAAGTTGAAAATCAGTGGTTTGACTGCCATAATGAAATAGGGTCACTAATCAACGTGTTTTCTCAAAAGGCCTTCAGTCAAATTCCTTGATACTTAAAATGCATACAGTGGATTATAATAATGAAAAAGGATAATTTGAAATCTTGGTTTCAACTCTAAAGGAACTCTTTAAAAAAAAGATTTTAAGTTTTGGAAACCCCAATGAAAAAGTAGCAACTGCACGGTTTCTACTGTCAGATTGGCTCTAAGTGCCAAAAAGTGCTGGAAACGGGGAGATAAGCCTATTTTTGCAACTTTGGTTAAAATCTTCAATTTTTCATCACAGATGTGCCCAAGATGCACAAAAGCGCTGGAAACGTTGAGATAAGCCTATTTTTGCAACTTTGGTTAAAATCTTCAATTTTTCATCACAGATGTGCCCAAGATGCACAAAAGCGCTGGAAACGGTGAGATAAGCCTATTTTTGCAACTTTGGTTGAAATCTTAAATTTTTCATCACAGATGTGTCCAAGATGCGCAAAAGCGCTGGAAACGGTGAGATAAGCCTATTTTTGCAACTTTGGTTAAAATCTTCAATTTTTCATCACAGATGTGCCCAAGATGCGCAAAAGCGCTGGAAACGGTGAGATAAGCCTATTTTTGCAACTTTGGTTAAAATCTTAAATTTTTCATCACAGATGTGCCCAAGATGCACAAAAGCGCTGGAAACGGTGAGATAAGCCTATTTTTGCAACTTTGGTTAAAATCTTCAATTTTTCATCACAGATGTGCCCAGATGCGCAAAAGCGCTGGAAACGGTGAGATAAGCCTATTTTTGCAACTTTGGTTAAAATCTTCATTTTTTCATCACAGATATGCCCAAGGTGCACAAAAGTGCTGGAAACGGTGAGATAAGCCTAATTTTGCAACAATGTTTAAGGTTTGGAGGTTTCATAGACTAAAGTTGAAAATCAGTGGTTTGACTGCCATAATGAAATAGGGTCACTAATCAACGTGTTTTCTCAAAAGGCCTTCAGTCAAATTCCTTGATACTTAAAATGCATACAGTGGATTATAATAATGAAAAAGGATAATTTGAAATCTTGGTTTCAACTCTAAAGGAACTCTTTAAAAAAAAGATTTTAAGTTTTGGAAACCCCAATGAAAAAGTAGCAACTGCACGGATTCTACTGTCAGATTCGCTCTAAGTGCCAAAAAGTGCTGGAAACGGGGAGATAAGCCTATTTTTGCAACAATGGTTAAAATCTTCAATTTTTCATCACAGATGTGCCCAAGATGCACAAAAGCGCTGGAAACGGTGAGATAAGCCTATTTTTGCAACTTTGGTTAAAATCTTCAATTTTTCATCACAGATGTGCCCAAGATGCACAAAAGCGCTGGAAACGGTGAGATAAGCCTATTTTTGCAACTTTGGTTAAAATCTTCAATTTTTCATCACAGATGTGCCCAAGATGCGCAAAAGCTCTGGAAACGGTGAGATAAGCCTATTTTTGCAACTTTGGTTAAAATCTTAAATTTTTCATCACAGATGTGCCCAAGATGCACAAAAGCGCTGGAAACGGTGAGATAAGCCTATTTTTGCAACTTTGGTTAAAATCTTCAATTTTTCATCACAGATGTGCCCAAGATGCGCAAAAGCGCTGGAAACGGTGAGATAAGCCTATTTTTGCAACTTTGGTTAAAATCTTAAATTTTTCATCACAGATGTGCCCAAGGTGCGCAAAAGTGCTGGAAACGGTGAGATAAGCCTAATTTTGCAACAATGTTTAAGGTTTGGAGGTTTCATAGACTAAAGTTGAAAATCAGTGGTTTGACTGCCATAATGAAATAGGGTCACTAATCAACGTGTTTTCTCAAAAGGCCTTCAGTCAAATTCCTTGATACTTAAAATGCATACAGTGGATTATAATAATGAAAAAGGATAATTTGAAATCTTGGTTTCAACTCTAAAGGAACTCTTTAAAAAAAAGATTTTAAGTTTTGGAAACCCCAATGAAAAAGTAGCAACTGCACGGATTCTACTGTCAGATTCGCTCTAAGTGCCAAAAAGTGCTGGAAACGGGGAGATAAGCCTATTTTTGCAACAATGGTTAAAATCTTCAATTTTTCATCACAGATGTGCCCAAGATGCACAAAAGCGCTGGAAACGGTGAGATAAGCCTATTTTTGCAACTTTGGTTAAAATCTTCAATTTTTCATCACAGATGTGCCCAAGATGCACAAAAGCGCTGGAAACGGTGAGATAAGCCTATTTTTGCAACTTTGGTTAAAATCTTCAATTTTTCATCACAGATGTGCCCAAGATGCGCAAAAGCTCTGGAAACGGTGAGATAAGCCTATTTTTGCAACTTTGGTTAAAATCTTAAATTTTTCATCACAGATGTGCCCAAGATGCACAAAAGCGCTGGAAACGGTGAGATAAGCCTATTTTTGCAACTTTGGTTAAAATCTTCAATTTTTCATCACAGATGTGCCCAAGATGCGCAAAAGCGCTGGAAACGGTGAGATAAGCCTATTTTTGCAACTTTGGTTAAAATCTTAAATTTTTCATCACAGATGTGCCCAAGGTGCGCAAAAGTGCTGGAAACGGTGAGATAAGCCTAATTTTGCAACAATGTTTAAGGTTTGGAGGTTTCATAGACTAAAGTTGAAAATCAGTGGTTTGACTGCCATAATGAAATAGGGTCACTAATCAACGTGTTTTCTCAAAAGGCCTTCAGTCAAATTCCTTGATACTTAAAATGCATACAGTGGATTATAATAATGAAAAAGGATAATTTGAAATCTTGGTTTCAACTCTAAAGGAACTCTTTAAAAAAAAGATTTTAAGTTTTGGAAACCCCAATGAAAAAGTAGCAACTGCACGGATTCTACTGTCAGATTCGCTCTAAGTGCCAAAAAGTGCTGGAAACGGGGAGATAAGCCTATTTTTGCAACAATGGTTAAAATCTTCAATTTTTCATCACAGATGTGCCCAAGATGCACAAAAGCGCTGGAAACGGTGAGATAAGCCTATTTTTGCAACTTTGGTTAAAATCTTCAATTTTTCATCACAGATGTGCCCAAGATGCGCAAAAGCGCTGGAAACGGTGAGATAAGCCTATTTTTGCAACTTTGGTTAAAATCTTCAATTTTTCATCACAGATGTGCCCAAGATGCGCAAAAGCGCTGGAAACGGTGAGATAAGCCTATTTTTGCAACTTTGGTTAAAATCTTCATTTTTTCATCACAGATAAGCCCAAGGTGCACAAAAGTGCTGGAAACGGTGAGATAAGCCTAATTTTGCAACAATGTTTAAGGTTTGGAGGTTTCATAGACTAAAGTTGAAAATCAGTGGTTTGACTGCCATAATGAAATAGGGTCACTAATCAACGTGTTTTCTCAAAAGGCCTTCAGTCAAATTCCTTGATACTTAAAATGCATACAGTGGATTATAATAATGAAAAAGGATAATTTGAAATCTTGGTTTCAACTCTAAAGGAACTCTTTAAAAAAAAGATTTTAAGTTTTGGAAACCCCAATGAAAAAGTAGCAACTGCACGGATTCTACTGTCAGATTCGCTCTAAGTGCCAAAAAGTGCTGGAAACGGGGAGATAAGCCTATTTTTGCAACAATGGTTAAAATCTTCAATTTTTCATCACAGATGTGCCCAAGATGCACAAAAGCGCTGGAAACGGTGAGATAAGCCTATTTTTGCAACTTTGGTTAAAATCTTCAATTTTTCATCACAGATGTGCCCAAGATGCCCAAAAGCGCTGGAAACGGTGAGGTAAGCCTATTTTTGCAACTTTGGTTAAAATCTTAAATTTTTCATCACAGATGTGCCCAAGATGCCCAAAAGCGCTGGAAACGGTGAGATAAGCCTATTTTTGCAACTTTGGTTAAAATCTTCATTTTTTCATCACAGATATGCCCAAGGTGCACAAAAGTGCTGGAAACGGTGAGATAAGCCTAATTTTGCAACAATGTTTAAGGTTTGGAGGTTTCATAGACTAAAGTTGAAAATCAGTGGTTTGACTGCCATAATGAAATAGGGTCACTAATCAACGTGTTTTCTCAAAAGGCCTTCAGTCAAATTCCTTGATACTTAAAATGCATACAGTGGATTATAATAATGAAAAAGGATAATTTGAAATCTTGGTTTCAACTCTAAAGGAACTCTTTAAAAAAAAGATTTTAAGTTTTGGAAACCCCAATGAAAAAGTAGCAACTGCACGGTTTCTACTGTCAGATTGGCTCTAAGTGCCAAAAAGTGCTGGAAACGGGGAGATAAGCCTATTTTTGCAACAATGGTTAAAATCTTCAATTTTTCATCACAGATGTGTCCAAGATGCACAAAAGCGCTGGAAACGGTGAGATAAGCCTATTTTTGCAACTTTGGTTAAAATCTTCAATTTTTCATCACAGATGTGCCCAAGATGCGCAAAAGCTCTGGAAACGGTGAGATAAGCCTATTTTTGCAACTTTGGTTAAAATCTTAAATTTTTCATCACAGATGTGCCCAAGATGCACAAAAGCGCTGGAAACGGTGAGATAAGCCTATTTTTGCAACTTTGGTTAAAATCTTCAATTTTTCATCACAGATGTGCCCAAGATGCGCAAAAGCGCTGGAAACGGTGAGATAAGCCTATTTTTGCAACTTTGGTTAAAATCTTAAATTTTTCATCACAGATGTGCCCAAGGTGCGCAAAAGTGCTGGAAACGGTGAGATAAGCCTAATTTTGCAACAATGTTTAAGGTTTGGAGGTTTCATAGACTAAAGTTGAAAATCAGTGGTTTGACTGCCATAATGAAATAGGGTCACTAATCAAGGTGTTTTCTCAAAAGGCCTTCAGTCAAATTCCTTGATACTTAAAATGCATACAGTGGATTATAATAATGAAAAAGGATAATTTGAAATCTTGGTTTCAACTCTAAAGGAACTCTTTAAAAAAAAGATTTTAAGTTTTGGAAACCCCAATGAAAAAGTAGCAACTGCACGGTTTCTACTATCAGATTGGCTCTAAGTGCCAAAAAGTGCTGGAAACGGGGAGATAAGCCTATTTTTGCAACAATGGTTAAAATCTTCAATTTTTCATCACAGATGTGCCCAAGATGCACAAAAGCGCTGGAAACGGTGAGATAAGCCTATTTTTGCAACTTTGGTTAAAATCTTCAATTTTTCATCACAGATGTGCCCAAGATGCGCAAAAGCTCTGGAAACGGTGAGATAAGCCTATTTTTGCAACTTTGGTTAAAATCTTAAATTTTTCATCACAGATGTGCCCAAGATGCGCAAAAGCGCTGGAAACGGTGAGATAAGCCTATTTTTGCAACTTTGGTTAAAATCTTCATTTTTTCATCACAGATATGCCCAAGGTGCGCAAAAGTGCTGGAAACGGTGAGATAAGCCTAATTTTGCAACAATGTTTAAGGTTTGGAGGTTTCATAGACTAAAGTTGAAAATCAGTGGTTTGACTGCCATAATGAAATAGGGTCACTAATCAACGTGTTTTCTCAAAAGGCCTTCAGTCAAATTCCTTGATACTTAAAATGCATACAGTGGATTATAATAATGAAAAAGGATAATTTGAAATCTTGGTTTCAACTCTAAAGGAACTCTTTAAAAAAAAGATTTTAAGTTTTGGAAACCCCAATGAAAAAGTAGCAACTGCACGGATTCTACTGTCAGATTCGCTCTAAGTGCCAAAAAGTGCTGGAAACGGGGAGATAAGCCTATTTTTGCAACAATGGTTAAAATCTTCAATTTTTCATCACAGATGTGCCCAAGATGCACAAAAGCGCTGGAAACGGTGAGATAAGCCTATTTTTGCAACTTTGGTTAAAATCTTCAATTTTTCATCACAGATGTGCCCAAGATGCCCAAAAGCGCTGGAAACGGTGAGGTAAGCCTATTTTTGCAACTTTGGTTAAAATCTTAAATTTTTCATCACAGATGTGCCCAAGATGCCCAAAAGCGCTGGAAACGGTGAGATAAGCCTATTTTTGCAACTTTGGTTAAAATCTTCATTTTTTCATCACAGATATGCCCAAGGTGCACAAAAGTGCTGGAAACGGTGAGATAAGCCTAATTTTGCAACAATGTTTAAGGTTTGGAGGTTTCATAGACTAAAGTTGAAAATCAGTGGTTTGACTGCCATAATGAAATAGGGTCACTAATCAACGTGTTTTCTCAAAAGGCCTTCAGTCAAATTCCTTGATACTTAAAATGCATACAGTGGATTATAATAATGAAAAAGGATAATTTGAAATCTTGGTTTCAACTCTAAAGGAACTCTTTAAAAAAAAGATTTTAAGTTTTGGAAACCCCAATGAAAAAGTAGCAACTGCACGGTTTCTACTGTCAGATTGGCTCTAAGTGCCAAAAAGTGCTGGAAACGGGGAGATAAGCCTATTTTTGCAACAATGGTTAAAATCTTCAATTTTTCATCACAGATGTGTCCAAGATGCACAAAAGCGCTGGAAACGGTGAGATAAGCCTATTTTTGCAACTTTGGTTAAAATCTTCAATTTTTCATCACAGATGTGCCCAAGATGCACAAAAGCGCTGGAAACGTTGAGATAAGCCTATTTTTGCAACTTTGGTTAAAATCTTCAATTTTTCATCACAGATATGCCCAAGGTGCACAAAAGTGCTGGAAACGGTGAGATAAGCCTAATTTTGCAACAATGTTTAAGGTTTGGAGGTTTCATAGACTAAAGTTGAAAATCAGTGGTTTGACTGCCATAATGAAATAGGGTCACTAATCAACGTGTTTTCTCAAAAGGCCTTCAGTCAAATTCCTTGATACTTAAAATGCATACAGTGGATTATAATAATGAAAAAGGATAATTTGAAATCTTGGTTTCAACTCTAAAGGAACTCTTTAAAAAAAAGATTTTAAGTTTTGGAAACCCCAATGAAAAAGTAGCAACTGCACGGATTCTACTGTCAGATTCGCTCTAAGTGCCAAAAAGTGCTGGAAACGGGGAGATAAGCCTATTTTTGCAACAATGGTTAAAATCTTCAATTTTTCATCACAGATGTGCCCAAGATGCACAAAAGCGCTGGAAACGGTGAGATAAGCCTATTTTTGCAACTTTGGTTAAAATCTTCAATTTTTCATCACAGATGTGCCCAAGATGCACAAAAGCGCTGGAAACGGTGAGATAAGCCTATTTTTGCAACTTTGGTTGAAATCTTAAATTTTTCATCACAGATGTGTCCAAGATGCGCAAAAGCGCTGGAAACGGTGAGATAAGCCTATTTTTGCAACTTTGGTTAAAATCTTCAATTTTTCATCACAGATGTGCCCAAGATGCCCAAAAGCGCTGGAAACGGTGAGATAAGCCTATTTTTGCAACTTTGGTTAAAATCTTAAATTTTTCATCACAGATGTGCCCAAGATGCCCAAAAGCGCTGGAAACGGTGAGATAAGCCTATTTTTGCAACTTTGGTTAAAATCTTCATTTTTTCATCACAGATATGCCCAAGGTGCACAAAAGTGCTGGAAACGGTGAGATAAGCCTAATTTTGCAACAATGTTTAAGGTTTGGAGGTTTCATAGACTAAAGTTGAAAATCAGTGGTTTGACTGCCATAATGAAAAAGGGTCACTAATCAACGTGTTTTCTCAAAAGGCCTTCAGTCAAATTCCTTGATACTTAAAATGCATACAGTGGATTATAATAATGAAAAAGGATAATTTGAAATCTTGGTTTCAACTCTAAAGGAACTCTTTAAAAAAAAGATTTTAAGTTTTGGAAACCCCAATGAAAAAGTAGCAACTGCACGGATTCTACTGTCAGATTCGCTCTAAGTGCCAAAAAGTGCTGGAAACGGGGAGATAAGCCTATTTTTGCAACAATGGTTAAAATCTTCAATTTTTCATCACAGATGTGCCCAAGATGCACAAAAGCGCTGGAAACGGTGAGATAAGCCTATTTTTGCAACTTTGGTTAAAATCTTCAATTTTTCATCACAGATGTGCCCAAGATGCCCAAAAGCGCTGGAAACGGTGAGATAAGCCTATTTTTGCAACTTTGGTTAAAATCTTAAATTTTTCATCACAGATGTGCCCAAGATGCCCAAAAGCGCTGGAAACGGTGAGATAAGCCTATTTTTGCAACTTTGGTTAAAATCTTCATTTTTTCATCACAGATATGCCCAAGGTGCACAAAAGTGCTGGAAACGGTGAGATAAGCCTAATTTTGCAACAATGTTTAAGGTTTGGAGGTTTCATAGACTAAAGTTGAAAATCAGTGGTTTGACTGCCATAATGAAATAGGGTCACTAATCAACGTGTTTTCTCAAAAGGCCTTCAGTCAAATTCCTTGATACTTAAAATGCATACAGTGGATTATAATAATGAAAAAGGATAATTTGAAATCTTGGTTTCAACTCTAAAGGAACTCTTTAAAAAAAAAAAAATTTTAAGTTTTGGAAACCCCAATGAAAAAGTAGCAACTGCACGGATTCTACTGTCAGATTCGCTCTAAGTGCCAAAAAGTGCTGGAAACGGGGAGATAAGCCTATTTTTGCAACAATGGTTAAAATCTTCAATTTTTCATCACAGATGTGCCCAAGATGCACAAAAGCGCTGGAAACGGTGAGATAAGCCTATTTTTGCAACTTTGGTTAAAATCTTCAATTTTTCATCACAGATGTGCCCAAGATGCACAAAAGCGCTGGAAACGGTGAGATAAGCCTATTTTTGCAACTTTGGTTAAAATCTTCAATTTTTCATCACAGATGTGCCCAAGATGCGCAAAAGCTCTGGAAACGGTGAGATAAGCCTATTTTTGCAACTTTGGTTAAAATCTTAAATTTTTCATCACAGATGTGCCCAAGATGCACAAAAGCGCTGGAAACGGTGAGATAAGCCTATTTTTGCAACTTTGGTTAAAATCTTCAATTTTTCATCACAGATGTGCCCAAGATGCGCAAAAGCGCTGGAAACGGTGAGATAAGCCTATTTTTGCAACTTTGGTTAAAATCTTCATTTTTTCATCACAGATATGCCCAAGGTGCACAAAAGTGCTGGAAACGGTGAGATAAGCCTATTTTTGCAACTTTGGTTAAAATCTTCAATTTTTCATCACAGATGTGCCCAAGATGCCCAAAAGCGCTGGAAACGGTGAGGTAAGCCTATTTTTGCAACTTTGGTTAAAATCTTAAATTTTTCATCACAGATGTGCCCAAGATGCCCAAAAGCGCTGGAAACGGTGAGATAAGCCTATTTTTGCAACTTTGGTTAAAATCTTCATTTTTTCATCACAGATATGCCCAAGGTGCACAAAAGTGCTGGAAACGGTGAGATAAGCCTAATTTTGCAACAATGTTTAAGGTTTGGAGGTTTCATAGACTAAAGTTGAAAATCAGTGGTTTGACTGCCATAATGAAATAGGGTCACTAATCAACGTGTTTTCTCAAAAGGCCTTCAGTCAAATTCCTTGATACTTAAAATGCATACAGTGGATTATAATAATGAAAAAGGATAATTTGAAATCTTGGTTTCAACTCTAAAGGAACTCTTTAAAAAAAAGATTTTAAGTTTTGGAAACCCCAATGAAAAAGTAGCAACTGCACGGTTTCTACTGTCAGATTGGCTCTAAGTGCCAAAAAGTGCTGGAAACGGGGAGATAAGCCTATTTTTGCAACAATGGTTAAAATCTTCAATTTTTCATCACAGATGTGTCCAAGATGCACAAAAGCGCTGGAAACGGTGAGATAAGCCTATTTTTGCAACTTTGGTTAAAATCTTCAATTTTTCATCACAGATGTGCCCAAGATGCACAAAAGCGCTGGAAACGTTGAGATAAGCCTATTTTTGCAACTTTGGTTAAAATCTTCAATTTTTCATCACAGATATGCCCAAGGTGCACAAAAGTGCTGGAAACGGTGAGATAAGCCTAATTTTGCAACAATGTTTAAGGTTTGGAGGTTTCATAGACTAAAGTTGAAAATCAGTGGTTTGACTGCCATAATGAAATAGGGTCACTAATCAACGTGTTTTCTCAAAAGGCCTTCAGTCAAATTCCTTGATACTTAAAATGCATACAGTGGATTATAATAATGAAAAAGGATAATTTGAAATCTTGGTTTCAACTCTAAAGGAACTCTTTAAAAAAAAGATTTTAAGTTTTGGAAACCCCAATGAAAAAGTAGCAACTGCACGGATTCTACTGTCAGATTCGCTCTAAGTGCCAAAAAGTGCTGGAAACGGGGAGATAAGCCTATTTTTGCAACAATGGTTAAAATCTTCAATTTTTCATCACAGATGTGCCCAAGATGCACAAAAGCGCTGGAAACGGTGAGATAAGCCTATTTTTGCAACTTTGGTTAAAATCTTCAATTTTTCATCACAGATGTGCCCAAGATGCACAAAAGCGCTGGAAACGGTGAGATAAGCCTATTTTTGCAACTTTGGTTGAAATCTTAAATTTTTCATCACAGATGTGTCCAAGATGCGCAAAAGCGCTGGAAACGGTGAGATAAGCCTATTTTTGCAACTTTGGTTAAAATCTTCAATTTTTCATCACAGATGTGCCCAAGATGCCCAAAAGCGCTGGAAACGGTGAGATAAGCCTATTTTTGCAACTTTGGTTAAAATCTTAAATTTTTCATCACAGATGTGCCCAAGATGCCCAAAAGCGCTGGAAACGGTGAGATAAGCCTATTTTTGCAACTTTGGTTAAAATCTTCATTTTTTCATCACAGATATGCCCAAGGTGCACAAAAGTGCTGGAAACGGTGAGATAAGCCTAATTTTGCAACAATGTTTAAGGTTTGGAGGTTTCATAGACTAAAGTTGAAAATCAGTGGTTTGACTGCCATAATGAAAAAGGGTCACTAATCAACGTGTTTTCTCAAAAGGCCTTCAGTCAAATTCCTTGATACTTAAAATGCATACAGTGGATTATAATAATGAAAAAGGATAATTTGAAATCTTGGTTTCAACTCTAAAGGAACTCTTTAAAAAAAAGATTTTAAGTTTTGGAAACCCCAATGAAAAAGTAGCAACTGCACGGATTCTACTGTCAGATTCGCTCTAAGTGCCAAAAAGTGCTGGAAACGGGGAGATAAGCCTATTTTTGCAACAATGGTTAAAATCTTCAATTTTTCATCACAGATGTGCCCAAGATGCACAAAAGCGCTGGAAACGGTGAGATAAGCCTATTTTTGCAACTTTGGTTAAAATCTTCAATTTTTCATCACAGATGTGCCCAAGATGCCCAAAAGCGCTGGAAACGGTGAGATAAGCCTATTTTTGCAACTTTGGTTAAAATCTTAAATTTTTCATCACAGATGTGCCCAAGATGCCCAAAAGCGCTGGAAACGGTGAGATAAGCCTATTTTTGCAACTTTGGTTAAAATCTTCATTTTTTCATCACAGATATGCCCAAGGTGCACAAAAGTGCTGGAAACGGTGAGATAAGCCTAATTTTGCAACAATGTTTAAGGTTTGGAGGTTTCATAGACTAAAGTTGAAAATCAGTGGTTTGACTGCCATAATGAAATAGGGTCACTAATCAACGTGTTTTCTCAAAAGGCCTTCAGTCAAATTCCTTGATACTTAAAATGCATACAGTGGATTATAATAATGAAAAAGGATAATTTGAAATCTTGGTTTCAACTCTAAAGGAACTCTTTAAAAAAAAAAAAATTTTAAGTTTTGGAAACCCCAATGAAAAAGTAGCAACTGCACGGATTCTACTGTCAGATTCGCTCTAAGTGCCAAAAAGTGCTGGAAACGGGGAGATAAGCCTATTTTTGCAACAATGGTTAAAATCTTCAATTTTTCATCACAGATGTGCCCAAGATGCACAAAAGCGCTGGAAACGGTGAGATAAGCCTATTTTTGCAACTTTGGTTAAAATCTTCAATTTTTCATCACAGATGTGCCCAAGATGCACAAAAGCGCTGGAAACGGTGAGATAAGCCTATTTTTGCAACTTTGGTTAAAATCTTCAATTTTTCATCACAGATGTGCCCAAGATGCGCAAAAGCTCTGGAAACGGTGAGATAAGCCTATTTTTGCAACTTTGGTTAAAATCTTAAATTTTTCATCACAGATGTGCCCAAGATGCACAAAAGCGCTGGAAACGGTGAGATAAGCCTATTTTTGCAACTTTGGTTAAAATCTTCAATTTTTCATCACAGATGTGCCCAAGATGCGCAAAAGCGCTGGAAACGGTGAGATAAGCCTATTTTTGCAACTTTGGTTAAAATCTTAAATTTTTCATCACAGATGTGCCCAAGGTGCGCAAAAGTGCTGGAAACGGTGAGATAAGCCTAATTTTGCAACAATGTTTAAGGTTTGGAGGTTTCATAGACTAAAGTTGAAAATCAGTGGTTTGACTGCCATAATGAAATAGGGTCACTAATCAAGGTGTTTTCTCAAAAGGCCTTCAGTCAAATTCCTTGATACTTAAAATGCATACAGTGGATTATAATAATGAAAAAGGATAATTTGAAATCTTGGTTTCAACTCTAAAGGAACTCTTTAAAAAAAAGATTTTAAGTTTTGGAAACCCCAATGAAAAAGTAGCAACTGCACGGTTTCTACTATCAGATTGGCTCTAAGTGCCAAAAAGTGCTGGAAACGGGGAGATAAGCCTATTTTTGCAACAATGGTTAAAATCTTCAATTTTTCATCACAGATGTGCCCAAGATGCACAAAAGCGCTGGAAACGGTGAGATAAGCCTATTTTTGCAACTTTGGTTAAAATCTTCAATTTTTCATCACAGATGTGCCCAAGATGCGCAAAAGCTCTGGAAACGGTGAGATAAGCCTATTTTTGCAACTTTGGTTAAAATCTTAAATTTTTCATCACAGATGTGCCCAAGATGCGCAAAAGCGCTGGAAACGGTGAGATAAGCCTATTTTTGCAACTTTGGTTAAAATCTTCAATTTTTCATCACAGATGTGCCCAAGATGCGCAAAAGCGCTGGAAACGGTGAGATAAGCCTATTTTTGCAACTTTGGTTAAAATCTTCATTTTTTCATCACAGATATGCCCAAGGTGCACAAAAGTGCTGGAAACGGTGAGATAAGCCTAATTTTGCAACAATGTTTAAGGTTTGGAGGTTTCATAGACTAAAGTTGAAAATCAGTGGTTTGACTGCCATAATGAAATAGGGTCACTAATCAACGTGTTTTCTCAAAAGGCCTTCAGTCAAATTCCTTGATACTTAAAATGCATACAGTGGATTATAATAATGAAAAAGGATAATTTGAAATCTTGGTTTCAACTCTAAAGGAACTCTTTAAAAAAAAGATTTTAAGTTTTGGAAACCCCAATGAAAAAGTAGCAACTGCACGGATTCTACTGTCAGATTCGCTCTAAGTGCCAAAAAGTGCTGGAAACGGGGAGATAAGCCTATTTTTGCAACAATGGTTAAAATCTTCAATTTTTCATCACAGATGTGCCCAAGATGCACAAAAGCGCTGGAAACGGTGAGATAAGCCTATTTTTGCAACTTTGGTTAAAATCTTCAATTTTTCATCACAGATGTGCCCAAGATGCCCAAAAGCGCTGGAAACGGTGAGGTAAGCCTATTTTTGCAACTTTGGTTAAAATCTTAAATTTTTCATCACAGATGTGCCCAAGATGCCCAAAAGCGCTGGAAACGGTGAGATAAGCCTATTTTTGCAACTTTGGTTAAAATCTTCATTTTTTCATCACAGATATGCCCAAGGTGCACAAAAGTGCTGGAAACGGTGAGATAAGCCTAATTTTGCAACAATGTTTAAGGTTTGGAGGTTTCATAGACTAAAGTTGAAAATCAGTGGTTTGACTGCCATAATGAAATAGGGTCACTAATCAACGTGTTTTCTCAAAAGGCCTTCAGTCAAATTCCTTGATACTTAAAATGCATACAGTGGATTATAATAATGAAAAAGGATAATTTGAAATCTTGGTTTCAACTCTAAAGGAACTCTTTAAAAAAAAGATTTTAAGTTTTGGAAACCCCAATGAAAAAGTAGCAACTGCACGGTTTCTACTGTCAGATTGGCTCTAAGTGCCAAAAAGTGCTGGAAACGGGGAGATAAGCCTATTTTTGCAACAATGGTTAAAATCTTCAATTTTTCATCACAGATGTGTCCAAGATGCACAAAAGCGCTGGAAACGGTGAGATAAGCCTATTTTTGCAACTTTGGTTAAAATCTTCAATTTTTCATCACAGATGTGCCCAAGATGCACAAAAGCGCTGGAAACGTTGAGATAAGCCTATTTTTGCAACTTTGGTTAAAATCTTCAATTTTTCATCACAGATATGTCCAAGGTGCACAAAAGTGCTGGAAACGGTGAGATAAGCCTAATTTTGCAACAATGTTTAAGGTTTGGAGGTTTCATAGACTAAAGTTGAAAATCAGTGGTTTGACTGCCATAATGAAATAGGGTCACTAATCAACGTGTTTTCTCAAAAGGCCTTCAGTCAAATTCCTTGATACTTAAAATGCATACAGTGGATTATAATAATGAAAAAGGATAATTTGAAATCTTGGTTTCAACTCTAAAGGAACTCTTTAAAAAAAAGATTTTAAGTTTTGGAAACCCCAATGAAAAAGTAGCAACTGCACGGATTCTACTGTCAGATTCGCTCTAAGTGCCAAAAAGTGCTGGAAACGGGGAGATAAGCCTATTTTTGCAACAATGGTTAAAATCTTCAATTTTTCATCACAGATGTGCCCAAGATGCACAAAAGCGCTGGAAACGGTGAGATAAGCCTATTTTTGCAACTTTGGTTAAAATCTTCAATTTTTCATCACAGATGTGCCCAAGATGCCCAAAAGCGCTGGAAACGGTGAGATAAGCCTATTTTTGCAACTTTGGTTAAAGTCTTCAATTTTTCATCACAGATATGCCCAAGGTGCACAAAAGTGCTGGAAACGGTGAGATAAGCCTAATTTTGCAACAATGTTTAAGG
This sequence comes from Pleuronectes platessa, assembly GCF_947347685.1. Taxonomy (NCBI): domain Eukaryota; kingdom Metazoa; phylum Chordata; class Actinopteri; order Pleuronectiformes; family Pleuronectidae; genus Pleuronectes; species Pleuronectes platessa. Next base: position 122,681 of record NW_026518871.1, on the reverse strand, counting down.
TTTGGAGGTTTCATAGACTAAAGTTGAAAATCAGTGGTTTGACTGCCATAATGAAATAGGGTCACTAATCAACGTGTTTTCTCAAAAGGCCTTCAGTCAAATTCCTTGATACTTAAAATGCATACAGTGGATTATAATAATGAAAAAGGATAATTTGAAATCTTGGTTTCAACTCTAAAGGAACTCTTTAAAAAAAAGATTTTAAGTTTTGGAAACCCCAATGAAAAAGTAGCAACTGCACGGTTTCTACTGTCAGATTGGCTCTAAGTGCCAAAAAGTGCTGGAAACGGGGAGATAAGCCTATTTTTGCAACAATGGTTAAAATCTTCAATTTTTCATCACAGATGTGTCCAAGATGCACAAAAGCGCTGGAAACGGTGAGATAAGCCTATTTTTGCAACTTTGGTTAAAATCTTCAATTTTTCATCACAGATGTGCCCAAGATGCACAAAAGCGCTGGAAACGTTGAGATAAGCCTATTTTTGAAACTTTGGTTAAAATCTTCAATTTTTCATCACAGATGTGCCCAAGATGCACAAAAGCGCTGGAAACGGTGAGATAAGCCTATTTTTGCAACTTTGGTTGAAATCTTAAATTTTTCATCACAGATGTGTCCAAGATGCGCAAAAGCGCTGGAAACGGTGAGATAAGCCTATTTTTGCAACTTTGGTTAAAATCTTCAATTTTTCATCACAGATGTGCCCAAGATGCCCAAAAGCGCTGGAAACGGTGAGATAAGCCTATTTTTGCAACTTTGGTTAAAATCTTAAATTTTTCATCACAGATGTGCCCAAGATGCCCAAAAGCGCTGGAAACGGTGAGATAAGCCTATTTTTGCAACTTTGGTTAAAATCTTCATTTTTTCATCACAGATATGCCCAAGGTGCACAAAAGTGCTGGAAACGGTGAGATAAGCCTAATTTTGCAACAATGTTTAAGGTTTGGAGGTTTCATAGACTAAAGTTGAAAATCAGTGGTTTGACTGCCATAATGAAAAAGGGTCACTAATCAACGTGTTTTCTCAAAAGGCCTTCAGTCAAATTCCTTGATACTTAAAATGCATACAGTGGATTATAATAATGAAAAAGGATAATTTGAAATCTTGGTTTCAACTCTAAAGGAACTCTTTAAAAAAAAGATTTTAAGTTTTGGAAACCCCAATGAAAAAGTAGCAACTGCACGGATTCTACTGTCAGATTCGCTCTAAGTGCCAAAAAGTGCTGGAAACGGGGAGATAAGCCTATTTTTGCAACAATGGTTAAAATCTTCAATTTTTCATCACAGATGTGCCCAAGATGCACAAAAGCGCTGGAAACGGTGAGATAAGCCTATTTTTGCAACTTTGGTTAAAATCTTCAATTTTTCATCACAGATGTGCCCAAGATGCCCAAAAGCGCTGGAAACGGTGAGATAAGCCTATTTTTGCAACTGTGGTTAAAATCTTCAATTTTTCATCACAGATGTGCCCAAGATGCGCAAAAGCTCTGGAAACGGTGAGATAAGCCTATTTTTGCAACTTTGGTTAAAATCTTAAATTTTTCATCACAGATGTGCCCAAGATGCACAAAAGCGCTGGAAACGGTGAGATAAGCCTATTTTTGCAACTTTGGTTAAAATCTTCAATTTTTCATCACAGATGTGCCCAAGATGCCCAAAAGCGCTGGAAACGGTGAGATAAGCCTATTTTTGCAACTTTGGTTAAAATCTTAAATTTTTCATCACAGATGTGCCCAAGATGCCCAAAAGCGCTGGAAACGGTGAGATAAGCCTATTTTTGCAACTTTGGTTAAAATCTTCATTTTTTCATCACAGATATGCCCAAGGTGCACAAAAGTGCTGGAAACGGTGAGATAAGCCTAATTTTGCAACAATGTTTAAGGTTTGGAGGTTTCATAGACTAAAGTTGAAAATCAGTGGTTTGACTGCCATAATGAAATAGGGTCACTAATCAACGTGTTTTCTCAAAAGGCCTTCAGTCAAATTCCTTGATACTTAAAATGCATACAGTGGATTATAATAATGAAAAAGGATAATTTGAAATCTTGGTTTCAACTCTAAAGGAACTCTTTAAAAAAAAGATTTTAAGTTTTGGAAACCCCAATGAAAAAGTAGCAACTGCACGGATTCTACTGTCAGATTCGCTCTAAGTGCCAAAAAGTGCTGGAAACGGGGAGATAAGCCTATTTTTGCAACAATGGTTAAAATCTTCAATTTTTCATCACAGATGTGCCCAAGATGCACAAAAGCGCTGGAAACGGTGAGATAAGCCTATTTTTGCAACTTTGGTTAAAATCTTCAATTTTTCATCACAGATGTGCCCAAGATGCCCAAAAGCGCTGGAAACGGTGAGATAAGCCTATTTTTGCAACTGTGGTTAAAATCTTCAATTTTTCATCACAGATGTGCCCAAGATGCGCAAAAGCTCTGGAAACGGTGAGATAAGCCTATTTTTGCAACTTTGGTTAAAATCTTAAATTTTTCATCACAGATGTGCCCAAGATGCACAAAAGCGCTGGAAACGGTGAGATAAGCCTATTTTTGCAACTTTGGTTAAAATCTTCAATTTTTCATCACAGATGTGCCCAAGATGCCCAAAAGCGCTGGAAACGGTGAGATAAGCCTATTTTTGCAACTTTGGTTAAAATCTTCATTTTTTCATCACAGATATGCCCAAGGTGCACAAAAGTGCTGGAAACGGTGAGATAAGCCTAATTTTGCAACAATGTTTAAGGTTTGGAGGTTTCATAGACTAAAGTTGAAAATCAGTGGTTTGACTGCCATAATGAAATAGGGTCACTAATCAACGTGTTTTCTCAAAAGGCCTTCAGTCAAATTCCTTGATACTTAAAATGCATACAGTGGATTATAATAATGAAAAAGGATAATTTGAAATCTTGGTTTCAACTCTAAAGGAACTCTTTAAAAAAAAGATTTTAAGTTTTGGAAACCCCAATGAAAAAGTAGCAACTGCACGGATTCTACTGTCAGATTCGCTCTAAGTGCCAAAAAGTGCTGGAAACGGGGAGATAAGCCTATTTTTGCAACAATGGTTAAAATCTTCAATTTTTCATCACAGATGTGCCCAAGATGCACAAAAGCGCTGGAAACGGTGAGATAAGCCTATTTTTGCAACTTTGGTTAAAATCTTCAATTTTTCATCACAGATGTGCCCAAGATGCCCAAAAGCGCTGGAAACGGTGAGATAAGCCTATTTTTGCAACTGTGGTTAAAATCTTCAATTTTTCATCACAGATGTGCCCAAGATGCGCAAAAGCTCTGGAAACGGTGAGATAAGCCTATTTTTGCAACTTTGGTTAAAATCTTAAATTTTTCATCACAGATGTGCCCAAGATGCACAAAAGCGCTGGAAACGGTGAGATAAGCCTATTTTTGCAACTTTGGTTAAAATCTTCAATTTTTCATCACAGATGTGCCCAAGATGCGCAAAAGCGCTGGAAACGGTGAGATAAGCCTATTTTTGCAACTTTGGTTAAAATCTTCATTTTTTCATCACAGATATGCCCAAGGTGCACAAAAGTGCTGGAAACGGTGAGATAAGCCTAATTTTGCAACAATGTTTAAGGTTTGGAGGTTTCATAGACTAAAGTTGAAAATCAGTGGTTTGACTGCCATAATGAAATAGGGTCACTAATCAACGTGTTTTCTCAAAAGGCCTTCAGTCAAATTCCTTGATACTTAAAATGCATACAGTGGATTATAATAATGAAAAAGGATAATTTGAAATCTTGGTTTCAACTCTAAAGGAACTCTTTAAAAAAAAGATTTTAAGTTTTGGAAACCCCAATGAAAAAGTAGCAACTGCACGGATTCTACTGTCAGATTCGCTCTAAGTGCCAAAAAGTGCTGGAAACGGGGAGATAAGCCTATTTTTGCAACAATGGTTAAAATCTTCAATTTTTCATCACAGATGTGCCCAAGATGCACAAAAGCGCTGGAAACGGTGAGATAAGCCTATTTTTGCAACTTTGGTTAAAATCTTCAATTTTTCATCACAGATGTGCCCAAGATGCCCAAAAGCGCTGGAAACGGTGAGATAAGCCTATTTTTGCAACTGTGGTTAAAATCTTCAATTTTTCATCACAGATGTGCCCAAGATGCGCAAAAGCTCTGGAAACGGTGAGATAAGCCTATTTTTGCAACTTTGGTTAAAATCTTAAATTTTTCATCACAGATGTGCCCAAGATGCACAAAAGCGCTGGAAACGGTGAGATAAGCCTATTTTTGCAACTTTGGTTAAAATCTTCAATTTTTCATCACAGATGTGCCCAAGATGCCCAAAAGCGCTGGAAACGGTGAGATAAGCCTATTTTTGCAACTTTGGTTAAAATCTTAAATTTTTCATCACAGATGTGCCCAAGATGCCCAAAAGCGCTGGAAACGGTGAGATAAGCCTATTTTTGCAACTTTGGTTAAAATCTTCATTTTTTCATCACAGATATGCCCAAGGTGCACAAAAGTGCTGGAAACGGTGAGATAAGCCTAATTTTGCAACAATGTTTAAGGTTTGGAGGTTTCATAGACTAAAGTTGAAAATCAGTGGTTTGACTGCCATAATGAAATAGGGTCACTAATCAACGTGTTTTCTCAAAAGGCCTTCAGTCAAATTCCTTGATACTTAAAATGCATACAGTGGATTATAATAATGAAAAAGGATAATTTGAAATCTTGGTTTCAACTCTAAAGGAACTCTTTAAAAAAAAGATTTTAAGTTTTGGAAACCCCAATGAAAAAGTAGCAACTGCACGGATTCTACTGTCAGATTCGCTCTAAGTGCCAAAAAGTGCTGGAAACGGGGAGATAAGCCTATTTTTGCAACAATGGTTAAAATCTTCAATTTTTCATCACAGATGTGCCCAAGATGCACAAAAGCGCTGGAAACGGTGAGATAAGCCTATTTTTGCAACTTTGGTTAAAATCTTCAATTTTTCATCACAGATGTGCCCAAGATGCCCAAAAGCGCTGGAAACGGTGAGATAAGCCTATTTTTGCAACTGTGGTTAAAATCTTCAATTTTTCATCACAGATGTGCCCAAGATGCGCAAAAGCTCTGGAAACGGTGAGATAAGCCTATTTTTGCAACTTTGGTTAAAATCTTAAATTTTTCATCACAGATGTGCCCAAGATGCACAAAAGCGCTGGAAACGGTGAGATAAGCCTATTTTTGCAACTTTGGTTAAAATCTTCAATTTTTCATCACAGATGTGCCCAAGATGCCCAAAAGCGCTGGAAACGGTGAGATAAGCCTATTTTTGCAACTTTGGTTAAAATCTTCATTTTTTCATCACAGATATGCCCAAGGTGCACAAAAGTGCTGGAAACGGTGAGATAAGCCTAATTTTGCAACAATGTTTAAGGTTTGGAGGTTTCATAGACTAAAGTTGAAAATCAGTGGTTTGACTGCCATAATGAAATAGGGTCACTAATCAACGTGTTTTCTCAAAAGGCCTTCAGTCAAATTCCTTGATACTTAAAATGCATACAGTGGATTATAATAATGAAAAAGGATAATTTGAAATCTTGGTTTCAACTCTAAAGGAACTCTTTAAAAAAAAGATTTTAAGTTTTGGAAACCCCAATGAAAAAGTAGCAACTGCACGGATTCTACTGTCAGATTCGCTCTAAGTGCCAAAAAGTGCTGGAAACGGGGAGATAAGCCTATTTTTGCAACAATGGTTAAAATCTTCAATTTTTCATCACAGATGTGCCCAAGATGCACAAAAGCGCTGGAAACGGTGAGATAAGCCTATTTTTGCAACTTTGGTTAAAATCTTCAATTTTTCATCACAGATGTGCCCAAGATGCCCAAAAGCGCTGGAAACGGTGAGATAAGCCTATTTTTGCAACTGTGGTTAAAATCTTCAATTTTTCATCACAGATGTGCCCAAGATGCGCAAAAGCTCTGGAAACGGTGAGATAAGCCTATTTTTGCAACTTTGGTTAAAATCTTAAATTTTTCATCACAGATGTGCCCAAGATGCACAAAAGCGCTGGAAACGGTGAGATAAGCCTATTTTTGCAACTTTGGTTAAAATCTTCAATTTTTCATCACAGATGTGCCCAAGATGCGCAAAAGCGCTGGAAACGGTGAGATAAGCCTATTTTTGCAACTTTGGTTAAAATCTTCATTTTTTCATCACAGATATGCCCAAGGTGCACAAAAGTGCTGGAAACGGTGAGATAAGCCTAATTTTGCAACAATGTTTAAGGTTTGGAGGTTTCATAGACTAAAGTTGAAAATCAGTGGTTTGACTGCCATAATGAAATAGGGTCACTAATCAACGTGTTTTCTCAAAAGGCCTTCAGTCAAATTCCTTGATACTTAAAATGCATACAGTGGATTATAATAATGAAAAAGGATAATTTGAAATCTTGGTTTCAACTCTAAAGGAACTCTTTAAAAAAAAGATTTTAAGTTTTGGAAACCCCAATGAAAAAGTAGCAACTGCACGGATTCTACTGTCAGATTCGCTCTAAGTCCCAAAAAGTGCTGGAAACGGGGAGATAAGCCTATTTTTGCAACAATGGTTAAAATCTTCAATTTTTCATCACAGATGTGCCCAAGATGCACAAAAGCGCTGGAAACGGTGAGATAAGCCTATTTTTGCAACTTTGGTTAAAATCTTCAATTTTTCATCACAGATGTGCCCAAGATGCCCAAAAGCGCTGGAAACGGTGAGATAAGCCTATTTTTGCAACTTTGGTTAAAATCTTAAATTTTTCATCACAGATGTGCCCAAGATGCCCAAAAGCGCTGGAAACGGTGAGATAAGCCTATTTTTGCAACTTTGGTTAAAATCTTCATTTTTTCATCACAGATATGCCCAAGGTGCACAAAAGTGCTGGAAACGGTGAGATAAGCCTAATTTTGCAACAATGTTTAAGGTTTGGAGGTTTCATAGACTAAAGTTGAAAATCAGTGGTTTGACTGCCATAATGAAATAGGGTCACTAATCAACGTGTTTTCTCAAAAGGCCTTCAGTCAAATTCCTTGATACTTAAAATGCATACAGTGGATTATAATAATGAAAAAGGATAATTTGAAATCTTGGTTTCAACTCTAAAGGAACTCTTTAAAAAAAAGATTTTAAGTTTTGGAAACCCCAATGAAAAAGTAGCAACTGCACGGTTTCTACTGTCAGATTGGCTCTAAGTGCCAAAAAGTGCTGGAAACGGGGAGATAAGCCTATTTTTACAACAATGGTTAAAATCTTCAATTTTTCATCACAGATGTGTCCAAGATGCACAAAAGCGCTGGAAACGGTGAGATAAGCCTATTTTTGCAACTTTGGTTAAAATCTTCAATTTTTCATCACAGATGTGCCCAAGATGCACAAAAGCGCTGGAAACGTTGAGATAAGCCTATTTTTGCAACTTTGGTTAAAATCTTCAATTTTTCATCACAGATGTGACCAAGATGCACAAAAGCGCTGGAAACGGTGAGATAAGCCTATTTTTGCAACTTTGGTTGAAATCTTAAATTTTTCATCACAGATGTGCCCAAGATGCACAAAAGCGCTGGAAACGGTGAGATAAGCCTATTTTTGCAACTTTGGTTAAAATCTTCAATTTTTCATCACAGATGTGCCCAAGATGCCCAAAAGCGCTGGAAACGGTGAGGTAAGCCTATTTTTGCAACTTTGGTTAAAATCTTAAATTTTTCATCACAGATGTGCCCAAGATGCCCAAAAGCGCTGGAAACGGTGAGATAAGCCTATTTTTGCAACTTTGGTTAAAATCTTCATTTTTTCATCACAGATATGCCCAAGGTGCACAAAAGTGCTGGAAACGGTGAGATAAGCCTAATTTTGCAACAATGTTTAAGGTTTGGAGGTTTCATAGACTAAAGTTGAAAATCAGTGGTTTGACTGCCATAATGAAATAGGGTCACTAATCAACGTGTTTTCTCAAAAGGCCTTCAGTCAAATTCCTTGATACTTAAAATGCATACAGTGGATTATAATAATGAAAAAGGATAATTTGAAATCTTGGTTTCAACTCTAAAGGAACTCTTTAAAAAAAAGATTTTAAGTTTTGGAAACCCCAATGAAAAAGTAGCAACTGCACGGATTCTACTGTCAGATTCGCTCTAAGTGCCAAAAAGTGCTGGAAACGGGGAGATAAGCCTATTTTTGCAACAATGGTTAAAATCTTCAATTTTTCATCACAGATGTGCCCAAGATGCACAAAAGCGCTGGAAACGGTGAGATAAGCCTATTTTTGCAACTTTGGTTAAAATCTTCAATTTTTCATCACAGATGTGCCCAAGATGCCCAAAAGCGCTGGAAACGGTGAGATAAGCCTATTTTTGCAACTTTGGTTAAAATCTTCAATTTTTCATCACAGATATGCCCAAGGTGCACAAAAGTGCTGGAAACGGTGAGATAAGCCTAATTTTGCAACAATGTTTAAGGTTTGGAGGTTTCATAGACTAAAGTTGAAAATCAGTGGTTTGACTGCCATAATGAAATAGGGTCACTAATCAACGTGTTTTCTCAAAAGGCCTTCAGTCAAATTCCTTGATACTTAAAATGCATACAGTGGATTATAATAATGAAAAAGGATAATTTGAAATCTTGGTTTCAACTCTAAAGGAACTCTTTAAAAAAAAGATTTTAAGTTTTGGAAACCCCAATGAAAAAGTAGCAACTGCACGGATTCTACTGTCAGATTCGCTCTAAGTGCCAAAAAGTGCTGGAAACGGGGAGATAAGCCTATTTTTGCAACAATGGTTAAAATCTTCAATTTTTCATCACAGATGTGCCCAAGATGCACAAAAGCGCTGGAAACGGTGAGATAAGCCTATTTTTGCAACTTTGGTTAAAATCTTCAATTTTTCATCACAGATGTGCCCAAGATGCCCAAAAGCGCTGGAAACGGTGAGATAAGCCTATTTTTGCAACTGTGGTTAAAATCTTCAATTTTTCATCACAGATGTGCCCAAGATGCGCAAAAGCTCTGGAAACGGTGAGATAAGCCTATTTTTGCAACTTTGGTTAAAATCTTAAATTTTTCATCACAGATGTGCCCAAGATGCACAAAAGCGCTGGAAACGGTGAGATAAGCCTATTTTTGCAACTTTGGTTAAAATCTTCAATTTTTCATCACAGATGTGCCCAAGATGCCCAAAAGCGCTGGAAACGGTGAGATAAGCCTATTTTTGCAACTTTGGTTAAAATCTTAAATTTTTCATCACAGATGTGCCCAAGATGCCCAAAAGCGCTGGAAACGGTGAGATAAGCCTATTTTTGCAACTTTGGTTAAAATCTTCATTTTTTCATCACAGATATGCCCAAGGTGCACAAAAGTGCTGGAAACGGTGAGATAAGCCTAATTTTGCAACAATGTTTAAGGTTTGGAGGTTTCATAGACTAAAGTTGAAAATCAGTGGTTTGACTGCCATAATGAAATAGGGTCACTAATCAACGTGTTTTCTCAAAAGGCCTTCAGTCAAATTCCTTGATACTTAAAATGCATACAGTGGATTATAATAATGAAAAAGGATAATTTGAAATCTTGGTTTCAACTCTAAAGGAACTCTTTAAAAAAAAGATTTTAAGTTTTGGAAACCCCAATGAAAAAGTAGCAACTGCACGGATTCTACTGTCAGATTCGCTCTAAGTGCCAAAAAGTGCTGGAAACGGGGAGATAAGCCTATTTTTGCAACAATGGTTAAAATCTTCAATTTTTCATCACAGATGTGCCCAAGATGCACAAAAGCGCTGGAAACGGTGAGATAAGCCTATTTTTGCAACTTTGGTTAAAATCTTCAATTTTTCATCACAGATGTGCCCAAGATGCCCAAAAGCGCTGGAAACGGTGAGATAAGCCTATTTTTGCAACTGTGGTTAAAATCTTCAATTTTTCATCACAGATGTGCCCAAGATGCGCAAAAGCTCTGGAAACGGTGAGATAAGCCTATTTTTGCAACTTTGGTTAAAATCTTAAATTTTTCATCACAGATGTGCCCAAGATGCACAAAAGCGCTGGAAACGGTGAGATAAGCCTATTTTTGCAACTTTGGTTAAAATCTTCAATTTTTCATCACAGATGTGCCCAAGATGCGCAAAAGCGCTGGAAACGGTGAGATAAGCCTATTTTTGCAACTTTGGTTAAAATCTTCATTTTTTCATCACAGATATGCCCAAGGTGCACAAAAGTGCTGGAAACGGTGAGATAAGCCTAATTTTGCAACAATGTTTAAGGTTTGGAGGTTTCATAGACTAAAGTTGAAAATCAGTGGTTTGACTGCCATAATGAAATAGGGTCACTAATCAACGTGTTTTCTCAAAAGGCCTTCAGTCAAATTCCTTGATACTTAAAATGCATACAGTGGATTATAATAATGAAAAAGGATAATTTGAAATCTTGGTTTCAACTCTAAAGGAACTCTTTAAAAAAAAGATTTTAAGTTTTGGAAACCCCAATGAAAAAGTAGCAACTGCACGGTTTCTACTGTCAGATTGGCTCTAAGTGCCAAAAAGTGCTGGAAACGGGGAGATAAGCCTATTTTTGCAACAATGGTTAAAATCTTCAATTTTTCATCACAGATGTGTCCAAGATGCACAAAAGCGCTGGAAACGGTGAGATAAGCCTATTTTTGCAACTTTGGTTAAAATCTTAAATTTTTCATCACAGATGTGTCCAAGATGCGCAAAAGCGCTGGAAACGGTGAGATAAGCCTATTTTTGCAACTTTGGTTAAAATCTTCAATTTTTCATCACAGATGTGCCCAAGATGCCCAAAAGCGCTGGAAACGGTGAGATAAGCCTATTTTTGCAACTTTGGTTAAAATCTTAAATTTTTCATCACAGATGTGCCCAAGATGCCCAAAAGCGCTGGAAACGGTGAGATAAGCCTATTTTTGCAACTTTGGTTAAAATCTTCATTTTTTCATCACAGATATGCCCAAGGTGCACAAAAGTGCTGGAAACGGTGAGATAAGCCTAATTTTGCAACAATGTTTAAGGTTTGGAGGTTTCATAGACTAAAGTTGAAAATCAGTGGTTTGACTGCCATAATGAAATAGGGTCACTAATCAACGTGTTTTCTCAAAAGGCCTTCAGTCAAATTCCTTGATACTTAAAATGCATACAGTGGATTATAATAATGAAAAAGGATAATTTGAAATCTTGGTTTCAACTCTAAAGGAACTCTTTAAAAAAAAGATTTTAAGTTTTGGAAACCCCAATGAAAAAGTAGCAACTGCACGGATTCTACTGTCAGATTCGCTCTAAGTCCCAAAAAGTGCTGGAAACGGGGAGATAAGCCTATTTTTGCAACAATGGTTAAAATCTTCAATTTTTCATCACAGATGTGCCCAAGATGCACAAAAGCGCTGGAAACGGTGAGATAAGCCTATTCTTGCAACTTTGGTTAAAATCTTCAATTTTTCATCACAGATGTGCCCAAGATGCCCAAAAGCGCTGGAAACGGTGAGATAAGCCTATTTTTGCAACTTTGGTTAAAATCTTAAATTTTTCATCACAGATGTGCCCAAGATGCCCAAAAGCGCTGGAAACGGTGAGATAAGCCTATTTTTGCAACTTTGGTTAAAATCTTCATTTTTTCATCACAGATATGCCCAAGGTGCACAAAAGTGCTGGAAACGGTGAGATAAGCCTAATTTTGCAACAATGTTTAAGGTTTGGAGGTTTCATAGACTAAAGTTGAAAATCAGTGGTTTGACTGCCATAATGAAATAGGGTCACTAATCAACGTGTTTTCTCAAAAGGCCTTCAGTCAAATTCCTTGATACTTAAAATGCATACAGTGGATTATAATAATGAAAAAGGATAATTTGAAATCTTGGTTTCAACTCTAAAGGAACTCTTTAAAAAAAAGATTTTAAGTTTTGGAAACCCCAATGAAAAAGTAGCAACTGCACGGTTTCTACTGTCAGATTGGCTCTAAGTGCCAAAAAGTGCTGGAAACGGGGAGATAAGCCTATTTTTACAACAATGGTTAAAATCTTCAATTTTTCATCACAGATGTGTCCAAGATGCACAAAAGCGCTGGAAACGGTGAGATAAGCCTATTTTTGCAACTTTGGTTAAAATCTTCAATTTTTCATCACAGATGTGCCCAAGATGCACAAAAGCGCTGGAAACGTTGAGATAAGCCTATTTTTGCAACTTTGGTTAAAATCTTCAATTTTTCATCACAGATGTGACCAAGATGCACAAAAGCGCTGGAAACGGTGAGATAAGCCTATTTTTGCAACTTTGGTTGAAATCTTAAATTTTTCATCACAGATGTGCCCAAGATGCACAAAAGCGCTGGAAACGGTGAGATAAGCCTATTTTTGCAACTTTGGTTAAAATCTTCAATTTTTCATCACAGATGTGCCCAAGATGCCCAAAAGCGCTGGAAACGGTGAGGTAAGCCTATTTTTGCAACTTTGGTTAAAATCTTAAATTTTTCATCACAGATGTGCCCAAGATGCCCAAAAGCGCTGGAAACGGTGAGATAAGCCTATTTTTGCAACTTTGGTTAAAATCTTCATTTTTTCATCACAGATATGCCCAAGGTGCACAAAAGTGCTGGAAACGGTGAGATAAGCCTAATTTTGCAACAATGTTTAAGGTTTGGAGGTTTCATAGACTAAAGTTGAAAATCAGTGGTTTGACTGCCATAATGAAATAGGGTCACTAATCAACGTGTTTTCTCAAAAGGCCTTCAGTCAAATTCCTTGATACTTAAAATGCATACAGTGGATTATAATAATGAAAAAGGATAATTTGAAATCTTGGTTTCAACTCTAAAGGAACTCTTTAAAAAAAAGATTTTAAGTTTTGGAAACCCCAATGAAAAAGTAGCAACTGCACGGTTTCTACTGTCAGATTGGCTCTAAGTGCCAAAAAGTGCTGGAAACGGGGAGATAAGCCTATTTTTGCAACTTTGGTTAAAATCTTCAATTTTTCATCACAGATGTGCCCAAGATGCCCAAAAGCGCTGGAAACGGTGAGATAAGCCTATTTTTGCAACTTTGGTTAAAATCTTCATTTTTTCATCACAGATATGCCCAAGGTGCACAAAAGTGCTGGAAACGGTGAGATAAGCCTAATTTTGCAACAATGTTTAAGGTTTGGAGGTTTCATAGACTAAAGTTGAAAATCAGTGGTTTGACTGCCATAATGAAATAGGGTCACTAATCAACGTGTTTTCTCAAAAGGCCTTCAGTCAAATTCCTTGATACTTAAAATGCATACAGTGGATTATAATAATGAAAAAGGATAATTTGAAATCTTGGTTTCAACTCTAAAGGAACTCTTTAAAAAAAAGATTTTAAGTTTTGGAAACCCCAATGAAAAAGTAGCAACTGCACGGATTCTACTGTCAGATTCGCTCTAAGTGCCAAAAAGTGCTGGAAACGGTGAGATAAGCCTATTTTTGCAACTTTGGTTAAAATCTTCAATTTTTCATCACAGATGTGCCCAAGATGCACAAAAGCGCTGGAAACGTTGAGATAAGCCTATTTTTGCAACTTTGGTTAAAATCTTCAATTTTTCATCACAGATGTGACCAAGATGCACAAAAGCGCTGGAAACGGTGAGATAAGCCTATTTTTGCAACTTTGGTTGAAATCTTAAATTTTTCATCACAGATGTGCCCAAGATGCACAAAAGCTCTGGAAACGGTGAGATAAGCCTATTTTTGCAACTTTGGTTAAAATCTTAAATTTTTCATCACAGATGTGCCCAAGATGCACAAAAGCGCTGGAAACGGTGAGATAAGCCTATTTTTGCAACTTTGGTTAAAATCTTCAATTTTTCATCACAGATGTGCCCAAGATGCGCAAAAGCGCTGGAAACGGTGAGATAAGCCTATTTTTGCAACTTTGGTTAAAATCTTCATTTTTTCATCACAGATATGCCCAAGGTGCACAAAAGTGCTGGAAACGGTGAGATAAGCCTAATTTTGCAACAATGTTTAAGGTTTGGAGGTTTCATAGACTAAAGTTGAAAATCAGTGGTTTGACTGCCATAATGAAATAGGGTCACTAATCAACGTGTTTTCTCAAAAGGCCTTCAGTCAAATTCCTTGATACTTAAAATGCATACAGTGGATTATAATAATGAAAAAGGATAATTTGAAATCTTGGTTTCAACTCTAAAGGAACTCTTTAAAAAAAAGATTTTAAGTTTTGGAAACCCCAATGAAAAAGTAGCAACTGCACGGTTTCTACTGTCAGATTGGCTCTAAGTGCCAAAAAGTGCTGGAAACGGGGAGATAAGCCTATTTTTGCAACAATGGTTAAAATCTTCAATTTTTCATCACAGATGTGTCCAAGATGCACAAAAGCGCTGGAAACGGTGAGATAAGCCTATTTTTGCAACTTTGGTTAAAATCTTAAATTTTTCATCACAGATGTGTCCAAGATGCGCAAAAGCGCTGGAAACGGTGAGATAAGCCTATTTTTGCAACTTTGGTTAAAATCTTGAATTTTTCATCACAGATGTGCCCAAGATGCCCAAAAGCGCTGGAAACGGTGAGATAAGCCTATTTTTGCAACTTTGGTTAAAATCTTAAATTTTTCATCACAGATGTGCCCAAGATGCCCAAAAGCGCTGGAAACGGTGAGATAAGCCTATTTTTGCAACTTTGGTTAAAATCTTCATTTTTTCATCACAGATATGCCCAAGGTGCACAAAAGTGCTGGAAACGGTGAGATAAGCCTAATTTTGCAACAATGTTTAAGGTTTGGAGGTTTCATAGACTAAAGTTGAAAATCAGTGGTTTGACTGCCATAATGAAATAGGGTCACTAATCAACGTGTTTTCTCAAAAGGCCTTCAGTCAAATTCCTTGATACTTAAAATGCATACAGTGGATTATAATAATGAAAAAGGATAATTTGAAATCTTGGTTTCAACTCTAAAGGAACTCTTTAAAAAAAAGATTTTAAGTTTTGGAAACCCCAATGAAAAAGTAGCAACTGCACGGATTCTACTGTCAGATTCGCTCTAAGTCCCAAAAAGTGCTGGAAACGGGGAGATAAGCCTATTTTTGCAACAATGGTTAAAATCTTCAATTTTTCATCACAGATGTGCCCAAGATGCACAAAAGCGCTGGAAACGGTGAGATAAGCCTATTTTTGCAACTTTGGTTAAAATCTTCAATTTTTCATCACAGATGTGCCCAAGATGCCCAAAAGCGCTGGAAACGGTGAGATAAGCCTATTTTTGCAACTTTGGTTAAAATCTTAAATTTTTCATCACAGATGTGCCCAAGATGCCCAAAAGCGCTGGAAACGGTGAGATAAGCCTATTTTTGCAACTTTGGTTAAAATCTTCATTTTTTCATCACAGATATGCCCAAGGTGCACAAAAGTGCTGGAAACGGTGAGATAAGCCTAATTTTGCAACAATGTTTAAGGTTTGGAGGTTTCATAGACTAAAGTTGAAAATCAGTGGTTTGACTGCCATAATGAAATAGGGTCACTAATCAACGTGTTTTCTCAAAAGGCCTTCAGTCAAATTCCTTGATACTTAAAATGCATACAGTGGATTATAATAATGAAAAAGGATAATTTGAAATCTTGGTTTCAACTCTAAAGGAACTCTTTAAAAAAAAGATTTTAAGTTTTGGAAACCCCAATGAAAAAGTAGCAACTGCACGGTTTCTACTGTCAGATTGGCTCTAAGTGCCAAAAAGTGCTGGAAACGGGGAGATAAGCCTATTTTTACAACAATGGTTAAAATCTTCAATTTTTCATCACAGATGTGTCCAAGATGCACAAAAGCGCTGGAAACGGTGAGATAAGCCTATTTTTGCAACTTTGGTTAAAATCTTCAATTTTTCATCACAGATGTGCCCAAGATGCGCAAAAGCGCTGGAAACGTTGAGATAAGCCTATTTTTGCAACTTTGGTTAAAATCTTCAATTTTTCATCACAGATGTGACCAAGATGCACAAAAGCGCTGGAAACGGTGAGATAAGCCTATTTTTGCAACTTTGGTTGAAATCTTAAATTTTTCATCACAGATGTGCCCAAGATGCACAAAAGCGCTGGAAACGGTGAGATAAGCCTATTTTTGCAACTTTGGTTAAAATCTTCAATTTTTCATCACAGATGTGCCCAAGATGCCCAAAAGCGCTGGAAACGGTGAGGTAAGCCTATTTTTGCAACTTTGGTTAAAATCTTAAATTTTTCATCACAGATGTGCCCAAGATGCCCAAAAGCGCTGGAAACGGTGAGATAAGCCTATTTTTGCAACTTTGGTTAAAATCTTCATTTTTTCATCACAGATATGCCCAAGGTGCACAAAAGTGCTGGAAACGGTGAGATAAGCCTAATTTTGCAACAATGTTTAAGGTTTGGAGGTTTCATAGACTAAAGTTGAAAATCAGTGGTTTGACTGCCATAATGAAATAGGGTCACTAATCAACGTGTTTTCTCAAAAGGCCTTCAGTCAAATTCCTTGATACTTAAAATGCATACAGTGGATTATAATAATGAAAAAGGATAATTTGAAATCTTGGTTTCAACTCTAAAGGAACTCTTTAAAAAAAAGATTTTAAGTTTTGGAAACCCCAATGAAAAAGTAGCAACTGCACGGATTCTACTGTCAGATTCGCTCTAAGTGCCAAAAAGTGCTGGAAACGGGGAGATAAGCCTATTTTTGCAACAATGGTTAAAATCTTCAATTTTTCATCACAGATGTGCCCAAGATGCACAAAAGCGCTGGAAACGGTGAGATAAGCCTATTTTTGCAACTTTGGTTAAAATCTTCAATTTTTCATCACAGATGTGCCCAAGATGCCCAAAAGCGCTGGAAACGGTGAGATAAGCCTATTTTTGCAACTTTGGTTAAAATCTTCAATTTTTCATCACAGATATGCCCAAGGTGCACAAAAGTGCTGGAAACGGTGAGATAAGCCTAATTTTGCAACAATGTTTAAGGTTTGGAGGTTTCATAGACTAAAGTTGAAAATCAGTGGTTTGACTGCCATAATGAAATAGGGTCACTAATCAACGTGTTTTCTCAAAAGGCCTTCAGTCAAATTCCTTGATACTTAAAATGCATACAGTGGATTATAATAATGAAAAAGGATAATTTGAAATCTTGGTTTCAACTCTAAAGGAACTCTTTAAAAAAAAGATTTTAAGTTTTGGAAACCCCAATGAAAAAGTAGCAACTGCACGGATTCTACTGTCAGATTCGCTCTAAGTGCCAAAAAGTGCTGGAAACGGGGAGATAAGCCTATTTTTGCAACAATGGTTAAAATCTTCAATTTTTCATCACAGATGTGCCCAAGATGCACAAAAGCGCTGGAAACGGTGAGATAAGCCTATTTTTGCAACTTTGGTTAAAATCTTCAATTTTTCATCACAGATGTGCCCAAGATGCCCAAAAGCGCTGGAAACGGTGAGATAAGCCTATTTTTGCAACTGTGGTTAAAATCTTCAATTTTTCATCACAGATGTGCCCAAGATGCGCAAAAGCTCTGGAAACGGTGAGATAAGCCTATTTTTGCAACTTTGGTTAAAATCTTAAATTTTTCATCACAGATGTGCCCAAGATGCACAAAAGCGCTGGAAACGGTGAGATAAGCCTATTTTTGCATCTTTGGTTAAAATCTTCAATTTTTCATCACAGATGTGCCCAAGATGCCCAAAAGCGCTGGAAACGGTGAGATAAGCCTATTTTTGCAACTTTGGTTAAAATCTTAAATTTTTCATCACAGATGTGCCCAAGATGCGCAAAAGCTCTGGAAACGGTGAGATAAGCCTATTTTTGCAACTTTGGTTAAAATCTTAAATTTTTCATCACAGATGTGCCCAAGATGCACAAAAGTGCTGGAAACGGTGAGATAAGCCTAATTTTGCAACAATGTTTAAGGTTTGGAGGTTTCATAGACTAAAGTTGAAAATCAGTGGTTTGACTGCCATAATGAAATAGGGTCACTAATCAACGTGTTTTCTCAAAAGGCCTTCAGTCAAATTCCTTGATACTTAAAATGCATACAGTGGATTATAATAATGAAAAAGGATAATTTGAAATCTTGGTTTCAACTCTAAAGGAACTCTTTAAAAAAAAGATTTTAAGTTTTGGAAACCCCAATGAAAAAGTAGCAACTGCACGGTTTCTACTGTCAGATTGGCTCTAAGTGCCAAAAAGTGCTGGAAACGGGGAGATAAGCCTATTTTTGCAACAATGGTTAAAATCTTCAATTTTTCATCACAGATGTGTCCAAGATGCACAAAAGCGCTGGAAACGGTGAGATAAGCCTATTTTTGCAACTTTGGTTAAAATCTTAAATTTTTCATCACAGATGTGTCCAAGATGCGCAAAAGCGCTGGAAACGGTGAGATAAGCCTATTTTTGCAACTTTGGTTAAAATCTTCAATTTTTCATCACAGATGTGCCCAAGATGCCCAAAAGCGCTGGAAACGGTGAGATAAGCCTATTTTTGCAACTTTGGTTAAAATCTTAAATTTTTCATCACAGATGTGCCCAAGATGCCCAAAAGCGCTGGAAACGGTGAGATAAGCCTATTTTTGCAACTTTGGTTAAAATCTTCATTTTTTCATCACAGATATGCCCAAGGTGCACAAAAGTGCTGGAAACGGTGAGATAAGCCTAATTTTGCAACAATGTTTAAGGTTTGGAGGTTTCATAGACTAAAGTTGAAAATCAGTGGTTTGACTGCCATAATGAAATAGGGTCACTAATCAACGTGTTTTCTCAAAAGGCCTTCAGTCAAATTCCTTGATACTTAAAATGCATACAGTGGATTATAATAATGAAAAAGGATAATTTGAAATCTTGGTTTCAACTCTAAAGGAACTCTTTAAAAAAAAGATTTTAAGTTTTGGAAACCCCAATGAAAAAGTAGCAACTGCACGGATTCTACTGTCAGATTCGCTCTAAGTCCCAAAAAGTGCTGGAAACGGGGAGATAAGCCTATTTTTGCAACAATGGTTAAAATCTTCAATTTTTCACCACAGATGTGCCCAAGATGCACAAAAGCGCTGGAAACGGTGAGATAAGCCTATTCTTGCAACTTTGGTTAAAATCTTCAATTTTTCATCACAGATGTGCCCAAGATGCCCAAAAGCGCTGGAAACGGTGAGATAAGCCTATTTTTGCAACTTTGGTTAAAATCTTCATTTTTTCATCACAGATATGCCCAAGGTGCACAAAAGTGCTGGAAACGGTGAGATAAGCCTAATTTTGCAACAATGTTTAAGGTTTGGAGGTTTCATAGACTAAAGTTGAAAATCAGTGGTTTGACTGCCATAATGAAATAGGGTCACTAATCAACGTGTTTTCTCAAAAGGCCTTCAGTCAAATTCCTTGATACTTAAAATGCATACAGTGGATTATAATAATGAAAAAGGATAATTTGAAATCTTGGTTTCAACTCTAAAGGAACTCTTTAAAAAAAAGATTTTAAGTTTTGGAAACCCCAATGAAAAAGTAGCAACTGCACGGTTTCTACTGTCAGATTGGCTCTAAGTGCCAAAAAGTGCTGGAAACGGGGAGATAAGCCTATTTTTGCAACAATGGTTAAAATCTTCAATTTTTCATCACAGATGTGTCCAAGATGCACAAAAGCGCTGGAAACGGTGAGATAAGCCTATTTTTGCAACTTTGGTTAAAATCTTAAATTTTTCATCACAGATGTGTCCAAGATGCGCAAAAGCGCTGGAAACGGTGAGATAAGCCTATTTTTGCAACTTTGGTTAAAATCTTCAATTTTTCATCACAGATGTGCCCAAGATGCCCAAAAGCGCTGGAAACGGTGAGATAAGCCTATTTTTGCAACTTTGGTTAAAATCTTAAATTTTTCATCACAGATGTGCCCAAGATGCCCAAAAGCGCTGGAAACGGTGAGATAAGCCTATTTTTGCAACTTTGGTTAAAATCTTCATTTTTTCATCACAGATATGCCCAAGGTGCACAAAAGTGCTGGAAACGGTGAGATAAGCCTAATTTTGCAACAATGTTTAAGGTTTGGAGGTTTCATAGACTAAAGTTGAAAATCAGTGGTTTGACTGCCATAATGAAATAGGGTCACTAATCAACGTGTTTTCTCAAAAGGCCTTCAGTCAAATTCCTTGATACTTAAAATGCATACAGTGGATTATAATAATGAAAAAGGATAATTTGAAATCTTGGTTTCAACTCTAAAGGAACTCTTTAAAAAAAAGATTTTAAGTTTTGGAAACCCCAATGAAAAAGTAGCAACTGCACGGATTCTACTGTCAGATTCGCTCTAAGTCCCAAAAAGTGCTGGAAACGGGGAGATAAGCCTATTTTTGCAACAATGGTTAAAATCTTCAATTTTTCATCACAGATGTGCCCAAGATGCACAAAAGCGCTGGAAACGGTGAGATAAGCCTATTTTTGCAACTTTGGTTAAAATCTTCAATTTTTCATCACAGATGTGCCCAAGATGCCCAAAAGCGCTGGAAACGGTGAGATAAGCCTATTTTTGCAACTTTGGTTAAAATCTTCATTTTTTCATCACAGATATGCCCAAGGTGCACAAAAGTGCTGGAAACGGTGAGATAAGCCTAATTTTGCAACAATGTTTAAGGTTTGGAGGTTTCATAGACTAAAGTTGAAAATCAGTGGTTTGACTGCCATAATGAAATAGGGTCACTAATCAACGTGTTTTCTCAAAAGGCCTTCAGTCAAATTCCTTGATACTTAAAATGCATACAGTGGATTATAATAATGAAAAAGGATAATTTGAAATCTTGGTTTCAACTCTAAAGGAACTCTTTAAAAAAAAGATTTTAAGTTTTGGAAACCCCAATGAAAAAGTAGCAACTGCACGGTTTCTACTGTCAGATTGGCTCTAAGTGCCAAAAAGTGCTGGAAACGGGGAGATAAGCCTATTTTTACAACAATGGTTAAAATCTTCAATTTTTCATCACAGATGTGTCCAAGATGCACAAAAGCGCTGGAAACGGTGAGATAAGCCTATTTTTGCAACTTTGGTTAAAATCTTCAATTTTTCATCACAGATGTGCCCAAGATGCACAAAAGCGCTGGAAACGTTGAGATAAGCCTATTTTTGCAACTTTGGTTAAAATCTTCAATTTTTCATCACAGATGTGACCAAGATGCACAAAAGCGCTGGAAACGGTGAGATAAGCCTATTTTTGCAACTTTGGTTGAAATCTTAAATTTTTCATCACAGATGTGCCCAAGATGCACAAAAGCGCTGGAAACGGTGAGATAAGCCTATTTTTGCAACTTTGGTTAAAATCTTCAATTTTTCATCACAGATGTGCCCAAGATGCCCAAAAGCGCTGGAAACGGTGAGGTAAGCCTATTTTTGCAACTTTGGTTAAAATCTTAAATTTTTCATCACAGATGTGCCCAAGATGCCCAAAAGCGCTGGAAACGGTGAGATAAGCCTATTTTTGCAACTTTGGTTAAAATCTTCATTTTTTCATCACAGATATGCCCAAGGTGCACAAAAGTGCTGGAAACGGTGAGATAAGCCTAATTTTGCAACAATGTTTAAGGTTTGGAGGTTTCATAGACTAAAGTTGAAAATCAGTGGTTTGACTGCCATAATGAAATAGGGTCACTAATCAACGTGTTTTCTCAAAAGGCCTTCAGTCAAATTCCTTGATACTTAAAATGCATACAGTGGATTATAATAATGAAAAAGGATAATTTGAAATCTTGGTTTCAACTCTAAAGGAACTCTTTAAAAAAAAGATTTTAAGTTTTGGAAACCCCAATGAAAAAGTAGCAACTGCACGGATTCTACTGTCAGATTCGCTCTAAGTGCCAAAAAGTGCTGGAAACGGGGAGATAAGCCTATTTTTGCAACAATGGTTAAAATCTTCAATTTTTCATCACAGATGTGCCCAAGATGCACAAAAGCGCTGGAAACGGTGAGATAAGCCTATTTTTGCAACTTTGGTTAAAATCTTCAATTTTTCATCACAGATGTGCCCAAGATGCCCAAAAGCGCTGGAAACGGTGAGATAAGCCTATTTTTGCAACTTTGGTTAAAATCTTCAATTTTTCATCACAGATATGCCCAAGGTGCACAAAAGTGCTGGAAACGGTGAGATAAGCCTAATTTTGCAACAATGTTTAAGGTTTGGAGGTTTCATAGACTAAAGTTGAAAATCAGTGGTTTGACTGCCATAATGAAATAGGGTCACTAATCAACGTGTTTTCTCAAAAGGCCTTCAGTCAAATTCCTTGATACTTAAAATGCATACAGTGGATTATAATAATGAAAAAGGATAATTTGAAATCTTGGTTTCAACTCTAAAGGAACTCTTTAAAAAAAAGATTTTAAGTTTTGGAAACCCCAATGAAAAAGTAGCAACTGCACGGATTCTACTGTCAGATTCGCTCTAAGTGCCAAAAAGTGCTGGAAACGGGGAGATAAGCCTATTTTTGCAACAATGGTTAAAATCTTCAATTTTTCATCACAGATGTGCCCAAGATGCACAAAAGCGCTGGAAACGGTGAGATAAGCCTATTTTTGCAACTTTGGTTAAAATCTTCAATTTTTCATCACAGATGTGCCCAAGATGCCCAAAAGCGCTGGAAACGGTGAGATAAGCCTATTTTTGCAACTGTGGTTAAAATCTTCAATTTTTCATCACAGATGTGCCCAAGATGCGCAAAAGCTCTGGAAACGGTGAGATAAGCCTATTTTTGCAACTTTGGTTAAAATCTTAAATTTTTCATCACAGATGTGCCCAAGATGCACAAAAGCGCTGGAAACGGTGAGATAAGCCTATTTTTGCAACTTTGGTTAAAATCTTCAATTTTTCATCACAGATGTGCCCAAGATGCCCAAAAGCGCTGGAAACGGTGAGATAAGCCTATTTTTGCAACTTTGGTTAAAATCTTAAATTTTTCATCACAGATGTGCCCAAGATGCCCAAAAGCGCTGGAAACGGTGAGATAAGCCTATTTTTGCAACTTTGGTTAAAATCTTCATTTTTTCATCACAGATATGCCCAAGGTGCACAAAAGTGCTGGAAACGGTGAGATAAGCCTAATTTTGCAACAATGTTTAAGGTTTGGAGGTTTCATAGACTAAAGTTGAAAATCAGTGGTTTGACTGCCATAATGAAATAGGGTCACTAATCAACGTGTTTTCTCAAAAGGCCTTCAGTCAAATTCCTTGATACTTAAAATGCATACAGTGGATTATAATAATGAAAAAGGATAATTTGAAATCTTGGTTTCAACTCTAAAGGAACTCTTTAAAAAAAAGATTTTAAGTTTTGGAAACCCCAATGAAAAAGTAGCAACTGCACGGATTCTACTGTCAGATTCGCTCTAAGTGCCAAAAAGTGCTGGAAACGGGGAGATAAGCCTATTTTTGCAACAATGGTTAAAATCTTCAATTTTTCATCACAGATGTGCCCAAGATGCACAAAAGCGCTGGAAACGGTGAGATAAGCCTATTTTTGCAACTTTGGTTAAAATCTTCAATTTTTCATCACAGATGTGCCCAAGATGCCCAAAAGCGCTGGAAACGGTGAGATAAGCCTATTTTTGCAACTGTGGTTAAAATCTTCAATTTTTCATCACAGATGTGCCCAAGATGCGCAAAAGCTCTGGAAACGGTGAGATAAGCCTATTTTTGCAACTTTGGTTAAAATCTTAAATTTTTCATCACAGATGTGCCCAAGATGCACAAAAGCGCTGGAAACGGTGAGATAAGCCTATTTTTGCAACTTTGGTTAAAATCTTCAATTTTTCATCACAGATGTGCCCAAGATGCGCAAAAGCGCTGGAAACGGTGAGATAAGCCTATTTTTGCAACTTTGGTTAAAATCTTCATTTTTTCATCACAGATATGCCCAAGGTGCACAAAAGTGCTGGAAACGGTGAGATAAGCCTAATTTTGCAACAATGTTTAAGGTTTGGAGGTTTCATAGACTAAAGTTGAAAATCAGTGGTTTGACTGCCATAATGAAATAGGGTCACTAATCAACGTGTTTTCTCAAAAGGCCTTCAGTCAAATTCCTTGATACTTAAAATGCATACAGTGGATTATAATAATGAAAAAGGATAATTTGAAATCTTGGTTTCAACTCTAAAGGAACTCTTTAAAAAAAAGATTTTAAGTTTTGGAAACCCCAATGAAAAAGTAGCAACTGCACGGTTTCTACTGTCAGATTGGCTCTAAGTGCCAAAAAGTGCTGGAAACGGGGAGATAAGCCTATTTTTGCAACAATGGTTAAAATCTTCAATTTTTCATCACAGATGTGTCCAAGATGCACAAAAGCGCTGGAAACGGTGAGATAAGCCTATTTTTGCAACTTTGGTTAAAATCTTAAATTTTTCATCACAGATGTGTCCAAGATGCGCAAAAGCGCTGGAAACGGTGAGATAAGCCTATTTTTGCAACTTTGGTTAAAATCTTCAATTTTTCATCACAGATGTGCCCAAGATGCCCAAAAGCGCTGGAAACGGTGAGATAAGCCTATTTTTGCAACTTTGGTTAAAATCTTAAATTTTTCATCACAGATGTGCCCAAGATGCCCAAAAGCGCTGGAAACGGTGAGATAAGCCTATTTTTGCAACTTTGGTTAAAATCTTCATTTTTTCATCACAGATATGCCCAAGGTGCACAAAAGTGCTGGAAACGGTGAGATAAGCCTAATTTTGCAACAATGTTTAAGGTTTGGAGGTTTCATAGACTAAAGTTGAAAATCAGTGGTTTGACTGCCATAATGAAATAGGGTCACTAATCAACGTGTTTTCTCAAAAGGCCTTCAGTCAAATTCCTTGATACTTAAAATGCATACAGTGGATTATAATAATGAAAAAGGATAATTTGAAATCTTGGTTTCAACTCTAAAGGAACTCTTTAAAAAAAAGATTTTAAGTTTTGGAAACCCCAATGAAAAAGTAGCAACTGCACGGTTTCTACTGTCAGATTGGCTCTAAGTGCCAAAAAGTGCTGGAAACGGGGAGATAAGCCTATTTTTGCAACAATGGTTAAAATCTTCAATTTTTCATCACAGATGTGTCCAAGATGCACAAAAGCGCTGGAAACGGTGAGATAAGCCTATTTTTGCAACTTTGGTTAAAATCTTAAATTTTTCATCACAGATGTGTCCAAGATGCGCAAAAGCGCTGGAAACGGTGAGATAAGCCTATTTTTGCAACTTTGGTTAAAATCTTCAATTTTTCATCACAGATGTGCCCAAGATGCCCAAAAGCGCTGGAAACGGTGAGATAAGCCTATTTTTGCAACTTTGGTTAAAATCTTAAATTTTTCATCACAGATGTGCCCAAGATGCCCAAAAGCGCTGGAAACGGTGAGATAAGCCTATTTTTGCAACTTTGGTTAAAATCTTCATTTTTTCATCACAGATATGCCCAAGGTGCACAAAAGTGCTGGAAACGGTGAGATAAGCCTAATTTTGCAACAATGTTTAAGGTTTGGAGGTTTCATAGACTAAAGTTGAAAATCAGTGGTTTGACTGCCATAATGAAATAGGGTCACTAATCAACGTGTTTTCTCAAAAGGCCTTCAGTCAAATTCCTTGATACTTAAAATGCATACAGTGGATTATAATAATGAAAAAGGATAATTTGAAATCTTGGTTTCAACTCTAAAGGAACTCTTTAAAAAAAAGATTTTAAGTTTTGGAAACCCCAATGAAAAAGTAGCAACTGCACGGATTCTACTGTCAGATTCGCTCTAAGTCCCAAAAAGTGCTGGAAACGGGGAGATAAGCCTATTTTTGCAACAATGGTTAAAATCTTCAATTTTTCATCACAGATGTGCCCAAGATGCACAAAAGCGCTGGAAACGGTGAGATAAGCCTATTCTTGCAACTTTGGTTAAAATCTTCAATTTTTCATCACAGATGTGCCCAAGATGCCCAAAAGCGCTGGAAACGGTGAGATAAGCCTATTTTTGCAACTTTGGTTAAAATCTTCATTTTTTCATCACAGATATGCCCAAGGTGCACAAAAGTGCTGGAAACGGTGAGATAAGCCTAATTTTGCAACAATGTTTAAGGTTTGGAGGTTTCATAGACTAAAGTTGAAAATCAGTGGTTTGACTGCCATAATGAAATAGGGTCACTAATCAACGTGTTTTCTCAAAAGGCCTTCAGTCAAATTCCTTGATACTTAAAATGCATACAGTGGATTATAATAATGAAAAAGGATAATTTGAAATCTTGGTTTCAACTCTAAAGGAACTCTTTAAAAAAAAGATTTTAAGTTTTGGAAACCCCAATGAAAAAGTAGCAACTGCACGGTTTCTACTGTCAGATTGGCTCTAAGTGCCAAAAAGTGCTGGAAACGGGGAGATAAGCCTATTTTTGCAACAATGGTTAAAATCTTCAATTTTTCATCACAGATGTGTCCAAGATGCACAAAAGCGCTGGAAACGGTGAGATAAGCCTATTTTTGCAACTTTGGTTAAAATCTTAAATTTTTCATCACAGATGTGTCCAAGATGTGCAAAAGCGCTGGAAACGGTGAGATAAGCCTATTTTTGCAACTTTGGTTAAAATCTTCAATTTTTCATCACAGATGTGCCCAAGATGCCCAAAAGCGCTGGAAACGGTGAGATAAGCCTATTTTTGCAACTTTGGTTAAAATCTTAAATTTTTCATCACAGATGTGCCCAAGATGCCCAAAAGCGCTGGAAACGGTGAGATAAGCCTATTTTTGCAACTTTGGTTAAAATCTTCATTTTTTCATCACAGATATGCCCAAGGTGCACAAAAGTGCTGGAAACGGTGAGATAAGCCTAATTTTGCAACAATGTTTAAGGTTTGGAGGTTTCATAGACTAAAGTTGAAAATCAGTGGTTTGACTGCCATAATGAAATAGGGTCACTAATCAACGTGTTTTCTCAAAAGGCCTTCAGTCAAATTCCTTGATACTTAAAATGCATACAGTGGATTATAATAATGAAAAAGGATAATTTGAAATCTTGGTTTCAACTCTAAAGGAACTCTTTAAAAAAAAGATTTTAAGTTTTGGAAACCCCAATGAAAAAGTAGCAACTGCACGGATTCTACTGTCAGATTCGCTCTAAGTCCCAAAAAGTGCTGGAAACGGGGAGATAAGCCTATTTTTGCAACAATGGTTAAAATCTTCAATTTTTCATCACAGATGTGCCCAAGATGCACAAAAGCGCTGGAAACGGTGAGATAAGCCTATTTTTGCAACTTTGGTTAAAATCTTCAATTTTTCATCACAGATGTGCCCAAGATGCCCAAAAGCGCTGGAAACGGTGAGATAAGCCTATTTTTGCAACTTTGGTTAAAATCTTAAATTTTTCATCACAGATGTGCCCAAGATGCCCAAAAGCGCTGGAAACGGTGAGATAAGCCTATTTTTGCAACTTTGGTTAAAATCTTCATTTTTTCATCACAGATATGCCCAAGGTGCACAAAAGTGCTGGAAACGGTGAGATAAGCCTAATTTTGCAACAATGTTTAAGGTTTGGAGGTTTCATAGACTAAAGTTGAAAATCAGTGGTTTGACTGCCATAATGAAATAGGGTCACTAATCAACGTGTTTTCTCAAAAGGCCTTCAGTCAAATTCCTTGATACTTAAAATGCATACAGTGGATTATAATAATGAAAAAGGATAATTTGAAATCTTGGTTTCAACTCTAAAGGAACTCTTTAAAAAAAAGATTTTAAGTTTTGGAAACCCCAATGAAAAAGTAGCAACTGCACGGTTTCTACTGTCAGATTGGCTCTAAGTGCCAAAAAGTGCTGGAAACGGGGAGATAAGCCTATTTTTACAACAATGGTTAAAATCTTCAATTTTTCATCACAGATGTGTCCAAGATGCACAAAAGCGCTGGAAACGGTGAGATAAGCCTATTTTTGCAACTTTGGTTAAAATCTTCAATTTTTCATCACAGATGTGCCCAAGATGCACAAAAGCGCTGGAAACGTTGAGATAAGCCTATTTTTGCAACTTTGGTTAAAATCTTCAATTTTTCATCACAGATGTGACCAAGATGCACAAAAGCGCTGGAAACGGTGAGATAAGCCTATTTTTGCAACTTTGGTTGAAATCTTAAATTTTTCATCACAGATGTGCCCAAGATGCACAAAAGCGCTGGAAACGGTGAGATAAGCCTATTTTTGCAACTTTGGTTAAAATCTTCAATTTTTCATCACAGATGTGCCCAAGATGCCCAAAAGCGCTGGAAACGGTGAGGTAAGCCTATTTTTGCAACTTTGGTTAAAATCTTAAATTTTTCATCACAGATGTGCCCAAGATGCCCAAAAGCGCTGGAAACGGTGAGATAAGCCTATTTTTGCAACTTTGGTTAAAATCTTCATTTTTTCATCACAGATATGCCCAAGGTGCACAAAAGTGCTGGAAACGGTGAGATAAGCCTAATTTTGCAACAATGTTTAAGGTTTGGAGGTTTCATAGACTAAAGTTGAAAATCAGTGGTTTGACTGCCATAATGAAATAGGGTCACTAATCAACGTGTTTTCTCAAAAGGCCTTCAGTCAAATTCCTTGATACTTAAAATGCATACAGTGGATTATAATAATGAAAAAGGATAATTTGAAATCTTGGTTTCAACTCTAAAGGAACTCTTTAAAAAAAAGATTTTAAGTTTTGGAAACCCCAATGAAAAAGTAGCAACTGCACGGATTCTACTGTCAGATTCGCTCTAAGTGCCAAAAAGTGCTGGAAACGGGGAGATAAGCCTATTTTTGCAACAATGGTTAAAATCTTCAATTTTTCATCACAGATGTGCCCAAGATGCACAAAAGCGCTGGAAACGGTGAGATAAGCCTATTTTTGCAACTTTGGTTAAAATCTTCAATTTTTCATCACAGATGTGCCCAAGATGCCCAAAAGCGCTGGAAACGGTGAGATAAGCCTATTTTTGCAACTTTGGTTAAAATCTTCAATTTTTCATCACAGATATGCCCAAGGTGCACAAAAGTGCTGGAAACGGTGAGATAAGCCTAATTTTGCAACAATGTTTAAGGTTTGGAGGTTTCATAGACTAAAGTTGAAAATCAGTGGTTTGACTGCCATAATGAAATAGGGTCACTAATCAACGTGTTTTCTCAAAAGGCCTTCAGTCAAATTCCTTGATACTTAAAATGCATACAGTGGATTATAATAATGAAAAAGGATAATTTGAAATCTTGGTTTCAACTCTAAAGGAACTCTTTAAAAAAAAGATTTTAAGTTTTGGAAACCCCAATGAAAAAGTAGCAACTGCACGGATTCTACTGTCAGATTCGCTCTAAGTGCCAAAAAGTGCTGGAAACGGGGAGATAAGCCTATTTTTGCAACAATGGTTAAAATCTTCAATTTTTCATCACAGATGTGCCCAAGATGCACAAAAGCGCTGGAAACGGTGAGATAAGCCTATTTTTGCAACTTTGGTTAAAATCTTCAATTTTTCATCACAGATGTGCCCAAGATGCCCAAAAGCGCTGGAAACGGTGAGATAAGCCTATTTTTGCAACTGTGGTTAAAATCTTCAATTTTTCATCACAGATGTGCCCAAGATGCGCAAAAGCTCTGGAAACGGTGAGATAAGCCTATTTTTGCAACTTTGGTTAAAATCTTAAATTTTTCATCACAGATGTGCCCAAGATGCACAAAAGCGCTGGAAACGGTGAGATAAGCCTATTTTTGCAACTTTGGTTAAAATCTTCAATTTTTCATCACAGATGTGCCCAAGATGCCCAAAAGCGCTGGAAACGGTGAGATAAGCCTATTTTTGCAACTTTGGTTAAAATCTTAAATTTTTCATCACAGATGTGCCCAAGATGCCCAAAAGCGCTGGAAACGGTGAGATAAGCCTATTTTTGCAACTTTGGTTAAAATCTTCATTTTTTCATCACAGATATGCCCAAGATGCACAAAAGCGCTGGAAACGGTGAGATAAGCCTATTTTTGCAACTTTGGTTGAAATCTTAAATTTTTCATCACAGATGTGCCCAAGATGCACAAAAGCGCTGGAAACGGTGAGATAAGCCTATTTTTGCAACTTTGGTTAAAATCTTCAATTTTTCATCACAGATGTGCCCAAGATGCCCAAAAGCGCTGGAAACGGTGAGGTAAGCCTATTTTTGCAACTTTGGTTAAAATCTTAAATTTTTCATCACAGATGTGCCCAAGATGCCCAAAAGCGCTGGAAACGGTGAGATAAGCCTATTTTTGCAACTTTGGTTAAAATCTTCATTTTTTCATCACAGATATGCCCAAGGTGCACAAAAGTGCTGGAAACGGTGAGATAAGCCTAATTTTGCAACAATGTTTAAGGTTTGGAGGTTTCATAGACTAAAGTTGAAAATCAGTGGTTTGACTGCCATAATGAAATAGGGTCACTAATCAACGTGTTTTCTCAAAAGGCCTTCAGTCAAATTCCTTGATACTTAAAATGCATACAGTGGATTATAATAATGAAAAAGGATAATTTGAAATCTTGGTTTCAACTCTAAAGGAACTCTTTAAAAAAAAGATTTTAAGTTTTGGAAACCCCAATGAAAAAGTAGCAACTGCACGGATTCTACTGTCAGATTCGCTCTAAGTGCCAAAAAGTGCTGGAAACGGGGAGATAAGCCTATTTTTGCAACAATGGTTAAAATCTTCAATTTTTCATCACAGATGTGCCCAAGATGCACAAAAGCGCTGGAAACGGTGAGATAAGCCTATTTTTGCAACTTTGGTTAAAATCTTCAATTTTTCATCACAGATGTGCCCAAGATGCCCAAAAGCGCTGGAAACGGTGAGATAAGCCTATTTTTGCAACTTTGGTTAAAATCTTCAATTTTTCATCACAGATATGCCCAAGGTGCACAAAAGTGCTGGAAACGGTGAGATAAGCCTAATTTTGCAACAATGTTTAAGGTTTGGAGGTTTCATAGACTAAAGTTGAAAATCAGTGGTTTGACTGCCATAATGAAATAGGGTCACTAATCAACGTGTTTTCTCAAAAGGCCTTCAGTCAAATTCCTTGATACTTAAAATGCATACAGTGGATTATAATAATGAAAAAGGATAATTTGAAATCTTGGTTTCAACTCTAAAGGAACTCTTTAAAAAAAAGATTTTAAGTTTTGGAAACCCCAATGAAAAAGTAGCAACTGCACGGATTCTACTGTCAGATTCGCTCTAAGTGCCAAAAAGTGCTGGAAACGGGGAGATAAGCCTATTTTTGCAACAATGGTTAAAATCTTCAATTTTTCATCACAGATGTGCCCAAGATGCACAAAAGCGCTGGAAACGGTGAGATAAGCCTATTTTTGCAACTTTGGTTAAAATCTTCAATTTTTCATCACAGATGTGCCCAAGATGCCCAAAAGCGCTGGAAACGGTGAGATAAGCCTATTTTTGCAACTGTGGTTAAAATCTTCAATTTTTCATCACAGATGTGCCCAAGATGCGCAAAAGCTCTGGAAACGGTGAGATAAGCCTATTTTTGCAACTTTGGTTAAAATCTTAAATTTTTCATCACAGATGTGCCCAAGATGCACAAAAGCGCTGGAAACGGTGAGATAAGCCTATTTTTGCAACTTTGGTTAAAATCTTCAATTTTTCATCACAGATGTGCCCAAGATGCCCAAAAGCGCTGGAAACGGTGAGATAAGCCTATTTTTGCAACTTTGGTTAAAATCTTAAATTTTTCATCACAGATGTGCCCAAGATGCCCAAAAGCGCTGGAAACGGTGAGATAAGCCTATTTTTGCAACTTTGGTTAAAATCTTCATTTTTTCATCACAGATATGCCCAAGGTGCACAAAAGTGCTGGAAACGGTGAGATAAGCCTAATTTTGCAACAATGTTTAAGGTTTGGAGGTTTCATAGACTAAAGTTGAAAATCAGTGGTTTGACTGCCATAATGAAATAGGGTCACTAATCAACGTGTTTTCTCAAAAGGCCTTCAGTCAAATTCCTTGATACTTAAAATGCATACAGTGGATTATAATAATGAAAAAGGATAATTTGAAATCTTGGTTTCAACTCTAAAGGAACTCTTTAAAAAAAAGATTTTAAGTTTTGGAAACCCCAATGAAAAAGTAGCAACTGCACGGATTCTACTGTCAGATTCGCTCTAAGTGCCAAAAAGTGCTGGAAACGGGGAGATAAGCCTATTTTTGCAACAATGGTTAAAATCTTCAATTTTTCATCACAGATGTGCCCAAGATGCACAAAAGCGCTGGAAACGGTGAGATAAGCCTATTTTTGCAACTTTGGTTAAAATCTTCAATTTTTCATCACAGATGTGCCCAAGATGCCCAAAAGCGCTGGAAACGGTGAGATAAGCCTATTTTTGCAACTGTGGTTAAAATCTTCAATTTTTCATCACAGATGTGCCCAAGATGCGCAAAAGCTCTGGAAACGGTGAGATAAGCCTATTTTTGCAACTTTGGTTAAAATCTTAAATTTTTCATCACAGATGTGCCCAAGATGCACAAAAGCGCTGGAAACGGTGAGATAAGCCTATTTTTGCAACTTTGGTTAAAATCTTCAATTTTTCATCACAGATGTGCCCAAGATGCGCAAAAGCGCTGGAAACGGTGAGATAAGCCTATTTTTGCAACTTTGGTTAAAATCTTCATTTTTTCATCACAGATATGCCCAAGGTGCACAAAAGTGCTGGAAACGGTGAGATAAGCCTAATTTTGCAACAATGTTTAAGGTTTGGAGGTTTCATAGACTAAAGTTGAAAATCAGTGGTTTGACTGCCATAATGAAATAGGGTCACTAATCAACGTGTTTTCTCAAAAGGCCTTCAGTCAAATTCCTTGATACTTAAAATGCATACAGTGGATTATAATAATGAAAAAGGATAATTTGAAATCTTGGTTTCAACTCTAAAGGAACTCTTTAAAAAAAAGATTTTAAGTTTTGGAAACCCCAATGAAAAAGTAGCAACTGCACGGTTTCTACTGTCAGATTGGCTCTAAGTGCCAAAAAGTGCTGGAAACGGGGAGATAAGCCTATTTTTGCAACAATGGTTAAAATCTTCAATTTTTCATCACAGATGTGTCCAAGATGCACAAAAGCGCTGGAAACGGTGAGATAAGCCTATTTTTGCAACTTTGGTTAAAATCTTAAATTTTTCATCACAGATGTGTCCAAGATGCGCAAAAGCGCTGGAAACGGTGAGATAAGCCTATTTTTGCAACTTTGGTTAAAATCTTCAATTTTTCATCACAGATGTGCCCAAGATGCCCAAAAGCGCTGGAAACGGTGAGATAAGCCTATTTTTGCAACTTTGGTTAAAATCTTAAATTTTTCATCACAGATGTGCCCAAGATGCCCAAAAGCGCTGGAAACGGTGAGATAAGCCTATTTTTGCAACTTTGGTTAAAATCTTCATTTTTTCATCACAGATATGCCCAAGGTGCACAAAAGTGCTGGAAACGGTGAGATAAGCCTAATTTTGCAACAATGTTTAAGGTTTGGAGGTTTCATAGACTAAAGTTGAAAATCAGTGGTTTGACTGCCATAATGAAATAGGGTCACTAATCAACGTGTTTTCTCAAAAGGCCTTCAGTCAAATTCCTTGATACTTAAAATGCATACAGTGGATTATAATAATGAAAAAGGATAATTTGAAATCTTGGTTTCAACTCTAAAGGAACTCTTTAAAAAAAAGATTTTAAGTTTTGGAAACCCCAATGAAAAAGTAGCAACTGCACGGATTCTACTGTCAGATTCGCTCTAAGTCCCAAAAAGTGCTGGAAACGGGGAGATAAGCCTATTTTTGCAACAATGGTTAAAATCTTCAATTTTTCATCACAGATGTGCCCAAGATGCACAAAAGCGCTGGAAACGGTGAGATAAGCCTATTCTTGCAACTTTGGTTAAAATCTTCAATTTTTCATCACAGATGTGCCCAAGATGCCCAAAAGCGCTGGAAACGGTGAGATAAGCCTATTTTTGCAACTTTGGTTAAAATCTTAAATTTTTCATCACAGATGTGCCCAAGATGCCCAAAAGCGCTGGAAACGGTGAGATAAGCCTATTTTTGCAACTTTGGTTAAAATCTTCATTTTTTCATCACAGATATGCCCAAGGTGCACAAAAGTGCTGGAAACGGTGAGATAAGCCTAATTTTGCAACAATGTTTAAGGTTTGGAGGTTTCATAGACTAAAGTTGAAAATCAGTGGTTTGACTGCCATAATGAAATAGGGTCACTAATCAACGTGTTTTCTCAAAAGGCCTTCAGTCAAATTCCTTGATACTTAAAATGCATACAGTGGATTATAATAATGAAAAAGGATAATTTGAAATCTTGGTTTCAACTCTAAAGGAACTCTTTAAAAAAAAGATTTTAAGTTTTGGAAACCCCAATGAAAAAGTAGCAACTGCACGGTTTCTACTGTCAGATTGGCTCTAAGTGCCAAAAAGTGCTGGAAACGGGGAGATAAGCCTATTTTTACAACAATGGTTAAAATCTTCAATTTTTCATCACAGATGTGTCCAAGATGCACAAAAGCGCTGGAAACGGTGAGATAAGCCTATTTTTGCAACTTTGGTTAAAATCTTCAATTTTTCATCACAGATGTGCCCAAGATGCACAAAAGCGCTGGAAACGTTGAGATAAGCCTATTTTTGCAACTTTGGTTAAAATCTTCAATTTTTCATCACAGATGTGACCAAGATGCACAAAAGCGCTGGAAACGGTGAGATAAGCCTATTTTTGCAACTTTGGTTGAAATCTTAAATTTTTCATCACAGATGTGCCCAAGATGCACAAAAGCGCTGGAAACGGTGAGATAAGCCTATTTTTGCAACTTTGGTTAAAATCTTCAATTTTTCATCACAGATGTGCCCAAGATGCCCAAAAGCGCTGGAAACGGTGAGGTAAGCCTATTTTTGCAACTTTGGTTAAAATCTTAAATTTTTCATCACAGATGTGCCCAAGATGCCCAAAAGCGCTGGAAACGGTGAGATAAGCCTATTTTTGCAACTTTGGTTAAAATCTTCATTTTTTCATCACAGATATGCCCAAGGTGCACAAAAGTGCTGGAAACGGTGAGATAAGCCTAATTTTGCAACAATGTTTAAGGTTTGGAGGTTTCATAGACTAAAGTTGAAAATCAGTGGTTTGACTGCCATAATGAAATAGGGTCACTAATCAACGTGTTTTCTCAAAAGGCCTTCAGTCAAATTCCTTGATACTTAAAATGCATACAGTGGATTATAATAATGAAAAAGGATAATTTGAAATCTTGGTTTCAACTCTAAAGGAACTCTTTAAAAAAAAGATTTTAAGTTTTGGAAACCCCAATGAAAAAGTAGCAACTGCACGGTTTCTACTGTCAGATTGGCTCTAAGTGCCAAAAAGTGCTGGAAACGGGGAGATAAGCCTATTTTTGCAACAATGGTTAAAATCTTCAATTTTTCATCACAGATATGTCCAAGATGCACAAAAGCGCTGGAAACGGTGAGATAAGCCTATTTTTGCAACTTTGGTTAAAATCTTCAATTTTTCATCACAGATGTGCCCAAGATGCACAAAAGCGCTGGAAACGTTGAGATAAGCCTATTTTTGCAACTTTGGTTAAAATCTTCAATTTTTCATCACAGATATGCCCAAGGTGCACAAAAGTGCTGGAAACGGTGAGATAAGCCTAATTTTGCAACAATGTTTAAGGTTTGGAGGTTTCATAGACTAAAGTTGAAAATCAGTGGTTTGACTGCCATAATGAAATAGGGTCACTAATCAACGTGTTTTCTCAAAAGGCCTTCAGTCAAATTCCTTGATACTTAAAATGCATACAGTGGATTATAATAATGAAAAAGGATAATTTGAAATCTTGGTTTCAACTCTAAAGGAACTCTTTAAAAAAAAGATTTTAAGTTTTGGAAACCCCAATGAAAAAGTAGCAACTGCACGGATTCTACTGTCAGATTCGCTCTAAGTGCCAAAAAGTGCTGGAAACGGGGAGATAAGCCTATTTTTGCAACAATGGTTAAAATCTTCAATTTTTCATCACAGATGTGCCCAAGATGCACAAAAGCGCTGGAAACGGTGAGATAAGCCTATTTTTGCAACTTTGGTTAAAATCTTCAATTTTTCATCACAGATGTGCCCAAGATGCCCAAAAGCGCTGGAAACGGTGAGATAAGCCTATTTTTGCAACTTTGGTTAAAATCTTCAATTTTTCATCACAGATATGCCCAAGGTGCACAAAAGTGCTGGAAACGGTGAGATAAGCCTAATTTTGCAACAATGTTTAAGGTTTGGAGGTTTCATAGACTAAAGTTGAAAATCAGTGGTTTGACTGCCATAATGAAATAGGGTCACTAATCAACGTGTTTTCTCAAAAGGCCTTCAGTCAAATTCCTTGATACTTAAAATGCATACAGTGGATTATAATAATGAAAAAGGATAATTTGAAATCTTGGTTTCAACTCTAAAGGAACTCTTTAAAAAAAAGATTTTAAGTTTTGGAAACCCCAATGAAAAAGTAGCAACTGCACGGTTTCTACTGTCAGATTGGCTCTAAGTGCCAAAAAGTGCTGGAAACGGGGAGATAAGCCTATTTTTGCAACAATGGTTAAAATCTTCAATTTTTCATCACAGATGTGTCCAAGATGCACAAAAGCGCTGGAAACGGTGAGATAAGCCTATTTTTGCAACTTTGGTTAAAATCTTCAATTTTTCATCACAGATGTGCCCAAGATGCACAAAAGCGCTGGAAACGTTGAGATAAGCCTATTTTTGCAACTTTGGTTAAAATCTTCAATTTTTCATCACAGATATGCCCAAGGTGCACAAAAGTGCTGGAAACGGTGAGATAAGCCTAATTTTGCAACAATGTTTAAGGTTTGGAGGTTTCATAGACTAAAGTTGAAAATCAGTGGTTTGACTGCCATAATGAAATAGGGTCACTAATCAACGTGTTTTCTCAAAAGGCCTTCAGTCAAATTCCTTGATACTTAAAATGCATACAGTGGATTATAATAATGAAAAAGGATAATTTGAAATCTTGGTTTCAACTCTAAAGGAACTCTTTAAAAAAAAGATTTTAAGTTTTGGAAACCCCAATGAAAAAGTAGCAACTGCACGGATTCTACTGTCAGATTCGCTCTAAGTGCCAAAAAGTGCTGGAAACGGGGAGATAAGCCTATTTTTGCAACAATGGTTAAAATCTTCAATTTTTCATCACAGATGTGCCCAAGATGCACAAAAGCGCTGGAAACGGTGAGATAAGCCTATTTTTGCAACTTTGGTTAAAATCTTCAATTTTTCATCACAGATGTGCCCAAGATGCCCAAAAGCGCTGGAAACGGTGAGATAAGCCTATTTTTGCAACTTTGGTTAAAATCTTCAATTTTTCATCACAGATATGCCCAAGGTGCACAAAAGTGCTGGAAACGGTGAGATAAGCCTAATTTTGCAACAATGTTTAAGGTTTGGAGGTTTCATAGACTAAAGTTGAAAATCAGTGGTTTGACTGCCATAATGAAATAGGGTCACTAATCAACGTGTTTTCTCAAAAGGCCTTCAGTCAAATTCCTTGATACTTAAAATGCATACAGTGGATTATAATAATGAAAAAGGATAATTTGAAATCTTGGTTTCAACTCTAAAGGAACTCTTTAAAAAAAAGATTTTAAGTTTTGGAAACCCCAATGAAAAAGTAGCAACTGCACGGTTTCTACTGTCAGATTGGCTCTAAGTGCCAAAAAGTGCTGGAAACGGGGAGATAAGCCTATTTTTGCAACAATGGTTAAAATCTTCAATTTTTCATCACAGATGTGTCCAAGATGCACAAAAGCGCTGGAAACGGTGAGATAAGCCTATTTTTGCAACTTTGGTTAAAATCTTCAATTTTTCATCACAGATGTGTCCAAGATGCACAAAAGCGCTGGAAACGGTGAGATAAGCCTATTTTTGCAACTTTGGTTAAAATCTTCAATTTTTCATCACAGATGTGCCCAAGATGCACAAAAGCGCTGGAAACGTTGAGATAAGCCTATTTTTGCAACTTTGGTTAAAATCTTCAATTTTTCATCACAGATGTGACCAAGATGCACAAAAGCGCTGGAAACGGTGAGATAAGCCTATTTTTGCAACTTTGGTTGAAATCTTAAATTTTTCATCACAGATGTGCCCAAGATGCACAAAAGCGCTGGAAACGGTGAGATAAGCCTATTTTTGCAACTTTGGTTAAAATCTTCAATTTTTCATCACAGATGTGCCCAAGATGCCCAAAAGCGCTGGAAACGGTGAGGTAAGCCTATTTTTGCAACTTTGGTTAAAATCTTAAATTTTTCATCACAGATGTGCCCAAGATGCCCAAAAGCGCTGGAAACGGTGAGATAAGCCTATTTTTGCAACTTTGGTTAAAATCTTCATTTTTTCATCACAGATATGCCCAAGGTGCACAAAAGTGCTGGAAACGGTGAGATAAGCCTAATTTTGCAACAATGTTTAAGGTTTGGAGGTTTCATAGACTAAAGTTGAAAATCAGTGGTTTGACTGCCATAATGAAATAGGGTCACTAATCAACGTGTTTTCTCAAAAGGCCTTCAGTCAAATTCCTTGATACTTAAAATGCATACAGTGGATTATAATAATGAAAAAGGATAATTTGAAATCTTGGTTTCAACTCTAAAGGAACTCTTTAAAAAAAAGATTTTAAGTTTTGGAAACCCCAATGAAAAAGTAGCAACTGCACGGTTTCTACTGTCAGATTGGCTCTAAGTGCCAAAAAGTGCTGGAAACGGGGAGATAAGCCTATTTTTGCAACAATGGTTAAAATCTTCAATTTTTCATCACAGATATGTCCAAGATGCACAAAAGCGCTGGAAACGGTGAGATAAGCCTATTTTTGCAACTTTGGTTAAAATCTTCAATTTTTCATCACAGATGTGCCCAAGATGCACAAAAGCGCTGGAAACGTTGAGATAAGCCTATTTTTGCAACTTTGGTTAAAATCTTCAATTTTTCATCACAGATATGCCCAAGGTGCACAAAAGTGCTGGAAACGGTGAGATAAGCCTAATTTTGCAACAATGTTTAAGGTTTGGAGGTTTCATAGACTAAAGTTGAAAATCAGTGGTTTGACTGCCATAAT
The DNA here is from genome assembly GCF_947347685.1 of Pleuronectes platessa. NCBI lineage: Eukaryota > Metazoa > Chordata > Actinopteri > Pleuronectiformes > Pleuronectidae > Pleuronectes > Pleuronectes platessa. Next base: position 83,637 of record NW_026518871.1, on the reverse strand, counting down.
GAAATAGGGTCACTAATCAACGTGTTTTCTCAAAAGGCCTTCAGTCAAATTCCTTGATACTTAAAATGCATACAGTGGATTATAATAATGAAAAAGGATAATTTGAAATCTTGGTTTCAACTCTAAAGGAACTCTTTAAAAAAAAGATTTTAAGTTTTGGAAACCCCAATGAAAAAGTAGCAACTGCACGGATTCTACTGTCAGATTCGCTCTAAGTGCCAAAAAGTGCTGGAAACGGGGAGATAAGCCTATTTTTGCAACAATGGTTAAAATCTTCAATTTTTCATCACAGATGTGCCCAAGATGCACAAAAGCGCTGGAAACGGTGAGATAAGCCTATTTTTGCAACTTTGGTTAAAATCTTCAATTTTTCATCACAGATGTGCCCAAGATGCCCAAAAGCGCTGGAAACGGTGAGATAAGCCTATTTTTGCAACTTTGGTTAAAATCTTCAATTTTTCATCACAGATATGCCCAAGGTGCACAAAAGTGCTGGAAACGGTGAGATAAGCCTAATTTTGCAACAATGTTTAAGGTTTGGAGGTTTCATAGACTAAAGTTGAAAATCAGTGGTTTGACTGCCATAATGAAATAGGGTCACTAATCAACGTGTTTTCTCAAAAGGCCTTCAGTCAAATTCCTTGATACTTAAAATGCATACAGTGGATTATAATAATGAAAAAGGATAATTTGAAATCTTGGTTTCAACTCTAAAGGAACTCTTTAAAAAAAAGATTTTAAGTTTTGGAAACCCCAATGAAAAAGTAGCAACTGCACGGTTTCTACTGTCAGATTGGCTCTAAGTGCCAAAAAGTGCTGGAAACGGGGAGATAAGCCTATTTTTGCAACAATGGTTAAAATCTTCAATTTTTCATCACAGATGTGTCCAAGATGCACAAAAGCGCTGGAAACGGTGAGATAAGCCTATTTTTGCAACTTTGGTTAAAATCTTCAATTTTTCATCACAGATGTGCCCAAGATGCACAAAAGCGCTGGAAACGTTGAGATAAGCCTATTTTTGCAACTTTGGTTAAAATCTTCAATTTTTCATCACAGATATGCCCAAGGTGCACAAAAGTGCTGGAAACGGTGAGATAAGCCTAATTTTGCAACAATGTTTAAGGTTTGGAGGTTTCATAGACTAAAGTTGAAAATCAGTGGTTTGACTGCCATAATGAAATAGGGTCACTAATCAACGTGTTTTCTCAAAAGGCCTTCAGTCAAATTCCTTGATACTTAAAATGCATACAGTGGATTATAATAATGAAAAAGGATAATTTGAAATCTTGGTTTCAACTCTAAAGGAACTCTTTAAAAAAAAGATTTTAAGTTTTGGAAACCCCAATGAAAAAGTAGCAACTGCACGGATTCTACTGTCAGATTCGCTCTAAGTGCCAAAAAGTGCTGGAAACGGGGAGATAAGCCTATTTTTGCAACAATGGTTAAAATCTTCAATTTTTCATCACAGATGTGCCCAAGATGCACAAAAGCGCTGGAAACGGTGAGATAAGCCTATTTTTGCAACTTTGGTTAAAATCTTCAATTTTTCATCACAGATGTGCCCAAGATGCACAAAAGCGCTGGAAACGGTGAGATAAGCCTATTTTTGCAACTTTGGTTGAAATCTTAAATTTTTCATCACAGATGTGTCCAAGATGCGCAAAAGCGCTGGAAACGGTGAGATAAGCCTATTTTTGCAACTTTGGTTAAAATCTTCAATTTTTCATCACAGATGTGCCCAAGATGCCCAAAAGCGCTGGAAACGGTGAGATAAGGCTATTTTTGCAACTTTGGTTAAAATCTTAAATTTTTCATCACAGATGTGCCCAAGATGCCCAAAAGCGCTGGAAACGGTGAGATAAGCCTATTTTTGCAACTTTGGTTAAAATCTTCATTTTTTCATCACAGATATGCCCAAGGTGCACAAAAGTGCTGGAAACGGTGAGATAAGCCTAATTTTGCAACAATGTTTAAGGTTTGGAGGTTTCATAGACTAAAGTTGAAAATCAGTGGTTTGACTGCCATAATGAAATAGGGTCACTAATCAACGTGTTTTCTCAAAAGGCCTTCAGTCAAATTCCTTGATACTTAAAATGCATACAGTGGATTATAATAATGAAAAAGGATAATTTGAAATCTTGGTTTCAACTCTAAAGGAACTCTTTAAAAAAAAGATTTTAAGTTTTGGAAACCCCAATGAAAAAGTAGCAACTGCACGGATTCTACTGTCAGATTCGCTCTAAGTGCCAAAAAGTGCTGGAAACGGTGAGATAAGCCTATTTTTGCAACTTTGGTTAAAATCTTAAATTTTTCATCACAGATGTGCCCAAGATGCACAAAAGCGCTGGAAACGGTGAGATAAGCCTATTTTTGCAACTTTGGTTAAAATCTTCAATTTTTCATCACAGATGTGCCCAAGATGCGCAAAAGCGCTGGAAACGGTGAGATAAGCCTATTTTTGCAACTTTGGTTAAAATCTTCATTTTTTCATCACAGATATGCCCAAGGTGCACAAAAGTGCTGGAAACGGTGAGATAAGCCTAATTTTGCAACAATGTTTAAGGTTTGGAGGTTTCATAGACTAAAGTTGAAAATCAGTGGTTTGACTGCCATAATGAAATAGGGTCACTAATCAACGTGTTTTCTCAAAAGGCCTTCAGTCAAATTCCTTGATACTTAAAATGCATACAGTGGATTATAATAATGAAAAAGGATAATTTGAAATCTTGGTTTCAACTCTAAAGGAACTCTTTAAAAAAAAGATTTTAAGTTTTGGAAACCCCAATGAAAAAGTAGCAACTGCACGGTTTCTACTGTCAGATTGGCTCTAAGTGCCAAAAAGTGCTGGAAACGGGGAGATAAGCCTATTTTTGCAACAATGGTTAAAATCTTCAATTTTTCATCACAGATGTGTCCAAGATGCACAAAAGCGCTGGAAACGGTGAGATAAGCCTATTTTTGCAACTTTGGTTAAAATCTTAAATTTTTCATCACAGATGTGTCCAAGATGCGCAAAAGCGCTGGAAACGGTGAGATAAGCCTATTTTTGCAACTTTGGTTAAAATCTTCAATTTTTCATCACAGATGTGCCCAAGATGCCCAAAAGCGCTGGAAACGGTGAGATAAGCCTATTTTTGCAACTTTGGTTAAAATCTTAAATTTTTCATCACAGATGTGCCCAAGATGCCCAAAAGCGCTGGAAACGGTGAGATAAGCCTATTTTTGCAACTTTGGTTAAAATCTTCATTTTTTCATCACAGATATGCCCAAGGTGCACAAAAGTGCTGGAAACGGTGAGATAAGCCTAATTTTGCAACAATGTTTAAGGTTTGGAGGTTTCATAGACTAAAGTTGAAAATCAGTGGTTTGACTGCCATAATGAAATAGGGTCACTAATCAACGTGTTTTCTCAAAAGGCCTTCAGTCAAATTCCTTGATACTTAAAATGCATACAGTGGATTATAATAATGAAAAAGGATAATTTGAAATCTTGGTTTCAACTCTAAAGGAACTCTTTAAAAAAAAGATTTTAAGTTTTGGAAACCCCAATGAAAAAGTAGCAACTGCACGGATTCTACTGTCAGATTCGCTCTAAGTCCCAAAAAGTGCTGGAAACGGGGAGATAAGCCTATTTTTGCAACAATGGTTAAAATCTTCAATTTTTCATCACAGATGTGCCCAAGATGCACAAAAGCGCTGGAAACGGTGAGATAAGCCTATTTTTGCAACTTTGGTTAAAATCTTCAATTTTTCATCACAGATGTGCCCAAGATGCCCAAAAGCGCTGGAAACGGTGAGATAAGCCTATTTTTGCAACTTTGGTTAAAATCTTCATTTTTTCATCACAGATATGCCCAAGGTGCACAAAAGTGCTGGAAACGGTGAGATAAGCCTAATTTTGCAACAATGTTTAAGGTTTGGAGGTTTCATAGACTAAAGTTGAAAATCAGTGGTTTGACTGCCATAATGAAATAGGGTCACTAATCAACGTGTTTTCTCAAAAGGCCTTCAGTCAAATTCCTTGATACTTAAAATGCATACAGTGGATTATAATAATGAAAAAGGATAATTTGAAATCTTGGTTTCAACTCTAAAGGAACTCTTTAAAAAAAAGATTTTAAGTTTTGGAAACCCCAATGAAAAAGTAGCAACTGCACGGTTTCTACTGTCAGATTGGCTCTAAGTGCCAAAAAGTGCTGGAAACGGGGAGATAAGCCTATTTTTACAACAATGGTTAAAATCTTCAATTTTTCATCACAGATGTGTCCAAGATGCACAAAAGCGCTGGAAACGGTGAGATAAGCCTATTTTTGCAACTTTGGTTAAAATCTTCAATTTTTCATCACAGATGTGCCCAAGATGCACAAAAGCGCTGGAAACGTTGAGATAAGCCTATTTTTGCAACTTTGGTTAAAATCTTCAATTTTTCATCACAGATGTGACCAAGATGCACAAAAGCGCTGGAAACGGTGAGATAAGCCTATTTTTGCAACTTTGGTTGAAATCTTAAATTTTTCATCACAGATGTGCCCAAGATGCACAAAAGCGCTGGAAACGGTGAGATAAGCCTATTTTTGCAACTTTGGTTAAAATCTTCAATTTTTCATCACAGATGTGCCCAAGATGCCCAAAAGCGCTGGAAACGGTGAGGTAAGCCTATTTTTGCAACTTTGGTTAAAATCTTAAATTTTTCATCACAGATGTGCCCAAGATGCCCAAAAGCGCTGGAAACGGTGAGATAAGCCTATTTTTGCAACTTTGGTTAAAATCTTCATTTTTTCATCACAGATATGCCCAAGGTGCACAAAAGTGCTGGAAACGGTGAGATAAGCCTAATTTTGCAACAATGTTTAAGGTTTGGAGGTTTCATAGACTAAAGTTGAAAATCAGTGGTTTGACTGCCATAATGAAATAGGGTCACTAATCAACGTGTTTTCTCAAAAGGCCTTCAGTCAAATTCCTTGATACTTAAAATGCATACAGTGGATTATAATAATGAAAAAGGATAATTTGAAATCTTGGTTTCAACTCTAAAGGAACTCTTTAAAAAAAAGATTTTAAGTTTTGGAAACCCCAATGAAAAAGTAGCAACTGCACGGTTTCTACTGTCAGATTGGCTCTAAGTGCCAAAAAGTGCTGGAAACGGGGAGATAAGCCTATTTTTACAACAATGGTTAAAATCTTCAATTTTTCATCACAGATGTGTCCAAGATGCACAAAAGCGCTGGAAACGGTGAGATAAGCCTATTTTTGCAACTTTGGTTAAAATCTTCAATTTTTCATCACAGATGTGCCCAAGATGCACAAAAGCGCTGGAAACGTTGAGATAAGCCTATTTTTGCAACTTTGGTTAAAATCTTCAATTTTTCATCACAGATGTGACCAAGATGCACAAAAGCGCTGGAAACGGTGAGATAAGCCTATTTTTGCAACTTTGGTTGAAATCTTAAATTTTTCATCACAGATGTGCCCAAGATGCACAAAAGCGCTGGAAACGGTGAGATAAGCCTATTTTTGCAACTTTGGTTAAAATCTTCAATTTTTCATCACAGATGTGCCCAAGATGCCCAAAAGCGCTGGAAACGGTGAGGTAAGCCTATTTTTGCAACTTTGGTTAAAATCTTAAATTTTTCATCACAGATGTGCCCAAGATGCCCAAAAGCGCTGGAAACGGTGAGATAAGCCTATTTTTGCAACTTTGGTTAAAATCTTCATTTTTTCATCACAGATATGCCCAAGGTGCACAAAAGTGCTGGAAACGGTGAGATAAGCCTAATTTTGCAACAATGTTTAAGGTTTGGAGGTTTCATAGACTAAAGTTGAAAATCAGTGGTTTGACTGCCATAATGAAATAGGGTCACTAATCAACGTGTTTTCTCAAAAGGCCTTCAGTCAAATTCCTTGATACTTAAAATGCATACAGTGGATTATAATAATGAAAAAGGATAATTTGAAATCTTGGTTTCAACTCTAAAGGAACTCTTTAAAAAAAAGATTTTAAGTTTTGGAAACCCCAATGAAAAAGTAGCAACTGCACGGTTTCTACTGTCAGATTGGCTCTAAGTGCCAAAAAGTGCTGGAAACGGGGAGATAAGCCTATTTTTGCAACAATGGTTAAAATCTTCAATTTTTCATCACAGATGTGTCCAAGATGCACAAAAGCGCTGGAAACGGTGAGATAAGCCTATTTTTGCAACTTTGGTTAAAATCTTCAATTTTTCATCACAGATGTGCCCAGATGCGCAAAAGCGCTGGAAACGGTGAGATAAGCCTATTTTTGCAACTTTGGTTAAAATCTTCATTTTTTCATCACAGATATGCCCAAGGTGCACAAAAGTGCTGGAAACGGTGAGATAAGCCTAATTTTGCAACAATGTTTAAGGTTTGGAGGTTTCATAGACTAAAGTTGAAAATCAGTGGTTTGACTGCCATAATGAAATAGGGTCACTAATCAACGTGTTTTCTCAAAAGGCCTTCAGTCAAATTCCTTGATACTTAAAATGCATACAGTGGATTATAATAATGAAAAAGGATAATTTGAAATCTTGGTTTCAACTCTAAAGGAACTCTTTAAAAAAAAGATTTTAAGTTTTGGAAACCCCAATGAAAAAGTAGCAACTGCACGGTTTCTACTGTCAGATTGGCTCTAAGTGCCAAAAAGTGCTGGAAACGGGGAGATAAGCCTATTTTTGCAACAATGGTTAAAATCTTCAATTTTTCATCACAGATGTGTCCAAGATGCACAAAAGCGCTGGAAACGGTGAGATAAGCCTATTTTTGCAACTTTGGTTAAAATCTTCAATTTTTCATCACAGATGTGCCCAAGATGCACAAAAGCGCTGGAAACGGTGAGATAAGCCTATTTTTGCAACAATGTTTAAGGTTTGGAGGTTTCATAGACTAAAGTTGAAAATCAGTGGTTTGACTGCCATAATGAAATAGGGTCACTAATCAACGTGTTTTCTCAAAAGGCCTTCAGTCAAATTCCTTGATACTTAAAATGCATACAGTGGATTATAATAATGAAAAAGGATAATTTGAAATCTTGGTTTCAACTCTAAAGGAACTCTTTAAAAAAAAGATTTTAAGTTTTGGAAACCCCAATGAAAAAGTAGCAACTGCACGGATTCTACTGTCAGATTCGCTCTAAGTGCCAAAAAGTGCTGGAAACGGGGAGATAAGCCTATTTTTGCAACAATGGTTAAAATCTTCAATTTTTCATCACAGATGTGCCCAAGATGCACAAAAGCGCTGGAAACGGTGAGATAAGCCTATTTTTGCAACTTTGGTTAAAATCTTCAATTTTTCATCACAGATGTGCCCAAGATGCACAAAAGCGCTGGAAACGGTGAGATAAGCCTATTTTTGCAACTTTGGTTAAAATCTTCAATTTTTCATCACAGATGTGCCCAAGATGCGCAAAAGCGCTGGAAACGGTGAGATAAGCCTATTTTTGCAACTTTGGTTAAAATCTTCAATTTTTCATCACAGATGTGCCCAAGATGCGCAAAAGCTCTGGAAACGGTGAGATAAGCCTATTTTTGCAACTTTGGTTAAAATCTTCAATTTTTCATCACAGATGTGCCCAAGATGCACAAAAGCGCTGGAAACGGTGAGATAAGCCTATTTTTGCAACTTTGGTTAAAATCTTCAATTTTTCATCACAGATGTGCCCAAGATGCGCAAAAGCGCTGGAAACGGTGAGATAAGCCTATTTTTGCAACTTTGGTTAAAATCTTCATTTTTTCATCACAGATATGCCCAAGGTGCACAAAAGTGCTGGAAACGGTGAGATAAGCCTAATTTTGCAACAATGTTTAAGGTTTGGAGGTTTCATAGACTAAAGTTGAAAATCAGTGGTTTGACTGCCATAATGAAATAGGGTCACTAATCAACGTGTTTTCTCAAAAGGCCTTCAGTCAAATTCCTTGATACTTAAAATGCATACAGTGGATTATAATAATGAAAAAGGATAATTTGAAATCTTGGTTTCAACTCTAAAGGAACTCTTTAAAAAAAAGATTTTAAGTTTTGGAAACCCCAATGAAAAAGTAGCAACTGCACGGTTTCTACTGTCAGATTGGCTCTAAGTGCCAAAAAGTGCTGGAAACGGGGAGATAAGCCTATTTTTGCAACAATGGTTAAAATCTTCAATTTTTCATCACAGATGTGTCCAAGATGCACAAAAGCGCTGGAAACGGTGAGATAAGCCTATTTTTGCAACTTTGGTTAAAATCTTCAATTTTTCATCACAGATGTGCCCAAGATGCACAAAAGCGCTGGAAACGGTGAGATAAGCCTATTTTTGCAACTTTGGTTGAAATCTTAAATTTTTCATCACAGATGTGTCCAAGATGCGCAAAAGCGCTGGAAACGGTGAGATAAGCCTATTTTTGCAACTTTGGTTAAAATCTTCAATTTTTAATCACAAATATGTCCAAGATGCGCAAAAGCGCTGGAAACGGTGAGATAAGCCTATTTTTGCAACTTTGGTTAAAATCTTAAATTTTTCATCACAGATGTGCCCAAGGTGCGCAAAAGTGCTGGAAACGGTGAGATAAGCCTAATTTTGCAACAATGTTTAAGGTTTGGAGGTTTCATAGACTAAAGTTGAAAATCAGTGGTTTGACTGCCATAATGAAATAGGGTCACTAATCAACGTGTTTTCTCAAAAGGCCTTCAGTCAAATTCCTTGATACTTAAAATGCATACAGTGGATTATAATAATGAAAAAGGATAATTTGAAATCTTGGTTTCAACTCTAAAGGAACTCTTTAAAAAAAAGATTTTAAGTTTTGGAAACCCCAATGAAAAAGTAGCAACTGCACGGTTTCTACTGTCAGATTGGCTCTAAGTGCCAAAAAGTGCTGGAAACGGGGAGATAAGCCTATTTTTGCAACAATGGTTAAAATCTTCAATTTTTCATCACAGATGTGTCCAAGATGCACAAAAGCGCTGGAAACGGTGAGATAAGCCTATTTTTGCAACTTTGGTTAAAATCTTCAATTTTTCATCACAGATGTGCCCAAGATGCACAAAAGCGCTGGAAACGGTGAGATAAGCCTATTTTTGCAACTTTGGTTGAAATCTTAAATTTTTCATCACAGATGTGTCCAAGATGCGCAAAAGCGCTGGAAAAGGTGAGATAAGCCTATTTTTGCAACTTTGGTTAAAATCTTCAATTTTTAATCACAAATATGTCCAAGATGCGCAAAAGCGCTGGAAACGGTGAGATAAGCCTATTTTTGCAACTTTGGTTAAAATCTTAAATTTTTCATCACAGATGTGCCCAAGGTGCGCAAAAGTGCTGGAAACGGTGAGATAAGCCTAATTTTGCAACAATGTTTAAGGTTTGGAGGTTTCATAGACTAAAGTTGAAAATCAGTGGTTTGACTGCCATAATGAAATAGGGTCACTAATCAACGTGTTTTCTCAAAAGGCCTTCAGTCAAATTCCTTGATACTTAAAATGCATACAGTGGATTATAATAATGAAAAAGGATAATTTGAAATCTTGGTTTCAACTCTAAAGGAACTCTTTAAAAAAAAGATTTTAAGTTTTGGAAACCCCAATGAAAAAGTAGCAACTGCACGGATTCTACTGTCAGATTCGCTCTAAGTGCCAAAAAGTGCTGGAAACGGGGAGATAAGCCTATTTTTGCAACAATGGTTAAAATCTTCAATTTTTCATCACAGATGTGCCCAAGATGCACAAAAGCGCTGGAAACGGTGAGATAAGCCTATTTTTGCAACTTTGTTTAAAATCTTCAATTTTTCATCACAGATGTGCCCAAGATGCACAAAAGCACTGGAAACGGTGAGATAAGCCTATTTTTGCAACTTTGGTTGAAATCTTAAATTTTTCATCACAGATGTGTCCAAGATGCGCAAAAGCGCTGGAAACGGTGAGATAAGCCTATTTTTGCAACTTTGGTTAAAATCTTCAATTTTTAATCACAAATATGTCCAAGATGCGCAAAAGCGCTGGAAACGGTGAGATAAGCCTATTTTTGCAACTTTGGTTAAAATCTTAAATTTTTCATCACAGATGTGCCCAAGGTGCGCAAAAGTGCTGGAAACGGTGAGATAAGCCTAATTTTGCAACAATGTTTAAGGTTTGGAGGTTTCATAGACTAAAGTTGAAAATCAGTGGTTTGACTGCCATAATGAAATAGGGTCACTAATCAACGTGTTTTCTCAAAAGGCCTTCAGTCAAATTCCTTGATACTTAAAATGCATACAGTGGATTATAATAATGAAAAAGGATAATTTGAAATCTTGGTTTCAACTCTAAAGGAACTCTTTAAAAAAAAGATTTTAAGTTTTGGAAACCCCAATGAAAAAGTAGCAACTGCACGGATTCTACTGTCAGATTCGCTCTAAGTGCCAAAAAGTGCTGGAAACGGGGAGATAAGCCTATTTTTGCAACAATGGTTAAAATCTTCAATTTTTCATCACAGATGTGCCCAAGATGCACAAAAGCGCTGGAAACGGTGAGATAAGCCTATTTTTGCAACTTTGGTTAAAATCTTCAATTTTTCATCACAGATGTGCCCAAGATGCGCAAAAGCTCTGGAAACGGTGAGATAAGCCTATTTTTGCAACTTTGGTTAAAATCTTCAATTTTTCATCACAGATGTGCCCAAGATGCGCAAAAGCGCTGGAAACGGTGAGATAAGCCTATTTTTGCAACTTTGGTTAAAATCTTCATTTTTTCATCACAGATATGCCCAAGGTGCACAAAAGTGCTGGAAACGGTGAGATAAGCCTAATTTTGCAACAATGTTTAAGGTTTGGAGGTTTCATAGACTAAAGTTGAAAATCAGTGGTTTGACTGCCATAATGAAATAGGGTCACTAATCAACGTGTTTTCTCAAAAGGCCTTCAGTCAAATTCCTTGATACTTAAAATGCATACAGTGGATTATAATAATGAAAAAGGATAATTTGAAATCTTGGTTTCAACTCTAAAGGAACTCTTTAAAAAAAAGATTTTAAGTTTTGGAAACCCCAATGAAAAAGTAGCAACTGCACGGATTCTACTGTCAGATTCGCTCTAAGTGCCAAAAAGTGCTGGAAACGGGGAGATAAGCCTATTTTTGCAACAATGGTTAAAATCTTCAATTTTTCATCACAGATGTGCCCAAGATGCACAAAAGCGCTGGAAACGGTGAGATAAGCCTATTTTTGCAACTTTGGTTAAAATCTTCAATTTTTCATCACAGATGTGCCCAAGATGCACAAAAGCGCTGGAAACGGTGAGATAAGCCTATTTTTGCAACTTTGGTTAAAATCTTCAATTTTTCATCACAGATGTGCCCAAGATGCGCAAAAGCTCTGGAAACGGTGAGATAAGCCTATTTTTGCAACTTTGGTTAAAATCTTCAATTTTTCATCACAGATGTGCCCAAGATGCGCAAAAGCGCTGGAAACGGTGAGATAAGCCTATTTTTGCAACTTTGGTTAAAATCTTCATTTTTTCATCACAGATATGCCCAAGGTGCACAAAAGTGCTGGAAACGGTGAGATAAGCCTAATTTTGCAACAATGTTTAAGGTTTGGAGGTTTCATAGACTAAAGTTGAAAATCAGTGGTTTGACTGCCATAATGAAATAGGGTCACTAATCAACGTGTTTTCTCAAAAGGCCTTCAGTCAAATTCCTTGATACTTAAAATGCATACAGTGGATTATAATAATGAAAAAGGATAATTTGAAATCTTGGTTTCAACTCTAAAGGAACTCTTTAAAAAAAAGATTTTAAGTTTTGGAAACCCCAATGAAAAAGTAGCAACTGCACGGATTCTACTGTCAGATTCGCTCTAAGTGCCAAAAAGTGCTGGAAACGGGGAGATAAGCCTATTTTTGCAACAATGGTTAAAATCTTCAATTTTTCATCACAGATGTGCCCAAGATGCACAAAAGCGCTGGAAACGGTGAGATAAGCCTATTTTTGCAACTTTGGTTAAAATCTTCAATTTTTCATCACAGATGTGCCCAAGATGCACAAAAGCGCTGGAAACGGTGAGATAAGCCTATTTTTGCAACTTTGGTTAAAATCTTCAATTTTTCATCACAGATGTGCCCAAGATGCGCAAAAGCTCTGGAAACGGTGAGATAAGCCTATTTTTGCAACTTTGGTTAAAATCTTAAATTTTTCATCACAGATGTGCCCAAGATGCACAAAAGCGCTGGAAACGGTGAGATAAGCCTATTTTTGCAACTTTGGTTAAAATCTTCAATTTTTCATCACAGATGTGCCCAAGATGCGCAAAAGCGCTGGAAACGGTGAGATAAGCCTATTTTTGCAACTTTGGTTAAAATCTTCAATTTTTCATCACAGATGTGCCCAAGATGCGCAAAAGCTCTGGAAACGGTGAGATAAGCCTATTTTTGCAACTTTGGTTAAAATCTTAAATTTTTCATCACAGATGTGCCCAAGATGCACAAAAGCGCTGGAAACGGTGAGATAAGCCTATTTTTGCAACTTTGGTTAAAATCTTCAATTTTTCATCACAGATGTGCCCAAGATGCGCAAAAGCGCTGGAAACGGTGAGATAAGCCTATTTTTGCAACTTTGGTTAAAATCTTCATTTTTTCATCACAGATATGCCCAAGGTGCACAAAAGTGCTGGAAACGGTGAGATAAGCCTAATTTTGCAACAATGTTTAAGGTTTGGAGGTTTCATAGACTAAAGTTGAAAATCAGTGGTTTGACTGCCATAATGAAATAGGGTCACTAATCAACGTGTTTTCTCAAAAGGCCTTCAGTCAAATTCCTTGATACTTAAAATGCATACAGTGGATTATAATAATGAAAAAGGATAATTTGAAATCTTGGTTTCAACTCTAAAGGAACTCTTTAAAAAAAAGATTTTAAGTTTTGGAAACCCCAATGAAAAAGTAGCAACTGCACGGTTTCTACTGTCAGATTGGCTCTAAGTGCCAAAAAGTGCTGGAAACGGGGAGATAAGCCTATTTTTGCAACAATGGTTAAAATCTTCAATTTTTCATCACAGATGTGTCCAAGATGCACAAAAGCGCTGGAAACGGTGAGATAAGCCTATTTTTGCAACTTTGGTTAAAATCTTCAATTTTTCATCACAGATGTGCCCAAGATGCACAAAAGCGCTGGAAACGGTGAGATAAGCCTATTTTTGCAACTTTGGTTGAAATCTTAAATTTTTCATCACAGATGTGTCCAAGATGCGCAAAAGCGCTGGAAACGGTGAGATAAGCCTATTTTTGCAACTTTGGTTAAAATCTTCAATTTTTAATCACAAATATGTCCAAGATGCGCAAAAGCGCTGGAAACGGTGAGATAAGCCCTATTTTTGCAACTTTGGTTAAAATCTTAAATTTTTCATCACAGATGTGCCCAAGGTGCGCAAAAGTGCTGGAAACGGTGAGATAAGCCTAATTTTGCAACAATGTTTAAGGTTTGGAGGTTTCATAGACTAAAGTTGAAAATCAGTGGTTTGACTGCCATAATGAAATAGGGTCACTAATCAACGTGTTTTCTCAAAAGGCCTTCAGTCAAATTCCTTGATACTTAAAATGCATACAGTGGATTATAATAATGAAAAAGGATAATTTGAAATCTTGGTTTCAACTCTAAAGGAACTCTTTAAAAAAAAGATTTTAAGTTTTGGAAACCCCAATGAAAAAGTAGCAACTGCACGGTTTCTACTGTCAGATTGGCTCTAAGTGCCAAAAAGTGCTGGAAACGGGGAGATAAGCCTATTTTTGCAACAATGGTTAAAATCTTCAATTTTTCATCACAGATGTGCCCAAGATGCACAAAAGCGCTGGAAACGGTGAGATAAGCCTATTTTTGCAACTTTGGTTGAAATCTTAAATTTTTCATCACAGATGTGTCCAAGATGCGCAAAAGCGCTGGAAAAGGTGAGATAAGCCTATTTTTGCAACTTTGGTTAAAATCTTAAATTTTTAATCACAAATATGTCCAAGATGCGCAAAAGCGCTGGAAACGGTGAGATAAGCCTATTTTTGCAACTTTGGTTAAAATCTTAAATTTTTCATCACAGATGTGCCCAAGGTGCGCAAAAGTGCTGGAAACGGTGAGATAAGCCTAATTTTGCAACAATGTTTAAGGTTTGGAGGTTTCATAGACTAAAGTTGAAAATCAGTGGTTTGACTGCCATAATGAAATAGGGTCACTAATCAACGTGTTTTCTCAAAAGGCCTTCAGTCAAATTCCTTGATACTTAAAATGCATACAGTGGATTATAATAATGAAAAAGGATAATTTGAAATCTTGGTTTCAACTCTAAAGGAACTCTTTAAAAAAAAGATTTTAAGTTTTGGAAACCCCAATGAAAAAGTAGCAACTGCACGGTTTCTACTGTCAGATTGGCTCTAAGTGCCAAAAAGTGCTGGAAACGGGGAGATAAGCCTATTTTTGCAACAATGGTTAAAATCTTCAATTTTTCATCACAGATGTGCCCAAGATGCACAAAAGCGCTGGAAACGGTGAGATAAGCCTATTTTTGCAACTTTGGTTGAAATCTTAAATTTTTCATCACAGATGTGTCCAAGATGCGCAAAAGCGCTGGAAAAGGTGAGATAAGCCTATTTTTGCAACTTTGGTTAAAATCTTCAATTTTTAATCACAAATATGTCCAAGATGCGCAAAAGCGCTGGAAACGGTGAGATAAGCCTATTTTTGCAACTTTGGTTAAAATCTTAAATTTTTCATCACAGATGTGCCCAAGGTGCGCAAAAGTGCTGGAAACGGTGAGATAAGCCTAATTTTGCAACAATGTTTAAGGTTTGGAGGTTTCATAGACTAAAGTTGAAAATCAGTGTTTTGACTGCCATAATGAAATAGGGTCACTAATCAACGTGTTTTCTCAAAAGGCCTTCAGTCAAATTCCTTGATACTTAAAATGCATACAGTGGATTATAATAATGAAAAAGGATAATTTGAAATCTTGGTTTCAACTCTAAAGGAACTCTTTAAAAAAAAGATTTTAAGTTTTGGAAACCCCAATGAAAAAGTAGCAACTGCACGGATTCTACTGTCAGATTCGCTCTAAGTGCCAAAAAGTGCTGGAAACGGGGAGATAAGCCTATTTTTGCAACAATGGTTAAAATCTTCAATTTTTCATCACAGATGTGCCCAAGATGCACAAAAGCGCTGGAAACGGTGAGATAAGCCTATTTTTGCAACTTTGTTTAAAATCTTCAATTTTTCATCACAGATGTGCCCAAGATGCACAAAAGCGCTGGAAACGGTGAGATAAGCCTATTTTTGCAACTTTGGTTGAAATCTTAAATTTTTCATCACAGATGTGTCCAAGATGCGCAAAAGCGCTGGAAACGGTGAGATAAGCCTATTTTTGCAACTTTGGTTGAAATCTTAAATTTTTCATCACAGATGTGTCCAAGATGCGCAAAAGCGCTGGAAACGGTGAGATAAGCCTATTTTTGCAACTTTGGTTAAAATCTTCAATTTTTAATCACAAATATGTCCAAGATGCGCAAAAGCGCTGGAAACGGTGAGATAAGCCTATTTTTGCAACTTTGGTTAAAATCTTAAATTTTTCATCACAGATGTGCCCAAGGTGCGCAAAAGTGCTGGAAACGGTGAGATAAGCCTAATTTTGCAACAATGTTTAAGGTTTGGAGGTTTCATAGACTAAAGTTGAAAATCAGTGGTTTGACTGCCATAATGAAATAGGGTCACTAATCAACGTGTTTTCTCAAAAGGCCTTCAGTCAAATTCCTTGATACTTAAAATGCATACAGTGGATTATAATAATGAAAAAGGATAATTTGAAATCTTGGTTTCAACTCTAAAGGAACTCTTTAAAAAAAAGATTTTAAGTTTTGGAAACCCCAATGAAAAAGTAGCAACTGCACGGATTCTACTGTCAGATTCGCTCTAAGTGCCAAAAAGTGCTGGAAACGGGGAGATAAGCCTATTTTTGCAACAATGGTTAAAATCTTCAATTTTTCATCACAGATGTGCCCAAGATGCACAAAAGCGCTGGAAACGGTGAGATAAGCCTATTTTTGCAACTTTGGTTAAAATCTTCAATTTTTCATCACAGATGTGCCCAAGATGCGCAAAAGCTCTGGAAACGGTGAGATAAGCCTATTTTTGCAACTTTGGTTAAAATCTTCAATTTTTCATCACAGATGTGCCCAAGATGCGCAAAAGCGCTGGAAACGGTGAGATAAGCCTATTTTTGCAACTTTGGTTAAAATCTTCATTTTTTCATCACAGATATGCCCAAGGTGCACAAAAGTGCTGGAAACGGTGAGATAAGCCTAATTTTGCAACAATGTTTAAGGTTTGGAGGTTTCATAGACTAAAGTTGAAAATCAGTGGTTTGACTGCCATAATGAAATAGGGTCACTAATCAACGTGTTTTCTCAAAAGGCCTTCAGTCAAATTCCTTGATACTTAAAATGCATACAGTGGATTATAATAATGAAAAAGGATAATTTGAAATCTTGGTTTCAACTCTAAAGGAACTCTTTAAAAAAAAGATTTTAAGTTTTGGAAACCCCAATGAAAAAGTAGCAACTGCACGGATTCTACTGTCAGATTCGCTCTAAGTGCCAAAAAGTGCTGGAAACGGGGAGATAAGCCTATTTTTGCAACAATGGTTAAAATCTTCAATTTTTCATCACAGATGTGCCCAAGATGCACAAAAGCGCTGGAAACGGTGAGATAAGCCTATTTTTGCAACTTTGGTTAAAATCTTCAATTTTTCATCACAGATGTGCCCAAGATGCACAAAAGCGCTGGAAACGGTGAGATAAGCCTATTTTTGCAACTTTGGTTAAAATCTTCAATTTTTCATCACAGATGTGCCCAAGATGCGCAAAAGCTCTGGAAACGGTGAGATAAGCCTATTTTTGCAACTTTGGTTAAAATCTTCAATTTTTCATCACAGATGTGCCCAAGATGCGCAAAAGCGCTGGAAACGGTGAGATAAGCCTATTTTTGCAACTTTGGTTAAAATCTTCATTTTTTCATCACAGATATGCCCAAGGTGCACAAAAGTGCTGGAAACGGTGAGATAAGCCTAATTTTGCAACAATGTTTAAGGTTTGGAGGTTTCATAGACTAAAGTTGAAAATCAGTGGTTTGACTGCCATAATGAAATAGGGTCACTAATCAACGTGTTTTCTCAAAAGGCCTTCAGTCAAATTCCTTGATACTTAAAATGCATACAGTGGATTATAATAATGAAAAAGGATAATTTGAAATCTTGGTTTCAACTCTAAAGGAACTCTTTAAAAAAAAGATTTTAAGTTTTGGAAACCCCAATGAAAAAGTAGCAACTGCACGGATTCTACTGTCAGATTCGCTCTAAGTGCCAAAAAGTGCTGGAAACGGGGAGATAAGCCTATTTTTGCAACAATGGTTAAAATCTTCAATTTTTCATCACAGATGTGCCCAAGATGCACAAAAGCGCTGGAAACGGTGAGATAAGCCTATTTTTGCAACTTTGGTTAAAATCTTCAATTTTTCATCACAGATGTGCCCAAGATGCACAAAAGCGCTGGAAACGGTGAGATAAGCCTATTTTTGCAACTTTGGTTAAAATCTTCAATTTTTCATCACAGATGTGCCCAAGATGCGCAAAAGCTCTGGAAACGGTGAGATAAGCCTATTTTTGCAACTTTGGTTAAAATCTTAAATTTTTCATCACAGATGTGCCCAAGATGCACAAAAGCGCTGGAAACGGTGAGATAAGCCTATTTTTGCAACTTTGGTTAAAATCTTCAATTTTTCATCACAGATGTGCCCAAGATGCGCAAAAGCGCTGGAAACGGTGAGATAAGCCTATTTTTGCAACTTTGGTTAAAATCTTCATTTTTTCATCACAGATATGCCCAAGGTGCACAAAAGTGCTGGAAACGGTGAGATAAGCCTAATTTTGCAACAATGTTTAAGGTTTGGAGGTTTCATAGACTAAAGTTGAAAATCAGTGGTTTGACTGCCATAATGAAATAGGGTCACTAATCAACGTGTTTTCTCAAAAGGCCTTCAGTCAAATTCCTTGATACTTAAAATGCATACAGTGGATTATAATAATGAAAAAGGATAATTTGAAATCTTGGTTTCAACTCTAAAGGAACTCTTTAAAAAAAAGATTTTAAGTTTTGGAAACCCCAATGAAAAAGTAGCAACTGCACGGTTTCTACTGTCAGATTGGCTCTAAGTGCCAAAAAGTGCTGGAAACGGGGAGATAAGCCTATTTTTGCAACAATGGTTAAAATCTTCAATTTTTCATCACAGATGTGTCCAAGATGCACAAAAGCGCTGGAAACGGTGAGATAAGCCTATTTTTGCAACTTTGGTTGAAATCTTAAATTTTTCATCACAGATGTGTCCAAGATGCGCAAAAGCGCTGGAAACGGTGAGATAAGCCTATTTTTGCAACTTTGGTTAAAATCTTCAATTTTTAATCACAAATATGTCCAAGATGCGCAAAAGCGCTGGAAACGGTGAGATAAGCCTATTTTTGCAACTTTGGTTAAAATCTTAAATTTTTCATCACAGATGTGCCCAAGGTGCGCAAAAGTGCTGGAAACGGTGAGATAAGCCTAATTTTGCAACAATGTTTAAGGTTTGGAGGTTTCATAGACTAAAGTTGAAAATCAGTGGTTTGACTGCCATAATGAAATAGGGTCACTAATCAACGTGTTTTCTCAAAAGGCCTTCAGTCAAATTCCTTGATACTTAAAATGCATACAGTGGATTATAATAATGAAAAAGGATAATTTGAAATCTTGGTTTCAACTCTAAAGGAACTCTTTAAAAAAAAGATTTTAAGTTTTGGAAACCCCAATGAAAAAGTAGCAACTGCACGGATTCTACTGTCAGATTCGCTCTAAGTGCCAAAAAGTGCTGGAAACGGGGAGATAAGCCTATTTTTGCAACAATGGTTAAAATCTTCAATTTTTCATCACAGATGTGCCCAAGATGCACAAAAGCGCTGGAAACGGTGAGATAAGCCTATTTTTGCAACTTTGGTTAAAATCTTAAATTTTTCATCACAGATGTGCCCAAGATGCACAAAAGCGCTGGAAACGGTGAGATAAGCCTATTTTTGCAACTTTGGTTAAAATCTTCAATTTTTCATCACAGATGTGCCCAAGATGCGCAAAAGCGCTGGAAACGGTGAGATAAGCCTATTTTTGCAACTTTGGTTAAAATCTTCATTTTTTCATCACAGATATGCCCAAGGTGCACAAAAGTGCTGGAAACGGTGAGATAAGCCTAATTTTGCAACAATGTTTAAGGTTTGGAGGTTTCATAGACTAAAGTTGAAAATCAGTGGTTTGACTGCCATAATGAAATAGAGTCACTAATCAACGTGTTTTCTCAAAAGGCCTTCAGTCAAATTCCTTGATACTTAAAATGCATACAGTGGATTATAATAATGAAAAAGGATAATTTGAAATCTTGGTTTCAACTCTAAAGGAACTCTTTAAAAAAAAGATTTTAAGTTTTGGAAACCCCAATGAAAAAGTAGCAACTGCACGGATTCTACTGTCAGATTCGCTCTAAGTGCCAAAAAGTGCTGGAAACGGGGAGATAAGCCTATTTTTGCAACAATGGTTAAAATCTTCAATTTTTCATCACAGATGTGCCCAAGATGCACAAAAGCGCTGGAAACGGTGAGATAAGCCTATTTTTGCAACTTTGGTTAAAATCTTCAATTTTTCATCACAGATGTGCCCAAGATGCACAAAAGCGCTGGAAACGGTGAGATAAGCCTATTTTTGCAACTTTGGTTAAAATCTTCAATTTTTCATCACAGATGTGCCCAAGATGCGCAAAAGCTCTGGAAACGGTGAGATAAGCCTATTTTTGCAACTTTGGTTGAAATCTTAAATTTTTCATCACAGATGTGCCCAAGATGCACAAAAGCGCTGGAAACGGTGAGATAAGCCTATTTTTGCAACTTTGGTTAAAATCTTCAATTTTTCATCACAGATATGCCCAAGGTGCACAAAAGTGCTGGAAACGGTGAGATAAGCCTAATTTTGCAACAATGTTTAAGGTTTGGAGGTTTCATAGACTAAAGTTGAAAATCAGTGGTTTGACTGCCATAATGAAATAGGGTCACTAATCAACGTGTTTTCTCAAAAGGCCTTCAGTCAAATTCCTTGATACTTAAAATGCATACAGTGGATTATAATAATGAAAAAGGATAATTTGAAATCTTGGTTTCAACTCTAAAGGAACTCTTTAAAAAAAAGATTTTAAGTTTTGGAAACCCCAATGTAAAAGTAGCAACTGCACGGATTCTACTGTCAGATTCGCTCTAAGTGCCAAAAAGTGCTGGAAACGGGGAGATAAGCCTATTTTTGCAACAATGGTTAAAATCTTCAATTTTTCATCACAGATGTGCCCAAGATGCACAAAAGCGCTGGAAACGGTGAGATAAGCCTATTTTTGCAACTTTGGTTAAAATCTTAAATTTTTCATCACAGATGTGCCCAAGATGCACAAAAGCGCTGGAAACGGTGAGATAAGCCTATTTTTGCAACTTTGGTTAAAATCTTCAATTTTTCATCACAGATGTGCCCAAGATGCGCAAAAGCGCTGGAAACGGTGAGATAAGCCTATTTTTGCAACTTTGGTTAAAATCTTCATTTTTTCATCACAGATATGCCCAAGGTGCACAAAAGTGCTGGAAACGGTGAGATAAGCCTAATTTTGCAACAATGTTTAAGGTTTGGAGGTTTCATAGACTAAAGTTGAAAATCAGTGGTTTGACTGCCATAATGAAATAGAGTCACTAATCAACGTGTTTTCTCAAAAGGCCTTCAGTCAAATTCCTTGATACTTAAAATGCATACAGTGGATTATAATAATGAAAAAGGATAATTTGAAATCTTGGTTTCAACTCTAAAGGAACTCTTTAAAAAAAAGATTTTAAGTTTTGGAAACCCCAATGAAAAAGTAGCAACTGCACGGATTCTACTGTCAGATTCGCTCTAAGTGCCAAAAAGTGCTGGAAACGGGGAGATAAGCCTATTTTTGCAACAATGGTTAAAATCTTCAATTTTTCATCACAGATGTGCCCAAGATGCACAAAAGCGCTGGAAACGGTGAGATAAGCCTATTTTTGCAACTTTGGTTAAAATCTTCAATTTTTCATCACAGATGTGCCCAAGATGCACAAAAGCGCTGGAAACGGTGAGATAAGCCTATTTTTGCAACTTTGGTTAAAATCTTCAATTTTTCATCACAGATGTGCCCAAGATGCGCAAAAGCTCTGGAAACGGTGAGATAAGCCTATTTTTGCAACTTTGGTTAAAATCTTAAATTTTTCATCACAGATGTGCCCAAGATGCACAAAAGCGCTGGAAACGGTGAGATAAGCCTATTTTTGCAACTTTGGTTAAAATCTTCAATTTTTCATCACAGATGTGCCCAAGATGCACAAAAGCGCTGGAAACGGTGAGATAAGCCTATTTTTGCAACTTTGGTTAAAATCTTCAATTTTTCATCACAGATGTGCCCAAGATGCGCAAAAGCTCTGGAAACGGTGAGATAAGCCTATTTTTGCAACCTTGGTTAAAATCTTAAATTTTTCATCACAGATGTGCCCAAGATGCACAAAAGCGCTGGAAACGGTGAGATAAGCCTATTTTTGCAACTTTGGTTAAAATCTTCAATTTTTCATCACAGATATGCCCAAGGTGCACAAAAGTGCTGGAAACGGTGAGATAAGCCTAATTTTGCAACAATGTTTAAGGTTTGGAGGTTTCATAGACTAAAGTTGAAAATCAGTGGTTTGACTGCCATAATGAAATAGGGTCACTAATCAACGTGTTTTCTCAAAAGGCCTTCAGTCAAATTCCTTGATACTTAAAATGCATACAGTGGATTATAATAATGAAAAAGGATAATTTGAAATCTTGGTTTCAACTCTAAAGGAACTCTTTAAAAAAAAGATTTTAAGTTTTGGAAACTCCAATGAAAAAGTAGCAACTGCACGGATTCTACTGTCAGATTCGCTCTAAGTGCCAAAAAGTGCTGGAAACGGTGAGATAAGCCTATTTTTGCAACTTTGGTTAAAATCTTAAATTTTTCATCACAGATGTGCCCAAGATGCCCAAAAGCGCTGGAAACGGTGAGATAAGCCTATTTTTGCAACTTTGGTTAAAATCTTAAATTTTTCATCACAGATGTGTCCAAGATGCGCAAAAGCGCTGGAAACGGTGAGATAAGCCTATTTTTGCAACTTTGGTTAAAATCTTCAATTTTTCATCACAGATGTGCCCAAGATGCGCAAAAGCGCTGGAAACGGTGAGATAAGCCTATTTTTGCAACTTTGGTTAAAATCTTAAATTTTTCATCACAGATGTGCCCAAGGTGCGCAAAAGTGCTAGAAACGGTGAGATAAGCCTAATTTTGCAACAATGTTTAAGGTTTGGAGGTTTCATAGACTAAAGTTGAAAATCAGTGGTTTGACTGCCATAATGAAATAGGGTCACTAATCAACGTGTTTTCTCAAAAGGCCTTCAGTCAAATTCCTTGATACTTAAAATGCATACAGTGGATTATAATAATGAAAAAGGATAATTTGAAATCTTGGTTTCAACTCTAAAGGAACTCTTTAAAAAAAAGATTTTAAGTTTTGGAAACCCCAATGAAAAAGTAGCAACTGCACGGTTTCTACTGTCAGATTGGCTCTAAGTGCCAAAAAGTGCTGGAAACGGGGAGATAAGCCTATTTTTGCAACAATGGTTAAAATCTTCAATTTTTCATCACAGATGTGTCCAAGATGCACAAAAGCGCTGGAAACGGTGAGATAAGCCTTTTTTTGCAACTTTGGTTGAAATCTTAAATTTTTCATCACAGATGTGCCCAAGATGCACAAAAGCGCTGGAAACGTTGAGATAAGCCTATTTTTGCAACTTTGGTTAAAATCTTCAATTTTTCATCACAGATGTGCTCAAGATGCGCAAAAGCGCTAGAAACGGTGAGATAAGCCTATTTTTGCAACTTTGGTTAAAATCTTAAATTTTTCATCACAGATGTGCCCAAGATGCCCAAAAGCGCTGGAAACGGTGAGATAAGCCTATTTTTGCAACTTTGGTTAAAATCTTCAATTTTTCATCACAGATGTGCCCAAGATGCACAAAAGCGCTGGAAACGGTGAGATAAGCCTATTTTTGCAACTTTGGTTAAAATCTTCAATTTTTCATCACAGATGTGCCCAAGATGCGCAAAAGCGCTGGAAACGGTGAGATAAGCCTATTTTTGCAACTTTGGTTAAAATCTTCATTTTTTCATCACAGATATGCCCAAGGTGCACAAAAGTGCTGGAAACGGTGAGATAAGCCTAATTTTGCAACAATGTTTAAGGTTTGGAGGTTTCATAGACTAAAGTTGAAAATCAGTGGTTTGACTGCCATAATGAAATAGGGTCACTAATCAACGTGTTTTCTCAAAAGGCCTTCAGTCAAATTCCTTGATACTTAAAATGCATACAGTGGATTATAATAATGAAAAAGGATAATTTGAAATCTTGGTTTCAACTCTAAAGGAACTCTTTAAAAAAAAGATTTTAAGTTTTGGAAACCCCAATGAAAAAGTAGCAACTGCACGGTTTCTACTGTCAGATTCGCTCTAAGTGCCAAAAAGTGCTGGAAACGGGGAGATAAGCCTATTTTTGCAACAATGGTTAAAATCTTCAATTTTTCATCACAGATGTGTCCAAGATGCACAAAAGCGCTGGAAACGGTGAGATAAGCCTTTTTTTGCAACTTTGGTTGAAATCTTAAATTTTTCATCACAGATGTGCCCAAGATGCACAAAAGCGCTGGAAACGTTGAGATAAGCCTATTTTTGCAACTTTGGTTAAAATCTTCAATTTTTCATCACAGATGTGCTCAAGATGCGCAAAAGCGCTAGAAACGGTGAGATAAGCCTATTTTTGCAACTTTGGTTAAAATCTTAAATTTTTCATCACAGATGTGCCCAAGATGCCCAAAAGCGCTGGAAACGGTGAGATAAGCCTATTTTTGCAACTTTGGTTAAAATCTTCAATTTTTCATCACAGATGTGCCCAAGATGCACAAAAGCGCTGGAAACGGTGAGATAAGCCTATTTTTGCAACTTTGGTTAAAATCTTCAATTTTTCATCACAGATGTGCCCAAGATGCGCAAAAGCGCTGGAAACGGTGAGATAAGCCTATTTTTGCAACTTTGGTTAAAATCTTCATTTTTTCATCACAGATATGCCCAAGGTGCACAAAAGTGCTGGAAACGGTGAGATAAGCCTAATTTTGCAACAATGTTTAAGGTTTGGAGGTTTCATAGACTAAAGTTGAAAATCAGTGGTTTGACTGCCATAATGAAATAGGGTCACTAATCAACGTGTTTTCTCAAAAGGCCTTCAGTCAAATTCCTTGATACTTAAAATGCATACAGTGGATTATAATAATGAAAAAGGATAATTTGAAATCTTGGTTTCAACTCTAAAGGAACTCTTTAAAAAAAAGATTTTAAGTTTTGGAAACCCCAATGAAAAAGTAGCAACTGCACGGTTTCTACTGTCAGATTCGCTCTAAGTGCCAAAAAGTGCTGGAAACGGGGAGATAAGCCTATTTTTGCAACAATGGTTAAAATCTTCAATTTTTCATCACAGATGTGTCCAAGATGCACAAAAGCGCTGGAAACGTTGAGATAAGCCTATTTTTGCAACTTTGGTTAAAATCTTCATTTTTTCATCACAGATATGCCCAAGGTGCACAAAAGTGCTGGAAACGGTGAGATAAGCCTAATTTTGCAACAATGTTTAAGGTTTGGAGGTTTCATAGACTATAGTTGAAAATCAGTGGTTTGACTGCCATAATGAAATAGGGTCACTAATCAACGTGTTTTCTCAAAAGGCCTTCAGTCAAATTCCTTGATACTTAAAATGCATACAGTGGATTATAATAATGAAAAAGGATAATTTGAAATCTTGGTTTCAACTCTAAAGGAACTCTTTAAAAAAAAGATTTTAAGTTTTGGAAACCCCAATGAAAAAGTAGCAACTGCACGGTTTCTACTGTCAGATTGGCTCTAAGTGCCAAAAAGTGCTGGAAACGGGGAGATAAGCCTATTTTTGCAACAATGGTTAAAATCTTCAATTTTTCATCATAGATGTGTCCAAGATGCACAAAATTGCTGGAAACGGTGAGATAAGCCTATTTTTGCAACTTTGGTTAAAATCTTCAATTTTTCATCACAGATGTGCCCAAGATGCACAAAAGCGCTGGAAACGGTGAGATAAGCCTATTTTTGCAACTTTGGTTAAAATCTTCAATTTTTCATCACAGATGTGCCCAAGATGCCCAAAAGCGCTGGAAACGGTGAGATAAGCCTATTTTTGCAACTTTGGTTAAAATCTTAAATTTTTCATCACAGATGTGCCCAAGATGCCCAAAAGCGCTGGAAACGGTGAGATAAGCCTATTTTTTCAACTTTGGTTAAAATCTTCATTTTTTCATCACAGATATGCCCAAGGTGCACAAAAGAACTGGAAACGGTGAGATAAGCCTAATTTTGCAACAATGTTTAAGGTTTGGAGGTTTCATAGACTAAAGTTGAAAATCAGTGGTTTGACTGCCATAATGAAATAGGGTCACTAATCAACGTGTTTTCTCAAAAGGCCTTCAGTCAAATTCCTTGATACTTAAAATGCATACAGTGGATTATAATAATGAAAAAGGATAATTTAAAATCTTGGTTTCAACTCTAAAGGAACTCTTTAAAAAAAAGATTTTAAGTTTTGGAAACCCCAATGAAAAAGTAGCAACTGCACGGATTCTACTGTCAGATTCGCTCTAAGTGCCAAAAAGTGCTGGAAACGGGGAGATAAGCCTATTTTTGCAACAATGGTTAAAATCTTCAATTTTTCATCACAGATGTGCCCAAGATGCACAAAAGCGCTGGAAACGGTGAGATAAGCCTATTTTTGCAACTTTGGTTAAAATCTTCAATTTTTCATCACAGATGTGCCCAAGATGCACAAAAGCGCTGGAAACGGTGAGATAAGCCTATTTTTGCAACTTTGGTTAAAATCTTCAATTTTTCATCACAGATGTGCCCAAGATGCCCAAAAGCGCTGGAAACGGTGAGATAAGCCTATTTTTGCAACTTTGGTTAAAATCTTAAATTTTTCATCACAGATGTGCCCAAGATGCCCAAAAGCGCTGGAAACGGTGAGATAAGCCTATTTTTGCAACTTTGGTTAAAATCTTAAATTTTTCATCACAGATGTGTCCAAGATGCGCAAAAGCGCTGGAAACGGTGAGATAAGCCTATTTTTGCAACTTTGGTTAAAATCTTCAATTTTTCATCACAGATGTGCCCAAGATGCGCAAAAGCGCTGGAAACGGTGAGATAAGCCTATTTTTGCAACTTTGGTTAAAATCTTAAATTTTTCATCACAGATGTGCCCAAGGTGCGCAAAAGTGCTAGAAACGGTGAGATAAGCCTAATTTTGCAACAATGTTTAAGGTTTGGAGGTTTCATAGACTAAAGTTGAAAATCAGTGGTTTGACTGCCATAATGAAATAGGGTCACTAATCAACGTGTTTTCTCAAAAGGCCTTCAGTCAAATTCCTTGATACTTAAAATGCATACAGTGGATTATAATAATGAAAAAGGATAATTTGAAATCTTGGTTTCAACTCTAAAGGAACTCTTTAAAAAAAAGATTTTAAGTTTTGGAAACCCCAATGAAAAAGTAGCAACTGCACGGTTTCTACTGTCAGATTGGCTCTAAGTGCCAAAAAGTGCTGGAAACGGGGAGATAAGCCTATTTTTGCAACAATGGTTAAAATCTTCAATTTTTCATCACAGATGTGTCCAAGATGCACAAAAGCGCTGGAAACGGTGAGATAAGCCTATTTTTGCAACTTTGGTTAAAATCTTCAATTTTTCATCACAGATGTGCCCAAGATGCACAAAAGCGCTGGAAACGGTGAGATAAGCCTATTTTTGCAACTTTGGTTGAAATCTTAAATTTTTCATCACAGATGTGTCCAAGATGCGCAAAAGCGCTGGAAACGGTGAGATAAGCCTATTTTTGCAACTTTGGTTAAAATCTTCAATTTTTCATCACAGATGTGCCCAAGATGCGCAAAAGCGCTGGAAACGGTGAGATAAGCCTATTTTTGCAACTTTGGTTAAAATCTTAAATTTTTCATCACAGATGTGCCCAAGGTGCGCAAAAGTGCTGGAAACGGTGAGATAAGCCTAATTTTGCAACAATGTTTAAGGTTTGGAGGTTTCATAGACTAAAGTTGAAAATCAGTGGTTTGACTGCCATAATGAAATAGGGTCACTAATCAACGTGTTTTCTCAAAAGGCCTTCAGTCAAATTCCTTGATACTTAAAATGCATACAGTGGATTATAATAATGAAAAAGGATAATTTGAAATCTTGGTTTCAACTCTAAAGGAACTCTTTAAAAAAAAGATTTTAAGTTTTGGAAACCCCAATGAAAAAGTAGCAACTGCACGGTTTCTACTGTCAGATTGGCTCTAAGTGCCAAAAAGTGCTGGAAACGGGGAGATAAGCCTATTTTTGCAACAATGGTTAAAATCTTCAATTTTTCATCACAGATGTGTCCAAGATGCACAAAATTGCTGGAAACGGTGAGATAAGCCTATTTTTGCAACTTTGGTTAAAATCTTCAATTTTTCATCACAGATGTGCCCAAGATGCACAAAAGCGCTGGAAACGGTGAGATAAGCCTATTTTTGCAACTTTGGTTAAAATCTTCATTTTTTCATCACAGATATGCCCAAGGTGCACAAAAGTGCTGGAAACGGTGAGATAAGCCTAATTTTGCAACAATGTTTAAGGTTTGGAGGTTTCATAGACTAAAGTTGAAAATCAGTGGTTTGACTGCCATAATGAAATAGGGTCACTAATCAACGTGTTTTCTCAAAAGGCCTTCAGTCAAATTCCTTGATACTTAAAATGCATACAGTGGATTATAATAATGAAAAAGGATAATTTAAAATCTTGGTTTCAACTCTAAAGGAACTCTTTAAAAAAAAGATTTTAAGTTTTGGAAACCCCAATGAAAAAGTAGCAACTGCACGGATTCTACTGTCAGATTCGCTCTAAGTGCCAAAAAGTGCTGGAAACGGGGAGATAAGCCTATTTTTGCAACAATGGTTAAAATCTTCAATTTTTCATCACAGATGTGCCCAAGATGCACAAAAGCGCTGGAAACGGTGAGATAAGCCTATTTTTGCAACTTTGGTTAAAATCTTCAATTTTTCATCACAGATGTGCCCAAGATGCACAAAAGCGCTGGAAAAGGTGAGATAAGCCTATTTTTGCAACTTTGGTTAAAATCTTCAATTTTTCATCACAGATGTGCCCAAGATGCGCAAAAGCTCTGGAAACGGTGAGATAAGCCTATTTTTGCAACTTTGGTTAAAATCTTAAATTTTTCATTACAGATGTGCCCAAGATGCACAAAAGCGCTGGAAACGGTGAGATAAGCCTATTTTTGCAACTTTGGTTAAAATCTTCAATTTTTCATCACAGATGTGCCCAAGATGCGCAAAAGCGCTGGAAACGGTGAGATAAGCCTATTTTTGCAACTTTGGTTAAAATCTTAATTTTTTCATCACAGATATGCCCAAGGTGCACAAAAGTGCTGGAAACGGTGAGATAAGCCTAATTTTGCAACAATGTTTAAGGTTTGGAGGTTTCATAGACTAAAGTTGAAAATCAGTGGTTTGACTGCCATAATGAAATAGGGTCACTAATCAACGTGTTTTCTCAAAAGGCCTTCAGTCAAATTCCTTGATACTTAAAATGCATACAGTGGATTATAATAATGAAAAAGGATAATTTGAAATCTTGGTTTCAACTCTAAAGGAACTCTTTAAAAAAAAGATTTTAAGTTTTGGAAACTCCAATGAAAAAGTAGCAACTGCACGGATTCTACTGTCAGATTCGCTCTAAGTGCCAAAAAGTGCTGGAAACGGGGAGATAAGCCTATTTTTGCAACAATGGTTAAAATCTTCAATTTTTCATCACAGATGTGCCCAAGATGCACAAAAGCGCTGGAAACGGTGAGATAAGCCTATTTTTGCAACTTTGGTTAAAATCTTCAATTTTTCATCACAGATGTGCCCAAGATGCCCAAAAGCGCTGGAAACGGTGAGATAAGCCTATTTTTGCAACTTTGGTTAAAATCTTAAATTTTTCATCACAGATGTGCCCAAGATGCCCAAAAGCGCTGGAAACGGTGAGATAAGCCTATTTTTGCAACTTTGGTTAAAATCTTAAATTTTTCATCACAGATGTGTCCAAGATGCGCAAAAGCGCTGGAAACGGTGAGATAAGCCTATTTTTGCAACTTTGGTTAAAATCTTCAATTTTTCATCACAGATGTGCCCAAGATGCGCAAAAGCGCTGGAAACGGTGAGATAAGCCTATTTTTGCAACTTTGGTTAAAATCTTAAATTTTTCATCACAGATGTGCCCAAGGTGCGCAAAAGTGCTAGAAACGGTGAGATAAGCCTAATTTTGCAACAATGTTTAAGGTTTGGAGGTTTCATAGACTAAAGTTGAAAATCAGTGGTTTGACTGCCATAATGAAATAGGGTCACTAATCAACGTGTTTTCTCAAAAGGCCTTCAGTCAAATTCCTTGATACTTAAAATGCATACAGTGGATTATAATAATGAAAAAGGATAATTTGAAATCTTGGTTTCAACTCTAAAGGAACTCTTTAAAAAAAAGATTTTAAGTTTTGGAAACCCCAATGAAAAAGTAGCAACTGCACGGTTTCTACTGTCAGATTGGCTCTAAGTGCCAAAAAGTGCTGGAAACGGGGAGATAAGCCTATTTTTGCAACAATGGTTAAAATCTTCAATTTTTCATCACAGATGTGTCCAAGATGCACAAAAGCGCTGGAAACGGTGAGATAAGCCTTTTTTTGCAACTTTGGTTGAAATCTTAAATTTTTCATCACAGATGTGCCCAAGATGCACAAAAGCGCTGGAAACGTTGAGATAAGCCTATTTTTGCAACTTTGGTTAAAATCTTCAATTTTTCATCACAGATGTGCTCAAGATGCGCAAAAGCGCTAGAAACGGTGAGATAAGCCTATTTTTGCAACTTTGGTTAAAATCTTAAATTTTTCATCACAGATGTGCCCAAGATGCCCAAAAGCGCTGGAAACGGTGAGATAAGCCTATTTTTGCAACTTTGGTTAAAATCTTCAATTTTTCATCACAGATGTGCCCAAGATGCACAAAAGCGCTGGAAACGGTGAGATAAGCCTATTTTTGCAACTTTGGTTAAAATCTTCAATTTTTCATCACAGATGTGCCCAAGATGCGCAAAAGCGCTGGAAACGGTGAGATAAGCCTATTTTTGCAACTTTGGTTAAAATCTTCATTTTTTCATCACAGATATGCCCAAGGTGCACAAAAGTGCTGGAAACGGTGAGATAAGCCTAATTTTGCAACAATGTTTAAGGTTTGGAGGTTTCATAGACTAAAGTTGAAAATCAGTGGTTTGACTGCCATAATGAAATAGGGTCACTAATCAACGTGTTTTCTCAAAAGGCCTTCAGTCAAATTCCTTGATACTTAAAATGCATACAGTGGATTATAATAATGAAAAAGGATAATTTGAAATCTTGGTTTCAACTCTAAAGGAACTCTTTAAAAAAAAGATTTTAAGTTTTGGAAACCCCAATGAAAAAGTAGCAACTGCACGGTTTCTACTGTCAGATTCGCTCTAAGTGCCAAAAAGTGCTGGAAACGGGGAGATAAGCCTATTTTTGCAACAATGGTTAAAATCTTCAATTTTTCATCACAGATGTGTCCAAGATGCACAAAAGCGCTGGAAACGTTGAGATAAGCCTATTTTTGCAACTTTGGTTAAAATCTTCATTTTTTCATCACAGATATGCCCAAGGTGCACAAAAGTGCTGGAAACGGTGAGATAAGCCTAATTTTGCAACAATGTTTAAGGTTTGGAGGTTTCATAGACTATAGTTGAAAATCAGTGGTTTGACTGCCATAATGAAATAGGGTCACTAATCAACGTGTTTTCTCAAAAGGCCTTCAGTCAAATTCCTTGATACTTAAAATGCATACAGTGGATTATAATAATGAAAAAGGATAATTTGAAATCTTGGTTTCAACTCTAAAGGAACTCTTTAAAAAAAAGATTTTAAGTTTTGGAAACCCCAATGAAAAAGTAGCAACTGCACGGTTTCTACTGTCAGATTGGCTCTAAGTGCCAAAAAGTGCTGGAAACGGGGAGATAAGCCTATTTTTGCAACAATGGTTAAAATCTTCAATTTTTCATCATAGATGTGTCCAAGATGCACAAAATTGCTGGAAACGGTGAGATAAGCCTATTTTTGCAACTTTGGTTAAAATCTTCAATTTTTCATCACAGATGTGCCCAAGATGCACAAAAGCGCTGGAAACGGTGAGATAAGCCTATTTTTGCAACTTTGGTTAAAATCTTCAATTTTTCATCACAGATGTGCCCAAGATGCCCAAAAGCGCTGGAAACGGTGAGATAAGCCTATTTTTGCAACTTTGGTTAAAATCTTAAATTTTTCATCACAGATGTGCCCAAGATGCCCAAAAGCGCTGGAAACGGTGAGATAAGCCTATTTTTGCAACTTTGGTTAAAATCTTCATTTTTTCATCACAGATATGCCCAAGGTGCACAAAAGTGCTGGAAACGGTGAGATAAGCCTAATTTTGCAACAATGTTTAAGGTTTGGAGGTTTCATAGACTAAAGTTGAAAATCAGTGGTTTGACTGCCATAATGAAATAGGGTCACTAATCAACGTGTTTTCTCAAAAGGCCTTCAGTCAAATTCCTTGATACTTAAAATGCATACAGTGGATTATAATAATGAAAAAGGATAATTTAAAATCTTGGTTTCAACTCTAAAGGAACTCTTTAAAAAAAAGATTTTAAGTTTTGGAAACCCCAATGAAAAAGTAGCAACTGCACGGATTCTACTGTCAGATTCGCTCTAAGTGCCAAAAAGTGCTGGAAACGGGGAGATAAGCCTATTTTTGCAACAATGGTTAAAATCTTCAATTTTTCATCACAGATGTGCCCAAGATGCACAAAAGCGCTGGAAACGGTGAGATAAGCCTATTTTTGCAACTTTGGTTAAAATCTTCAATTTTTCATCACAGATGTGCCCAAGATGCACAAAAGCGCTGGAAACGGTGAGATAAGCCTATTTTTGCAACTTTGGTTAAAATCTTCAATTTTTCATCACAGATGTGCCCAAGATGCCCAAAAGCGCTGGAAACGGTGAGATAAGCCTATTTTTGCAACTTTGGTTAAAATCTTAAATTTTTCATCACAGATGTGCCCAAGATGCCCAAAAGCGCTGGAAACGGTGAGATAAGCCTATTTTTGCAACTTTGGTTAAAATCTTAAATTTTTCATCACAGATGTGTCCAAGATGCGCAAAAGCGCTGGAAACGGTGAGATAAGCCTATTTTTGCAACTTTGGTTAAAATCTTCAATTTTTCATCACAGATGTGCCCAAGATGCGCAAAAGCGCTGGAAACGGTGAGATAAGCCTATTTTTGCAACTTTGGTTAAAATCTTAAATTTTTCATCACAGATGTGCCCAAGGTGCGCAAAAGTGCTAGAAACGGTGAGATAAGCCTAATTTTGCAACAATGTTTAAGGTTTGGAGGTTTCATAGACTAAAGTTGAAAATCAGTGGTTTGACTGCCATAATGAAATAGGGTCACTAATCAACGTGTTTTCTCAAAAGGCCTTCAGTCAAATTCCTTGATACTTAAAATGCATACAGTGGATTATAATAATGAAAAAGGATAATTTGAAATCTTGGTTTCAACTCTAAAGGAACTCTTTAAAAAAAAGATTTTAAGTTTTGGAAACCCCAATGAAAAAGTAGCAACTGCACGGTTTCTACTGTCAGATTGGCTCTAAGTGCCAAAAAGTGCTGGAAACGGGGAGATAAGCCTATTTTTGCAACAATGGTTAAAATCTTCAATTTTTCATCACAGATGTGTCCAAGATGCACAAAAGCGCTGGAAACGGTGAGATAAGCCTATTTTTGCAACTTTGGTTAAAATCTTCAATTTTTCATCACAGATGTGCCCAAGATGCACAAAAGCGCTGGAAACGGTGAGATAAGCCTATTTTTGCAACTTTGGTTGAAATCTTAAATTTTTCATCACAGATGTGTCCAAGATGCGCAAAAGCGCTGGAAACGGTGAGATAAGCCTATTTTTGCAACTTTGGTTAAAATCTTCATTTTTTCATCACAGATATGCCCAAGGTGCACAAAAGTGCTGGAAACGGTGAGATAAGCCTAATTTTGCAACAATGTTTAAGGTTTGGAGGTTTCATAGACTATAGTTGAAAATCAGTGGTTTGACTGCCATAATGAAATAGGGTCACTAATCAACGTGTTTTCTCAAAAGGCCTTCAGTCAAATTCCTTGATACTTAAAATGCATACAGTGGATTATAATAATGAAAAAGGATAATTTGAAATCTTGGTTTCAACTCTAAAGGAACTCTTTAAAAAAAAGATTTTAAGTTTTGGAAACCCCAATGAAAAAGTAGCAACTGCACGGTTTCTACTGTCAGATTGGCTCTAAGTGCCAAAAAGTGCTGGAAACGGGGAGATAAGCCTATTTTTGCAACAATGGTTAAAATCTTCAATTTTTCATCATAGATGTGTCCAAGATGCACAAAATTGCTGGAAACGGTGAGATAAGCCTATTTTTGCAACTTTGGTTAAAATCTTCAATTTTTCATCACAGATGTGCCCAAGATGCCCAAAAGCGCTGGAAACGGTGAGATAAGCCTATTTTTGCAACTTTGGTTAAAATCTTAAATTTTTCATCACAGATGTGCCCAAGATGCCCAAAAGCGCTGGAAACGGTGAGATAAGCCTATTTTTGCAACTTTGGTTAAAATCTTCATTTTTTCATCACAGATATGCCCAAGGTGCACAAAAGTGCTGGAAACGGTGAGATAAGCCTAATTTTGCAACAATGTTTAAGGTTTGGAGGTTTCATAGACTAAAGTTGAAAATCAGTGGTTTGACTGCCATAATGAAATAGGGTCACTAATCAACGTGTTTTCTCAAAAGGCCTTCAGTCAAATTCCTTGATACTTAAAATGCATACAGTGGATTATAATAATGAAAAAGGATAATTTAAAATCTTGGTTTCAACTCTAAAGGAACTCTTTAAAAAAAAGATTTTAAGTTTTGGAAACCCCAATGAAAAAGTAGCAACTGCACGGATTCTACTGTCAGATTCGCTCTAAGTGCCAAAAAGTGCTGGAAACGGGGAGATAAGCCTATTTTTGCAACAATGGTTAAAATCTTCAATTTTTCATCACAGATGTGCCCAAGATGCACAAAAGCGCTGGAAACGGTGAGATAAGCCTATTTTTGCAACTTTGGTTAAAATCTTCAATTTTTCATCACAGATGTGCCCAAGATGCACAAAAGCGCTGGAAACGGTGAGATAAGCCTATTTTTGCAACTTTGGTTAAAATCTTCAATTTTTCATCACAGATGTGCCCAAGATGCCCAAAAGCGCTGGAAACGGTGAGATAAGCCTATTTTTGCAACTTTGGTTAAAATCTTAAATTTTTCATCACAGATGTGCCCAAGATGCCCAAAAGCGCTGGAAACGGTGAGATAAGCCTATTTTTGCAACTTTGGTTAAAATCTTAAATTTTTCATCACAGATGTGTCCAAGATGCGCAAAAGCGCTGGAAACGGTGAGATAAGCCTATTTTTGCAACTTTGGTTAAAATCTTCAATTTTTCATCACAGATGTGCCCAAGATGCGCAAAAGCGCTGGAAACGGTGAGATAAGCCTATTTTTGCAACTTTGGTTAAAATCTTAAATTTTTCATCACAGATGTGCCCAAGGTGCGCAAAAGTGCTAGAAACGGTGAGATAAGCCTAATTTTGCAACAATGTTTAAGGTTTGGAGGTTTCATAGACTAAAGTTGAAAATCAGTGGTTTGACTGCCATAATGAAATAGGGTCACTAATCAACGTGTTTTCTCAAAAGGCCTTCAGTCAAATTCCTTGATACTTAAAATGCATACAGTGGATTATAATAATGAAAAAGGATAATTTGAAATCTTGGTTTCAACTCTAAAGGAACTCTTTAAAAAAAAGATTTTAAGTTTTGGAAACCCCAATGAAAAAGTAGCAACTGCACGGTTTCTACTGTCAGATTGGCTCTAAGTGCCAAAAAGTGCTGGAAACGGGGAGATAAGCCTATTTTTGCAACAATGGTTAAAATCTTCAATTTTTCATCACAGATGTGTCCAAGATGCACAAAAGCGCTGGAAACGGTGAGATAAGCCTATTTTTGCAACTTTGGTTAAAATCTTCAATTTTTCATCACAGATGTGCCCAAGATGCACAAAAGCGCTGGAAACGGTGAGATAAGCCTATTTTTGCAACTTTGGTTGAAATCTTAAATTTTTCATCACAGATGTGTCCAAGATGCGCAAAAGCGCTGGAAACGGTGAGATAAGCCTATTTTTGCAACTTTGGTTAAAATCTTCAATTTTTCATCACAGATGTGCCCAAGGTGCGCAAAAGTGCTGGAAACGGTGAGATAAGCCTAATTTTGCAACAATGTTTAAGGTTTGGAGGTTTCATAGACTAAAGTTGAAAATCAGTGGTTTGACTGCCATAATGAAATAGGGTCACTAATCAACGTGTTTTCTCAAAAGGCCTTCAGTCAAATTCCTTGATACTTAAAATGCATACAGTGGATTATAATAATGAAAAAGGATAATTTGAAATCTTGGTTTCAACTCTAAAGGAACTCTTTAAAAAAAAGATTTTAAGTTTTGGAAACCCCAATGAAAAAGTAGCAACTGCACGGTTTCTACTGTCAGATTGGCTCTAAGTGCCAAAAAGTGCTGGAAACGGGGAGATAAGCCTATTTTTGCAACAATGGTTAAAATCTTCAATTTTTCATCACAGATGTGTCCAAGATGCACAAAATTGCTGGAAACGGTGAGATAAGCCTATTTTTGCAACTTTGGTTAAAATCTTCAATTTTTCATCACAGATGTGCCCAAGATGCACAAAAGCGCTGGAAACGGTGAGATAAGCCTATTTTTGCAACTTTGGTTAAAATCTTCATTTTTTCATCACAGATATGCCCAAGGTGCACAAAAGTGCTGGAAACGGTGAGATAAGCCTAATTTTGCAACAATGTTTAAGGTTTGGAGGTTTCATAGACTAAAGTTGAAAATCAGTGGTTTGACTGCCATAATGAAATAGGGTCACTAATCAACGTGTTTTCTCAAAAGGCCTTCAGTCAAATTCCTTGATACTTAAAATGCATACAGTGGATTATAATAATGAAAAAGGATAATTTAAAATCTTGGTTTCAACTCTAAAGGAACTCTTTAAAAAAAAGATTTTAAGTTTTGGAAACCCCAATGAAAAAGTAGCAACTGCACGGATTCTACTGTCAGATTCGCTCTAAGTGCCAAAAAGTGCTGGAAACGGGGAGATAAGCCTATTTTTGCAACAATGGTTAAAATCTTCAATTTTTCATCACAGATGTGCCCAAGATGCACAAAAGCGCTGGAAACGGTGAGATAAGCCTATTTTTGCAACTTTGGTTAAAATCTTCAATTTTTCATCACAGATGTGCCCAAGATGCACAAAAGCGCTGGAAAAGGTGAGATAAGCCTATTTTTGCAACTTTGGTTAAAATCTTCAATTTTTCATCACAGATGTGCCCAAGATGCGCAAAAGCTCTGGAAACGGTGAGATAAGCCTATTTTTGCAACTTTGGTTAAAATCTTAAATTTTTCATTACAGATGTGCCCAAGATGCACAAAAGCGCTGGAAACGGTGAGATAACCCTATTTTTGCAACTTTGGTTAAAATCTTCAATTTTTCATCACAGATGTGCCCAAGATGCGCAAAAGCGCTGGAAACGGTGAGATAAGCCTATTTTTGCAACTTTGGTTAAAATCTTAATTTTTTCATCACAGATATGCCCAAGGTGCACAAAAGTGCTGGAAACGGTGAGATAAGCCTAATTTTGCAACAATGTTTAAGGTTTGGAGGTTTCATAGACTAAAGTTGAAAATCAGTGGTTTGACTGCCATAATGAAATAGGGTCACTAATCAACGTGTTTTCTCAAAAGGCCTTCAGTCAAATTCCTTGATACTTAAAATGCATACAGTGGATTATAATAATGAAAAAGGATAATTTGAAATCTTGGTTTCAACTCTAAAGGAACTCTTTAAAAAAAAGATTTTAAGTTTTGGAAACCCCAATGAAAAAGTAGCAACTGCACGGATTCTACTGTCAGATTCGCTCTAAGTGCCAAAAAGTGCTGGAAACGGGGAGATAAGCCTATTTTTGCAACAATGGTTAAAATCTTCAATTTTTCATCACAGATGTGCCCAAGATGCACAAAAGCGCTGGAAACGGTGAGATAAGCCTATTTTTGCAACTTTGGTTAAAATCTTCAATTTTTCATCACAGATGTGCCCAAGATGCCCAAAAGCGCTGGAAACGGTGAGATAAGCCTATTTTTGCAACTTTGGTTAAAATCTTAAATTTTTCATCACAGATGTGCCCAAGATGCCCAAAAGCGCTGGAAACGGTGAGATAAGCCTATTTTTGCAACTTTGGTTAAAATCTTAAATTTTTCATCACAGATGTGTCCAAGATGCGCAAAAGCGCTGGAAACGGTGAGATAAGCCTATTTTTGCAACTTTGGTTAAAATCTTCAATTTTTCATCACAGATGTGCCCAAGATGCGCAAAAGCGCTGGAAACGGTGAGATAAGCCTATTTTTGCAACTTTGGTTAAAATCTTAAATTTTTCATCACAGATGTGCCCAAGGTGCGCAAAAGTGCTAGAAACGGTGAGATAAGCCTAATTTTGCAACAATGTTTAAGGTTTGGAGGTTTCATAGACTAAAGTTGAAAATCAGTGGTTTGACTGCCATAATGAAATAGGGTCACTAATCAACGTGTTTTCTCAAAAGGCCTTCAGTCAAATTCCTTGATACTTAAAATGCATACAGTGGATTATAATAATGAAAAAGGATAATTTGAAATCTTGGTTTCAACTCTAAAGGAACTCTTTAAAAAAAAGATTTTAAGTTTTGGAAACCCCAATGAAAAAGTAGCAACTGCACGGTTTCTACTGTCAGATTGGCTCTAAGTGCCAAAAAGTGCTGGAAACGGGGAGATAAGCCTATTTTTGCAACAATGGTTAAAATCTTCAATTTTTCATCACAGATGTGTCCAAGATGCACAAAATTGCTGGAAACGGTGAGATAAGCCTATTTTTGCAACTTTGGTTAAAATCTTCAATTTTTCATCACAGATGTGCCCAAGATGCACAAAAGCGCTGGAAACGGTGAGATAAGCCTATTTTTGCAACTTTGGTTAAAATCTTCATTTTTTCATCACAGATATGCCCAAGGTGCACAAAAGTGCTGGAAACGGTGAGATAAGCCTAATTTTGCAACAATGTTTAAGGTTTGGAGGTTTCATAGACTAAAGTTGAAAATCAGTGGTTTGACTGCCATAATGAAATAGGGTCACTAATCAACGTGTTTTCTCAAAAGGCCTTCAGTCAAATTCCTTGATACTTAAAATGCATACAGTGGATTATAATAATGAAAAAGGATAATTTAAAATCTTGGTTTCAACTCTAAAGGAACTCTTTAAAAAAAAGATTTTAAGTTTTGGAAACCCCAATGAAAAAGTAGCAACTGCACGGATTCTACTGTCAGATTCGCTCTAAGTGCCAAAAAGTGCTGGAAACGGGGAGATAAGCCTATTTTTGCAACAATGGTTAAAATCTTCAATTTTTCATCACAGATGTGCCCAAGATGCACAAAAGCGCTGGAAACGGTGAGATAAGCCTATTTTTGCAACTTTGGTTAAAATCTTCAATTTTTCATCACAGATGTGCCCAAGATGCACAAAAGCGCTGGAAACGGGGAGATAAGCCTATTTTTGCAACAATGGTTAAAATCTTCAATTTTTCATCACAGATGTGCCCAAGATGCACAAAAGCGCTGGAAACGGTGAGATAAGCCTATTTTTGCAACTTTGGTTAAAATCTTCAATTTTTCATCACAGATGTGCCCAAGATGCCCAAAAGCGCTGGAAACGGTGAGATAAGCCTATTTTTGCAACTTTGGTTAAAATCTTAAATTTTTCATCACAGATGTGCCCAAGATGCCCAAAAGCGCTGGAAACGGTGAGATAAGCCTATTTTTGCAACTTTGGTTAAAATCTTAAATTTTTCATCACAGATGTGTCCAAGATGCGCAAAAGCGCTGGAAACGGTGAGATAAGCCTATTTTTGCAACTTTGGTTAAAATCTTCAATTTTTCATCACAGATGTGCCCAAGATGCGCAAAAGCGCTGGAAACGGTGAGATAAGCCTATTTTTGCAACTTTGGTTAAAATCTTAAATTTTTCATCACAGATGTGCCCAAGGTGCGCAAAAGTGCTAGAAACGGTGAGATAAGCCTAATTTTGCAACAATGTTTAAGGTTTGGAGGTTTCATAGACTAAAGTTGAAAATCAGTGGTTTGACTGCCATAATGAAATAGGGTCACTAATCAACGTGTTTTCTCAAAAGGCCTTCAGTCAAATTCCTTGATACTTAAAATGCATACAGTGGATTATAATAATGAAAAAGGATAATTTGAAATCTTGGTTTCAACTCTAAAGGAACTCTTTAAAAAAAAGATTTTAAGTTTTGGAAACCCCAATGAAAAAGTAGCAACTGCACGGTTTCTACTGTCAGATTGGCTCTAAGTGCCAAAAAGTGCTGGAAACGGGGAGATAAGCCTATTTTTGCAACAATGGTTAAAATCTTCAATTTTTCATCACAGATGTGTCCAAGATGCACAAAAGCGCTGGAAACGGTGAGATAAGCCTATTTTTGCAACTTTGGTTAAAATCTTCAATTTTTCATCATAGATGTGTCCAAGATGCACAAAATTGCTGGAAACGGTGAGATAAGCCTATTTTTGCAACTTTGGTTAAAATCTTCAATTTTTCATCACAGATGTGCCCAAGATGCCCAAAAGCGCTGGAAACGGTGAGATAAGCCTATTTTTGCAACTTTGGTTAAAATCTTAAATTTTTCATCACAGATGTGCCCAAGATGCCCAAAAGCGCTGGAAACGGTGAGATAAGCCTATTTTTGCAACTTTGGTTAAAATCTTCATTTTTTCATCACAGATATGCCCAAGGTGCACAAAAGTGCTGGAAACGGTGAGATAAGCCTAATTTTGCAACAATGTTTAAGGTTTGGAGGTTTCATAGACTAAAGTTGAAAATCAGTGGTTTGACTGCCATAATGAAATAGGGTCACTAATCAACGTGTTTTCTCAAAAGGCCTTCAGTCAAATTCCTTGATACTTAAAATGCATACAGTGGATTATAATAATGAAAAAGGATAATTTAAAATCTTGGTTTCAACTCTAAAGGAACTCTTTAAAAAAAAGATTTTAAGTTTTGGAAACCCCAATGAAAAAGTAGCAACTGCACGGATTCTACTGTCAGATTCGCTCTAAGTGCCAAAAAGTGCTGGAAACGGGGAGATAAGCCTATTTTTGCAACAATGGTTAAAATCTTCAATTTTTCATCACAGATGTGCCCAAGATGCACAAAAGCGCTGGAAACGGTGAGATAAGCCTATTTTTGCAACTTTGGTTAAAATCTTCAATTTTTCATCACAGATGTGCCCAAGATGCACAAAAGCGCTGGAAACGGTGAGATAAGCCTATTTTTGCAACTTTGGTTAAAATCTTCAATTTTTCATCACAGATGTGCCCAAGATGCCCAAAAGCGCTGGAAACGGTGAGATAAGCCTATTTTTGCAACTTTGGTTAAAATCTTAAATTTTTCATCACAGATGTGCCCAAGATGCCCAAAAGCGCTGGAAACGGTGAGATAAGCCTATTTTTGCAACTTTGGTTAAAATCTTAAATTTTTCATCACAGATGTGTCCAAGATGCGCAAAAGCGCTGGAAACGGTGAGATAAGCCTATTTTTGCAACTTTGGTTAAAATCTTCAATTTTTCATCACAGATGTGCCCAAGATGCGCAAAAGCGCTGGAAACGGTGAGATAAGCCTATTTTTGCAACTTTGGTTAAAATCTTAAATTTTTCATCACAGATGTGCCCAAGGTGCGCAAAAGTGCTAGAAACGG
Organism: Pleuronectes platessa; assembly: GCF_947347685.1. NCBI lineage: Eukaryota > Metazoa > Chordata > Actinopteri > Pleuronectiformes > Pleuronectidae > Pleuronectes > Pleuronectes platessa. Next base: position 42,379 of record NW_026518871.1, on the reverse strand, counting down.
TGAGATAAGCCTAATTTTGCAACAATGTTTAAGGTTTGGAGGTTTCATAGACTAAAGTTGAAAATCAGTGGTTTGACTGCCATAATGAAATAGGGTCACTAATCAACGTGTTTTCTCAAAAGGCCTTCAGTCAAATTCCTTGATACTTAAAATGCATACAGTGGATTATAATAATGAAAAAGGATAATTTGAAATCTTGGTTTCAACTCTAAAGGAACTCTTTAAAAAAAAGATTTTAAGTTTTGGAAACCCCAATGAAAAAGTAGCAACTGCACGGTTTCTACTGTCAGATTGGCTCTAAGTGCCAAAAAGTGCTGGAAACGGGGAGATAAGCCTATTTTTGCAACAATGGTTAAAATCTTCAATTTTTCATCACAGATGTGTCCAAGATGCACAAAAGCGCTGGAAACGGTGAGATAAGCCTATTTTTGCAACTTTGGTTAAAATCTTCAATTTTTCATCACAGATGTGCCCAAGATGCACAAAAGCGCTGGAAACGGTGAGATAAGCCTATTTTTGCAACTTTGGTTGAAATCTTAAATTTTTCATCACAGATGTGTCCAAGATGCGCAAAAGCGCTGGAAACGGTGAGATAAGCCTATTTTTGCAACTTTGGTTAAAATCTTCAATTTTTCATCACAGATGTGCCCAAGGTGCGCAAAAGTGCTGGAAACGGTGAGATAAGCCTAATTTTGCAACAATGTTTAAGGTTTGGAGGTTTCATAGACTAAAGTTGAAAATCAGTGGTTTGACTGCCATAATGAAATAGGGTCACTAATCAACGTGTTTTCTCAAAAGGCCTTCAGTCAAATTCCTTGATACTTAAAATGCATACAGTGGATTATAATAATGAAAAAGGATAATTTGAAATCTTGGTTTCAACTCTAAAGGAACTCTTTAAAAAAAAGATTTTAAGTTTTGGAAACCCCAATGAAAAAGTAGCAACTGCACGGTTTCTACTGTCAGATTGGCTCTAAGTGCCAAAAAGTGCTGGAAACGGGGAGATAAGCCTATTTTTGCAACAATGGTTAAAATCTTCAATTTTTCATCACAGATGTGTCCAAGATGCACAAAATTGCTGGAAACGGTGAGATAAGCCTATTTTTGCAACTTTGGTTAAAATCTTCAATTTTTCATCACAGATGTGCCCAAGATGCACAAAAGCGCTGGAAACGGTGAGATAAGCCTATTTTTGCAACTTTGGTTAAAATCTTCATTTTTTCATCACAGATATGCCCAAGGTGCACAAAAGTGCTGGAAACGGTGAGATAAGCCTAATTTTGCAACAATGTTTAAGGTTTGGAGGTTTCATAGACTAAAGTTGAAAATCAGTGGTTTGACTGCCATAATGAAATAGGGTCACTAATCAACGTGTTTTCTCAAAAGGCCTTCAGTCAAATTCCTTGATACTTAAAATGCATACAGTGGATTATAATAATGAAAAAGGATAATTTAAAATCTTGGTTTCAACTCTAAAGGAACTCTTTAAAAAAAAGATTTTAAGTTTTGGAAACCCCAATGAAAAAGTAGCAACTGCACGGATTCTACTGTCAGATTCGCTCTAAGTGCCAAAAAGTGCTGGAAACGGGGAGATAAGCCTATTTTTGCAACAATGGTTAAAATCTTCAATTTTTCATCACAGATGTGCCCAAGATGCACAAAAGCGCTGGAAACGGTGAGATAAGCCTATTTTTGCAACTTTGGTTAAAATCTTCAATTTTTCATCACAGATGTGCCCAAGATGCACAAAAGCGCTGGAAAAGGTGAGATAAGCCTATTTTTGCAACTTTGGTTAAAATCTTCAATTTTTCATCACAGATGTGCCCAAGATGCGCAAAAGCTCTGGAAACGGTGAGATAAGCCTATTTTTGCAACTTTGGTTAAAATCTTAAATTTTTCATTACAGATGTGCCCAAGATGCACAAAAGCGCTGGAAACGGTGAGATAACCCTATTTTTGCAACTTTGGTTAAAATCTTCAATTTTTCATCACAGATGTGCCCAAGATGCGCAAAAGCGCTGGAAACGGTGAGATAAGCCTATTTTTGCAACTTTGGTTAAAATCTTAATTTTTTCATCACAGATATGCCCAAGGTGCACAAAAGTGCTGGAAACGGTGAGATAAGCCTAATTTTGCAACAATGTTTAAGGTTTGGAGGTTTCATAGACTAAAGTTGAAAATCAGTGGTTTGACTGCCATAATGAAATAGGGTCACTAATCAACGTGTTTTCTCAAAAGGCCTTCAGTCAAATTCCTTGATACTTAAAATGCATACAGTGGATTATAATAATGAAAAAGGATAATTTGAAATCTTGGTTTCAACTCTAAAGGAACTCTTTAAAAAAAAGATTTTAAGTTTTGGAAACCCCAATGAAAAAGTAGCAACTGCACGGATTCTACTGTCAGATTCGCTCTAAGTGCCAAAAAGTGCTGGAAACGGGGAGATAAGCCTATTTTTGCAACAATGGTTAAAATCTTCAATTTTTCATCACAGATGTGCCCAAGATGCACAAAAGCGCTGGAAACGGTGAGATAAGCCTATTTTTGCAACTTTGGTTAAAATCTTCAATTTTTCATCACAGATGTGCCCAAGATGCCCAAAAGCGCTGGAAACGGTGAGATAAGCCTATTTTTGCAACTTTGGTTAAAATCTTAAATTTTTCATCACAGATGTGCCCAAGATGCCCAAAAGCGCTGGAAACGGTGAGATAAGCCTATTTTTGCAACTTTGGTTAAAATCTTAAATTTTTCATCACAGATGTGTCCAAGATGCGCAAAAGCGCTGGAAACGGTGAGATAAGCCTATTTTTGCAACTTTGGTTAAAATCTTCAATTTTTCATCACAGATGTGCCCAAGATGCGCAAAAGCGCTGGAAACGGTGAGATAAGCCTATTTTTGCAACTTTGGTTAAAATCTTAAATTTTTCATCACAGATGTGCCCAAGGTGCGCAAAAGTGCTAGAAACGGTGAGATAAGCCTAATTTTGCAACAATGTTTAAGGTTTGGAGGTTTCATAGACTAAAGTTGAAAATCAGTGGTTTGACTGCCATAATGAAATAGGGTCACTAATCAACGTGTTTTCTCAAAAGGCCTTCAGTCAAATTCCTTGATACTTAAAATGCATACAGTGGATTATAATAATGAAAAAGGATAATTTGAAATCTTGGTTTCAACTCTAAAGGAACTCTTTAAAAAAAAGATTTTAAGTTTTGGAAACCCCAATGAAAAAGTAGCAACTGCACGGTTTCTACTGTCAGATTGGCTCTAAGTGCCAAAAAGTGCTGGAAACGGGGAGATAAGCCTATTTTTGCAACAATGGTTAAAATCTTCAATTTTTCATCACAGATGTGTCCAAGATGCACAAAATTGCTGGAAACGGTGAGATAAGCCTATTTTTGCAACTTTGGTTAAAATCTTCAATTTTTCATCACAGATGTGCCCAAGATGCACAAAAGCGCTGGAAACGGTGAGATAAGCCTATTTTTGCAACTTTGGTTAAAATCTTCATTTTTTCATCACAGATATGCCCAAGGTGCACAAAAGTGCTGGAAACGGTGAGATAAGCCTAATTTTGCAACAATGTTTAAGGTTTGGAGGTTTCATAGACTAAAGTTGAAAATCAGTGGTTTGACTGCCATAATGAAATAGGGTCACTAATCAACGTGTTTTCTCAAAAGGCCTTCAGTCAAATTCCTTGATACTTAAAATGCATACAGTGGATTATAATAATGAAAAAGGATAATTTAAAATCTTGGTTTCAACTCTAAAGGAACTCTTTAAAAAAAAGATTTTAAGTTTTGGAAACCCCAATGAAAAAGTAGCAACTGCACGGATTCTACTGTCAGATTCGCTCTAAGTGCCAAAAAGTGCTGGAAACGGGGAGATAAGCCTATTTTTGCAACAATGGTTAAAATCTTCAATTTTTCATCACAGATGTGCCCAAGATGCACAAAAGCGCTGGAAACGGTGAGATAAGCCTATTTTTGCAACTTTGGTTAAAATCTTCAATTTTTCATCACAGATGTGCCCAAGATGCACAAAAGCGCTGGAAACGGGGAGATAAGCCTATTTTTGCAACAATGGTTAAAATCTTCAATTTTTCATCACAGATGTGCCCAAGATGCACAAAAGCGCTGGAAACGGTGAGATAAGCCTATTTTTGCAACTTTGGTTAAAATCTTCAATTTTTCATCACAGATGTGCCCAAGATGCCCAAAAGCGCTGGAAACGGTGAGATAAGCCTATTTTTGCAACTTTGGTTAAAATCTTAAATTTTTCATCACAGATGTGCCCAAGATGCCCAAAAGCGCTGGAAACGGTGAGATAAGCCTATTTTTGCAACTTTGGTTAAAATCTTAAATTTTTCATCACAGATGTGTCCAAGATGCGCAAAAGCGCTGGAAACGGTGAGATAAGCCTATTTTTGCAACTTTGGTTAAAATCTTCAATTTTTCATCACAGATGTGCCCAAGATGCGCAAAAGCGCTGGAAACGGTGAGATAAGCCTATTTTTGCAACTTTGGTTAAAATCTTAAATTTTTCATCACAGATGTGCCCAAGGTGCGCAAAAGTGCTAGAAACGGTGAGATAAGCCTAATTTTGCAACAATGTTTAAGGTTTGGAGGTTTCATAGACTAAAGTTGAAAATCAGTGGTTTGACTGCCATAATGAAATAGGGTCACTAATCAACGTGTTTTCTCAAAAGGCCTTCAGTCAAATTCCTTGATACTTAAAATGCATACAGTGGATTATAATAATGAAAAAGGATAATTTGAAATCTTGGTTTCAACTCTAAAGGAACTCTTTAAAAAAAAGATTTTAAGTTTTGGAAACCCCAATGAAAAAGTAGCAACTGCACGGTTTCTACTGTCAGATTGGCTCTAAGTGCCAAAAAGTGCTGGAAACGGGGAGATAAGCCTATTTTTGCAACAATGGTTAAAATCTTCAATTTTTCATCACAGATGTGTCCAAGATGCACAAAAGCGCTGGAAACGGTGAGATAAGCCTATTTTTGCAACTTTGGTTAAAATCTTCAATTTTTCATCACAGATGTGCCCAAGATGCACAAAAGCGCTGGAAACGGTGAGATAAGCCTATTTTTGCAACTTTGGTTGAAATCTTAAATTTTTCATCACAGATGTGTCCAAGATGCGCAAAAGCGCTGGAAACGGTGAGATAAGCCTATTTTTGCAACTTTGGTTAAAATCTTCAATTTTTCATCACAGATGTGCCCAAGATGCGCAAAAGCGCTGGAAACGGTGAGATAAGCCTATTTTTGCAACTTTGGTTAAAATCTTAAATTTTTCATCACAGATGTGCCCAAGGTGCGCAAAAGTGCTGGAAACGGTGAGATAAGCCTAATTTTGCAACAATGTTTAAGGTTTGGAGGTTTCATAGACTAAAGTTGAAAATCAGTGGTTTGACTGCCATAATGAAATAGGGTCACTAATCAACGTGTTTTCTCAAAAGGCCTTCAGTCAAATTCCTTGATACTTAAAATGCATACAGTGGATTATAATAATGAAAAAGGATAATTTGAAATCTTGGTTTCAACTCTAAAGGAACTCTTTAAAAAAAAGATTTTAAGTTTTGGAAACCCCAATGAAAAAGTAGCAACTGCACGGTTTCTACTGTCAGATTGGCTCTAAGTGCCAAAAAGTGCTGGAAACGGGGAGATAAGCCTATTTTTGCAACAATGGTTAAAATCTTCAATTTTTCATCACAGATGTGCCCAAGATGCACAAAAGCGCTGGAAACGGTGAGATAAACCTATTTTTGCAACTTTGGTTAAAATCTTCAATTTTTCATCACAGATGTGCCCAAGATGCACAAAAGCGCTGGAAACGGTGAGATAAACCTATTTTTGCAACTTTGGTTAAAATCTTCAATTTTTCATCACAGATGTGCCCAAGATGCACAAAAGCGCTGGAAACGGTGAGACAAGCCTATTTTTGCAACTTTGGTTAAAATCTTCAATTTTTCATCACAGATGTGCCCAAGATGCGCAAAAGCTCTGGAAACGGTGAGATAAGCCTATTTTTGCAACTTTGGTTAAAATCTTCAATTTTTCATCACAGATATGCCCAAGGTGCACAAAAGTGCTGGAAACGGTGAGATAAGCCTATTTTTGCAACTTTGGTTAAAATCTTCAATTTTTCATCACAGATGTGCTCAAGATGCGCAAAAGCGCTAGAAACGGTGAGATAAGCCTATTTTTGCAACTTTGGTTAAAATCTTAAATTTTTCATCACAGATGTGCCCAAGATGCCCAAAAGCGCTGGAAACGGTGAGATAAGCCTATTTTTGCAACTTTGGTTAAAATCTTCAATTTTTCATCACAGATGTGCCCAAGATGCACAAAAGCGCTGGAAACGGTGAGATAAGCCTATTTTTGCAACTTTGGTTAAAATCTTCAATTTTTCATCACAGATGTGCCCAAGATGCGCAAAAGCGCTGGAAACGGTGAGATAAGCCTATTTTTGCAACTTTGGTTAAAATCTTCATTTTTTCATCACAGATATGCCCAAGGTGCACAAAAGTGCTGGAAACGGTGAGATAAGCCTAATTTTGCAACAATGTTTAAGGTTTGGAGGTTTCATAGACTAAAGTTGAAAATCAGTGGTTTGACTGCCATAATGAAATAGGGTCACTAATCAACGTGTTTTCTCAAAAGGCCTTCAGTCAAATTCCTTGATACTTAAAATGCATACAGTGGATTATAATAATGAAAAAGGATAATTTGAAATCTTGGTTTCAACTCTAAAGGAACTCTTTAAAAAAAAGATTTTAAGTTTTGGAAACCCCAATGAAAAAGTAGCAACTGCACGGATTCTACTGTCAGATTCGCTCTAAGTGCCAAAAAGTGCTGGAAACGGGGAGATAAGCCTATTTTTGCAACAATGGTTAAAATCTTCAATTTTTCATCACAGATGTGCCCAAGATGCACAAAAGCGCTGGAAACGGTGAGATAAGCCTATTTTTGCAACTTTGGTTAAAATCTTCAATTTTTCATCACAGATGTGCCCAAGATGCACAAAAGCGCTGGAAACGGTGAGATAAGCCTATTTTTGCAACTTTGGTTAAAATCTTCAATTTTTCATCACAGATGTGCCCAAGATGCGCAAAAGCTCTGGAAACGGTGAGATAAGCCTATTTTTGCAACTTTGGTTAAAATCTTAAATTTTTCATTACAGATGTGCCCAAGATGCACAAAAGCGCTGGAAACGGTGAGATAAGCCTATTTTTGCAACTTTGGTTAAAATCTTCAATTTTTCATCACAGATGTGCCCAAGATGCGCAAAAGCGCTGGAAACGGTGAGATAAGCCTATTTTTGCAACTTTGGTTAAAATCTTAATTTTTTCATCACAGATATGCCCAAGGTGCACAAAAGTGCTGGAAACGGTGAGATAAGCCTAATTTTGCAACAATGTTTAAGGTTTGGAGGTTTCATAGACTAAAGTTGAAAATCAGTGGTTTGACTGCCATAATGAAATAGGGTCACTAATCAACGTGTTTTCTCAAAAGGCCTTCAGTCAAATTCCTTGATACTTAAAATGCATACAGTGGATTATAATAATGAAAAAGGATAATTTGAAATCTTGGTTTCAACTCTAAAGGAACTCTTTAAAAAAAAGATTTTAAGTTTTGGAAACCCCAATGAAAAAGTAGCAACTGCACGGATTCTACTGTCAGATTCGCTCTAAGTGCCAAAAAGTGCTGGAAACGGGGAGATAAGCCTATTTTTGCAACAATGGTTAAAATCTTCAATTTTTCATCACAGATGTGCCCAAGATGCACAAAAGCGCTGGAAACGGTGAGATAAGCCTATTTTTGCAACTTTGGTTAAAATCTTCAATTTTTCATCACAGATGTGCCCAAGATGCCCAAAAGCGCTGGAAACGGTGAGATAAGCCTATTTTTGCAACTTTGGTTAAAATCTTAAATTTTTCATCACAGATGTGCCCAAGATGCCCAAAAGCGCTGGAAACGGTGAGATAAGCCTATTTTTGCAACTTTGGTTAAAATCTTAAATTTTTCATCACAGATGTGTCCAAGATGCGCAAAAGCGCTGGAAACGGTGAGATAAGCCTATTTTTGCAACTTTGGTTAAAATCTTCAATTTTTCATCACAGATGTGCCCAAGATGCGCAAAAGCGCTGGAAACGGTGAGATAAGCCTATTTTTGCAACTTTGGTTAAAATCTTCAATTTTTCATCACAGATGTGCCCAAGATGCACAAAAGCGCTGGAAACGGTGAGATAAGCCTATTTTTGCAACTTTGGTTGAAATCTTAAATTTTTCATCACAGATGTGCCCAAGATGCGCAAAAGCGCTGGAAACGGTGAGATAAGCCTATTTTTGCAACTTTGGTTAAAATCTTAAATTTTTCATCACAGATGTGCCCAAGGTGCGCAAAAGTGCTGGAAACGGTGAGATAAGCCTAATTTTGCAACAATGTTTAAGGTTTGGAGGTTTCATAGACTAAAGTTGAAAATCAGTGGTTTGACTGCCATAATGAAATAGGGTCACTAATCAACGTGTTTTCTCAAAAGGCCTTCAGTCAAATTCCTTGATACTTAAAATGCATACAGTGGATTATAATAATGAAAAAGGATAATTTGAAATCTTGGTTTCAACTCTAAAGGAACTCTTTAAAAAAAAGATTTTAAGTTTTGGAAACCCCAATGAAAAAGTAGCAACTGCACGGTTTCTACTGTCAGATTGGCTCTAAGTGCCAAAAAGTGCTGGAAACGGGGAGATAAGCCTATTTTTGCAACAATGGTTAAAATCTTCAATTTTTCATCACAGATGTGCCCAAGATGCACAAAAGCGCTGGAAACGGTGAGATAAACCTATTTTTGCAACTTTGGTTAAAATCTTCAATTTTTCATCACAGATGTGCCCAAGATGCACAAAAGCGCTGGAAACGGTGAGATAAACCTATTTTTGCAACTTTGGTTAAAATCTTCAATTTTTCATCACAGATGTGCCCAAGATGCACAAAAGCGCTGGAAACGGTGAGACAAGCCTATTTTTGCAACTTTGGTTAAAATCTTCAATTTTTCATCACAGATGTGCCCAAGATGCGCAAAAGCTCTGGAAACGGTGAGATAAGCCTATTTTTGCAACTTTGGTTAAAATCTTCAATTTTTCATCACAGATATGCCCAAGGTGCACAAAAGTGCTGGAAACGGTGAGATAAGCCTATTTTTGCAACTTTGGTTAAAATCTTCAATTTTTCATCACAGATGTGCTCAAGATGCGCAAAAGCGCTAGAAACGGTGAGATAAGCCTATTTTTGCAACTTTGGTTAAAATCTTAAATTTTTCATCACAGATGTGCCCAAGATGCCCAAAAGCGCTGGAAACGGTGAGATAAGCCTATTTTTGCAACTTTGGTTAAAATCTTCAATTTTTCATCACAGATGTGCCCAAGATGCACAAAAGCGCTGGAAACGGTGAGATAAGCCTATTTTTGCAACTTTGGTTAAAATCTTCAATTTTTCATCACAGATGTGCCCAAGATGCGCAAAAGCGCTGGAAACGGTGAGATAAGCCTATTTTTGCAACTTTGGTTAAAATCTTCATTTTTTCATCACAGATATGCCCAAGGTGCACAAAAGTGCTGGAAACGGTGAGATAAGCCTAATTTTGCAACAATGTTTAAGGTTTGGAGGTTTCATAGACTAAAGTTGAAAATCAGTGGTTTGACTGCCATAATGAAATAGGGTCACTAATCAACGTGTTTTCTCAAAAGGCCTTCAGTCAAATTCCTTGATACTTAAAATGCATACAGTGGATTATAATAATGAAAAAGGATAATTTGAAATCTTGGTTTCAACTCTAAAGGAACTCTTTAAAAAAAAGATTTTAAGTTTTGGAAACCCCAATGAAAAAGTAGCAACTGCACGGATTCTACTGTCAGATTCGCTCTAAGTGCCAAAAAGTGCTGGAAACGGGGAGATAAGCCTATTTTTGCAACAATGGTTAAAATCTTCAATTTTTCATCACAGATGTGCCCAAGATGCACAAAAGCGCTGGAAACGGTGAGATAAGCCTATTTTTGCAACTTTGGTTAAAATCTTCAATTTTTCATCACAGATGTGCCCAAGATGCCCAAAAGCGCTGGAAACGGTGAGATAAGCCTATTTTTGCAACTTTGGTTAAAATCTTAAATTTTTCATCACAGATGTGCCCAAGATGCCCAAAAGCGCTGGAAACGGTGAGATAAGCCTATTTTTGCAACTTTGGTTAAAATCTTAAATTTTTCATCACAGATGTGTCCAAGATGCGCAAAAGCGCTGGAAACGGTGAGATAAGCCTATTTTTGCAACTTTGGTTAAAATCTTCAATTTTTCATCACAGATGTGCCCAAGATGCGCAAAAGCGCTGGAAACGGTGAGATAAGCCTATTTTTGCAACTTTGGTTAAAATCTTCAATTTTTCATCACAGATGTGCCCAAGATGCACAAAAGCGCTGGAAACGGTGAGATAAGCCTATTTTTGCAACTTTGGTTAAAATCTTCAATTTTTCATCACAGATGTGCCCAAGATGCGCAAAAGCGCTGGAAACGGTGAGATAAGCCTATTTTTGCAACTTTGGTTAAAATCTTAAATTTTTCATCACAGATGTGCCCAAGGTGCGCAAAAGTGCTGGAAACGGTGAGATAAGCCTAATTTTGCAACAATGTTTAAGGTTTGGAGGTTTCATAGACTAAAGTTGAAAATCAGTGGTTTGACTGCCATAATGAAATAGGGTCACTAATCAACGTGTTTTCTCAAAAGGCCTTCAGTCAAATTCCTTGATACTTAAAATTTATACAGTGGATTATAATAATGAAAAAGGATAATTTGAAATCTTGGTTTCAACTCTAAAGGAACTCTTTAAAAAAAAGATTTTAAGTTTTGGAAACCCCAATGAAAAAGTAGCAACTGCACGGTTTCTACTGTCAGATTGGCTCTAAGTGCCAAAAAGTGCTGGAAACGGGGAGATAAGCCTATTTTTGCAACTTTGGTTAAAATCTTAAATTTTTCATCACAGATGTGCCCAAGATGCACAAAAGCGCTGGAAACGGTGAGATAAGCCTATTTTTGCAACTTTGGTTAAAATCTTCAATTTTTCATCACAGATGTGCCCAAGATGCCCAAAAGCGCTGGAAACGGTGAGATAAGCCTATTTTTGCAACTTTGGTTAAAATCTTCAATTTTTCATCACAGATGTGCCCAAGATGCACAAAAGCGCTGGAAACGGTGAGATAAGCCTATTTTTGCAACTTTGGTTAAAATCTTCAATTTTTCATCACAGATGTGCCCAAGATGCAAAAAAGCGCTGGAAACGGTGAGATAAGCCTATTTTTGCAACTTTGGTTAAAATCTTCAATTTTTCATCACAGATGTGCCCAAGATGCCCAAAAGCGCTGGAAACGGTGAGATAAGCCTATTTTTGCAACTTTGGTTAAAATCTTCAATTTTTCATCACAGATGTGCCCAAGATGCCCAAAAGCGCTGGAAACGGTGAGATAAGCCTATTTTTGCAACTTTGGTTAAAATCTTCAATTTTTCATCACAGATGTGCCCAAGATGCGCAAAAGCGCTGGAAACGGTGAGATAAGCCTATTTTTGCAACTTTCGTTAAAATCTTAAATTTTTCATCACAGATGTGCCCAAGGTGCGCAAAAGTGCTGGAAACGGTGAGATAAGCCTAATTTTGCAACAATGTTTAAGGTTTGGAGGTTTCATAGACTAAAGTTGAAAATCAGTGGTTTGACTGCCATAATTAAATAGGGTCACTAATCAACGTGTTTTCTCAAAAGGCCTTCACTCAATTTCCTTGATACTTAAAATGCATACAGTGGATTATAATAATGAAAAAGGATAATTTGAAATCTTGGTTTCAACTCTAAAGGAACTCTTTAAAAAAAAGATTTTAAGTTTTGGAAACCCCAATGAAAAAGTTGCAACTGCACGGTTTCTACTGTCAGATTCGCTCTAAGTGCCAAAAAGTGCTGGAAACGGGGAGATAAGCCTATTTTTGCAACAATGGTTAAAATCTTCAATTTTTCATCACATATGTGTCCAAGATGCACAAAAGCGCTGGAAACGGTGAGATAAGCCTATTTTTGCAACTTTGGTTAAAATCTTCAATTTTTCATCACAGATGTGCCCAAGATGCGCAAAAGCTCTGGAAACGGTGAGATAAGCCTATTTTTGCAACTTTGGTTAAAACCTTAAATTTTTCATCACAGATGTGCCCAAGATGCACAAAAGCGCTGGAAACGGTGAGATAAGCCTATTTTTGCAACTTTGGTTAAAATCTTCATTTTTTCATCACAGATATGCCCAAGGTGCACAAAAGTGCTGGAAACGGTGAGATAAGCCTAATTTTGCAACAATGTTTAAGGTTTGGAGGTTTCATAGACTAAAGTTGAAAATCAGTGGTTTGACTGCCATAATGAAATAGGGTCACTAATCAACGTGTTTTCTCAAAAGGCCTTCACTCAATTTCCTTGAAACTTAAAATGCATACAGTGGATTATAATAATGAAAAAGGATAATTTGAAATCTTGGTTTCAACTCTAAAGGTACTCTTTAAAAAAAAGATTTTAAGTTTTGGAAACCCCAATGAAAAAGTAGCAACTGCACGGTTTCTACTGTCAGATTCGCTCTAAGTGCCAAAAAGTGCTGGAAACGGGGAGATAAGCCTATTTTTGCAACAATGGTTAAAATCTTCAATTTTTCATCACAGATGTGCCCAAGATGCACAAAAGCGCTGGAAACGGTGAGATAAGCCTATTTTTGCAACTTTGGTTAAAATCTTCAATTTTTCATCACAGATGTGCCCAAGATGCACAAAAGCGCTGGAAACGGTGAGATAAGCCTATTTTTGCAACTTTGGTTAAAATCTTCAATTTTTCATCACAGATGTGCCCAAGGTGCGCAAAAGTGCTGGAAACGGTGAGATAAGCCTAATTTTGCAACAATGTTTAAGGTTTGGAGGTTTCATAGACTAAAGTTGAAAATCAGTGGTTTGACTGCCATAATGAAATAGGGTCACTAATCAACGTGTTTTCTCAAAAGGCCTTCACTCAATTTCCTTGATACTTAAAATGCATACAGTGGATTATAATAATGAAAAAGGATAATTTGAAATCTTGGTTTCAACTCTAAAGGAACTCTTTAAAAAAAAGATTTTAAGTTTTGGAAACCCCAATGAAAAAGTAGCAACTGCACGGTTTCTACTGTCAGATTCGCTCTAAGTGCCAAAAAGTGCTGGAAACGGGGAGATAAGCCTATTTTTGCAACTTTGGTTAAAATCTTCAATTTTTCATCACAGATGTGCCCAAGATGCACAAAAGCGCTGGAAACGGTGAGATAAGCCTATTTTTGCAACTTTGGTTAAAATCTTCAATTTTTCATCACAGATGTGCCCAAGATGCACAAAAGCGCTGGAAACGGTGAGATAAGCCTATTTTTGCAACTTTGGTTAAAATCTTCAATTTTTCATCACAGATGTGCCCAAGATGCGCAAAAGCGCTGGAAACGGTGAGATAAGCCTATTTTTGCAACTTTGGTTAAAATCTTAAATTTTTCATCACAGATGTGCCCAAGGTGCGCAAAAGTGCTGGAAACGGTGAGATAAGCCTAATTTTGCAACAATGTTTAAGGTTTGGAGGTTTCATAGACTAAAGTTGAAAATCAGTGGTTTGACTGCCATAATGAAATAGGGTCACTAATCAACGTGTTTTCTCAAAAGGCCTTCAGTCAAATTCCTTGATACTTAAAATTTATACAGTGGATTATAATAATGAAAAAGGATAATTTGAAATCTTGGTTTCAACTCTAAAGGAACTCTTTAAAAAAAAGATTTTAAGTTTTGGAAACCCCAATGAAAAAGTAGCAACTGCACGGTTTCTACTGTCAGATTGGCTCTAAGTGCCAAAAAGTGCTGGAAACGGGGAGATAAGCCTATTTTTGCAACAATGGTTAAAATCTTCAATTTTTCATCACAGATGTGCCCAAGATGCACAAAAGCGCTGGAAACGGTGAGATAAGCCTATTTTTGCAACTTTGGTTAAAATCTTCAATTTTTCATCACAGATGTGCCCAAGATGCCCAAAAGCGCTGGAAACGGTGAGATAAGCCTATTTTTGCAACTTTGGTTAAAATCTTCATTTTTTCATCACAGATATGCCCAAGGTGCACAAAAGTGCTGGAAACGGTGAGATAAGCCTAATTTTGCAACAATGTTTAAGGTTTGGAGGTTTCATAGACTAAAGTTGAAAATCAGTGGTTTGACTGCCATAATGAAATAGGGTCACTAATCAACGTGTTTTCTCAAAAGGCCTTCAGTCAAATTCCTTGATACTTAAAATGCATACAGTGGATTATAATAATGAAAAAGGATCATTTGAAATCTTGGTTTCAACTCTAAAGGAACTCTTTAAAAAAAAGATTTTAAGTTTTGGAAACCCCAATGAAAAAGTAGCAACTGCACGGTTTCTACTGTCAGATTCGCTCTAAGTGCCAAAAAGAGCTGGAAATGGGGAGATAAGCCTATTTTTGCAACAATGGTTAAAATCTTCAATTTTTAATCACAGATGTGTCCAAGATGCACAAAAGCGCTGGAAACGGTGAGATAAGCCTATTTTTGCAACTTTGGTTAAAATCTTAAATTTTTCATCACAGATGTGCCCAAGATGCCCAAAAGCGCTGGAAACGGTGAGATAAGCCTATTTTTGCAACTTTGGTTAAAATCTTCATTTTTTCATCACAGATATGCCCAAGGTGCACAAAAGTGCTGGAAACGGTGAGATAAGCCTAATTTTGCAACAATGTTTAAGGTTTGGAGGTTTCATAGACTAAAGTTGAAAATCAGTGGTTTGACTGCCATAATGAAATAGGGTCACTAATCAACGTGTTTTCTCAAAAGGCCTTCAGTCAAATTCCTTGATACTTAAAATGCATACAGTGGATTATAATAATGAAAAAGGATCATTTGAAATCTTGGTTTCAACTCTAAAGGAACTCTTTAAAAAAAAGATTTTAAGTTTTGGAAACCCCAATGAAAAAGTAGCAACTGCACGGTTTCTACTGTCAGATTCGCTCTAAGTGCCAAAAAGAGCTGGAAACGGGGAGATAAGCCTATTTTTGCAACAATGGTTAAAATCTTCAATTTTTAATCACAGATGTGTCCAAGATGCACAAAAGCGCTGGAAACGGTGAGATAAGCCTATTTTTGCAACTTTGGTTAAAATCTTAAATTTTTCATCACAGATGTGCCCAAGATGCGCAAAAGCGCTGGAAACGGTGAGATAAGCCTATTTTTGCAACTTTGGTTAAAATCTTAAATTTTTCATCACAGATGTGCCCAAGATGCACAAAAGCGCTGGAAACGGTGAGATAAGCCTATTTTTGCAACTTTGGTTAAAATCTTCAATTTTTCATCACAGATGTGCCCAAGATGCCCAAAAGCGCTGGAAACGGTGAGATAAGCCTATTTTTGCAACTTTGGTTAAAATCTTCATTTTTTCATCACAGATATGCCCAAGGTGCACAAAAGTGCTGGAAACGGTGAGATAAGCCTAATTTTGCAACAATGTTTAAGGTTTGGAGGTTTCATAGACCAAAGTTGAAAATCAGTGGTTTGACTGCCATAATGAAATAGGGTCACTAATCAACGTGTTTTCTCAAAAGGCCTTCAGTCAAATTCCTTGATACTTAAAATTCATACAGTGGATTATAATAATGAAAAAGGATAATTTGAAATATTGGTTTCAACTCTAAAGGAACTCTTTAAAAAAAAGATTTTAAGTTTTGGAAACCCCAATGAAAAAGTAGCAACTGCACGGTTTCTACTGTCAGATTGGCTCTAAGTGCCAAAAAGTGCTGGAAACGGGGAGATAAGCCTATTTTTGCAACAATGGTTAAAATCTTCAATTTTTCATCACAGATGTGCCCAAGATGCGCAAAAGCGCTGGAAACGGTGAGATAAGCCTATTTTTGCAACTTTGGTTAAAATCTTCAATTTTTCATCACAGATGTGCCCAAGATGCGCAAAAGCGCTTGAAACGGTGAGATAAGCCTATTTTTGCAACTTTGGTTAAAATCTTCAATTTTTCATCACAGATGTGCCCAAGATGCGCAAAAGCGCTGGAAACGGTGAGACAAGCCTATTTTTGCAACTTTGGTTAAAATCTTAAATTTTTCATCACAGATGTGCCCAAGGTGCGCAAAAGTGCTGGAAACGGTGAGATAAGCCTAATTTTGCAACAATGTTTAAGGTTTGGAGGTTTCATAGACTAAAGTTGAAAATCAGTGGTTTGACTGCCATAATGAAATAGGGTCACTAATCAACGTGTTTTCTCAAAAGGCCTTCAGTCAAATTCCTTGATACTTAAAATTCATACAGTGGATTATAATAATGAAAAAGGATAATTTGAAATCTTGGTTTCAACTCTAAAGGAACTCTTTAAAAAAAAGATTTTAAGTTTTGGAAACCCCAATGAAAAAGTAGCAACTGCACGGTTTCTACTGTCAGATTGGCTCTAAGTGCCAAAAAGTGCTGGAAACGGGGAGATAAGCCTATTTTTGCAACTTTGGTTAAAATCTTCAATTTTTCATCACAGATGTGCCCAAGATGCGCAAAAGCGCTGAAAACGGTGAGATAAGCTTATTTTTGCAACTTTGGTTGAAATCTTCAATTTTTCATCACAGATGTGCCCAAGATGCGCAAAAGCGCTGGAAACGGTGAGATAAGCCTATTTTTGCAACTTTGGTTAAAATCTTAAATTTTTCATCACAGATGTGCCCAAGATGCCCAAAAGCGCTGGAAACGGTGAGATAAGCCTATTTTTGCAACTTTGGTTAAAATCTTCAATTTTTCATCACAGATGTGCCCAAGATGCACAAAAGCGCTGGAAACGGTGAGATAAGCCTATTTTTGCAACTTTGGTTAAAATCTTCATTTTTTCATCACAGATATGCCCAAGGTGCACAAAAGTGCTGGAAACGGTGAGATAAGCCTAATTTTGCAACAATGTTTAAGGTTTGGAGGTTTCATAGACTAAAGTTGAAAATCAGTGGTTTGACTGCCATAATGAAATAGGGTCACTAATCAACGTGTTTTCTCAAAAGGCCTTCACTCAATTTCCTTGATACTTAAAATGCATACAGTGGATTATAATAATGAAAAAGGATAATTTGAAATCTTGGTTTCAACTCTAAAGGAACTCTTTAAAAAAAAGATTTTAAGTTTTAGAAACCCCAATGAAAAAGTAGCAACTGCACGGTTTCTACTGTCAGATTCGTTCTACGTGCCAAAAAGTGCTGTAAACGGGGAGATAAGCCTATTTTTGCAACAATGGTTAAAATCTTCAATTTTTCATCACAGATGTGTCCAAGATGCACAAAAGCGCTGGAAACGGTGAGATAAGCCTATTTTTGCAACTTTGGTTAAAATCTTCAATTTTTCATCACAGATGTGCCCAAGATGCCCAAAAGCGCTGGAAACGGTGAGATAAGCCTATTTTTGCAACTTTGGTTAAAATCTTCATTTTTTCATCACAGATATGCCCAAGGTGCACAAAAGTGCTGGAAACGGTGAGATAAGCCTAATTTTGCAACAATGTTTAAGGTTTGGAGGTTTCATCGACTAAAGTTGAAAATCAGTGGTTTGACTGCCATAATGAAATAGGGTCACTAATCAACGTGTTTTCTCAAAAGGCCTTCAGTCAAATTCCTTGATACTTAAAATGCATACAGTGGATTATAATAATGAAAAAGGATAATTTGAAATCTTGGTTTCAACTCTAAAGGAACTCTTTAAAAAAAAGATTTTAAGTTTTAGAAACCCCAATGAAAAAGTAGCAACTGCACGGTTTCTACTGTCAGATTCGCTCTAAGTGCCAAAAAGTGCTGTAAACGGGGAGATAAGCCTATTTTTGCAACAATGGTTAAAATCTTCAATTTTTCATCACAGATGTGTCCAAGATGCACAAAAGCGCTGGAAACGGTGAGATAAGCCTATTTTTGCAACTTTGGTTAAAATCTTCAATTTTTCATCACAGATGTGCCCAAGATGCCCAAAAGCGCTGGAAACGGTGAGATAAGCCTATTTTTGCAACTTTGGTTAAAATCTTCAATTTTTCATCACAGATGTGCCCAAGATGCCCTAAAGCGCTGGAAACGGTGAGATAAGCCTATTTTTGCAACTTTGGTTAAAATCTTCATTTTTTCATCACAGATATGCCCAAGGTGCACAAAAGTGCTGGAAACGGTGAGATAAGCCTAATTTTGCAACAATGTTTAAGGTTTGGAGGTTTCATAGACTAAAGTTGAAAATCAGTGGTTTGACTGCCATAATGAAATAGGGTCACTAATCAACGTGTTTTCTCAAAAGGCCTTCAGTCAAATTCCTTGATACTTAAAATGCATACAGTGGATTATAATAATGAAAAAGGATAATTTGAAATCTTTGTTTCAACTCTAAAGGAACTCTTTAAAAAAAAGATTTTAAGTTTTGGAAACCCCAATGAAAAAGTAGCAACTGCACGGTTTCTACTGTCAGATTCGCTCTAAGTGCCAAAAAGTGCTGGAAACGGGGAGATAAGCCTATTTTTGCAACAATGGTTAAAATCTTCAATTTTTCATCACAGATGTGTCCAAGATGCACAAAAGCGCTGGAAACGGTGAGATAAGCCTATTTTTGCAACTTTGGTTAAAATCTTCAATTTTTCATCACAGATGTGCCCAAGATGCACAAAAGCGCTGGAAACGATGAGATAAGCCTATTTTTGCAACTTTGGTTAAAATCTTCAATTTTTCATCACAGATGTGCCCAAGATGCGCAAAAGCGCTGGAAACGGTGAGATAAGCCTATTTTTGCAACTTTGGTTAAAATCTTAAATTTTTCATCACAGATGTGCCCAAGGTGCGCAAAAGTGCTGGAAACGGTGAGATAAGCCTAATTTTGCAACAATGTTTAAGGTTTGGAGGTTTCATAGACTAAAGTTGAAAATCAGTGGTTTGACTGCCATAATGAAATAGGGTCACTAATCAACGTGTTTTCTCAAAAGGCCTTCAGTCAAATTCCTTGATACTTAAAATGCATACAGTGGATTATAATAATGAAAAAGGATCATTTGAAATCTTGGTTTCAACTCTAAAGGAACTCTTTAAAAAAAAGATTTTAAGTTTTGGAAACCCCAATGAAAAAGTAGCAACTGCACGGTTTCTACTGTCAGATTCGCTCTAAGTGCCAAAAAGAGCTGGAAACGGGGAGATAAGCCTATTTTTGCAACAATGGTTAAAATCTTCAATTTTTAATCACAGATGTGTCCAAGATGCACAAAAGCGCTGGAAACGGTGAGATAAGCCTATTTTTGCAACTTTGGTTAAAATCTTAAATTTTTCATCACAGATGTGCCCAAGATGCGCAAAAGCGCTGGAAACGGTGAGATAAGCCTATTTTTGCAACTTTGGTTAAAATCTTAAATTTTTCATCACAGATGTGCCCAAGATGCACAAAAGCGCTGGAAACGGTGAGATAAGCCTATTTTTGCAACTTTGGTTAAAATCTTCAATTTTTCATCACAGATGTGCCCAAGATGCCCTAAAGCGCTGGAAACGGTGAGATAAGCCTATTTTTGCAACTTTGGTTAAAATCTTCATTTTTTCATCACAGATATGCCCAAGGTGCACAAAAGTGCTGGAAACGGTGAGATAAGCCTAATTTTGCAACAATGTTTAAGGTTTGGAGGTTTCATAGACTAAAGTTGAAAATCAGTGGTTTGACTGCCATAATGAAATAGGGTCACTAATCAACGTGTTTTCTCAAAAGGCCTTCAGTCAAATTCCTTGATACTTAAAATGCATACAGTGGATTATAATAATGAAAAAGGATAATTTGAAATCTTTGTTTCAACTCTAAAGGAACTCTTTAAAAAAAAGATTTTAAGTTTTGGAAACCCCAATGAAAAAGTAGCAACTGCACGGTTTCTACTGTCAGATTCGCTCTAAGTGCCAAAAAGTGCTGGAAACGGGGAGATAAGCCTATTTTTGCAACAATGGTTAAAATCTTCAATTTTTCATCACAGATGTGTCCAAGATGCACAAAAGCGCTGGAAACGGTGAGATAAGCCTATTTTTGCAACTTTGGTTAAAATCTTCAATTTTTCATCACAGATGTGCCCAAGATGCACAAAAGCGCTGGAAACGGTGAGATAAGCCTATTTTTGCAACTTTGGTTAAAATCTTCAATTTTTCATCACAGATGTGCCCAAGATGCGCAAAAGCGCTGGAAACGGTGAGATAAGCCTATTTTTGCAACTTTGGTTAAAATCTTAAATTTTTCATCACAGATGTGCCCAAGGTGCGCAAAAGTGCTGGAAACGGTGAGATAAGCCTAATTTTGCAACAATGTTTAAGGTTTGGAGGTTTCATAGACTAAAGTTGAAAATCAGTGGTTTGACTGCCATAATGAAATAGGGTCACTAATCAACGTGTTTTCTCAAAAGGCCTTCAGTCAAATTCCTTGATACTTAAAATGCATACAGTGGATTATAATAATGAAAAAGGATCATTTGAAATCTTGGTTTCAACTCTAAAGGAACTCTTTAAAAAAAAGATTTTAAGTTTTGGAAACCCCAATGAAAAAGTAGCAACTGCACGGTTTCTACTGTCAGATTCGCTCTAAGTGCCAAAAAGAGCTGGAAACGGGGAGATAAGCCTATTTTTGCAACAATGGTTAAAATCTTCAATTTTTAATCACAGATGTGTCCAAGATGCACAAAAGCGCTGGAAACGGTGAGATAAGCCTATTTTTGCAACTTTGGTTAAAATCTTAAATTTTTCATCACAGATGTGCCCAAGATGCGCAAAAGCGCTGGAAACGGTGAGATAAGCCTATTTTTGCAACTTTGGTTAAAATCTTAAATTTTTCATCACAGATGTGCCCAAGATGCACAAAAGCGCTGGAAACGGTGAGATAAGCCTATTTTTGCAACTTTGGTTAAAATCTTCAATTTTTCATCACAGATGTGCCCAAGATGCCCAAAAGCGCTGGAAACGGTGAGATAAGCCTATTTTTGCAACTTTGGTTAAAATCTTCATTTTTTCATCACAGATATGCCCAAGGTGCACAAAAGTGCTGGAAACGGTGAGATAAGCCTAATTTTGCAACAATGTTTAAGGTTTGGAGGTTTCATAGACTAAAGTTGAAAATCAGTGGTTTGACTGCCATAATGAAATAGGGTCACTAATCAACGTGTTTTCTCAAAAGGCCTTCAGTCAAATTCCTTGATACTTAAAATGCATACAGTGGATTATAATAATGAAAAAGGATAATTTGAAATCTTGGTTTCAACTCTAAAGGAACTCTTTAAAAAAAAGATTTTAAGTTTTGGAAACCCCAATGAAAAAGTAGCAACTGCACGGTTTCTACTGTCAGATTCGCTCTAAGTGCCAAAAAGTGCTGGAAACGGGGAGATAAGCCTATTTTTGCAACTTTGGTTAAAATCTTCAATTTTTCATCACAGATGTGCCCAAGATGCACAAAAGCGCTGGAAACGGTGAGATAAGCCTATTTTTGCAACTTTGGTTAAAATCTTCAATTTTTCATCACAGATGTGTCCAAGATGCACAAAAGCGCTGGAAACGGTGAGATAAGCCTATTTTTGCAACAATGGTTAAAATCTTCAATTTTTCATCACAGATGTGTCCAAGATGCACAAAAGCGCTGGAAACGGTGAGATAAGCCTATTTTTGCAACTTTGGTTAAAATCTTCATTTTTTCATCACAGATATGCCCAAGGTGCACAAAAGTGCTGGAAACGGTGAGATAAGCCTAATTTTGCAACAATGTTTAAGGTTTGGAGGTTTCATAGACCAAAGTTGAAAATCAGTGGTTTGACTGCCATAATGAAATAGGGTCACTAATCAACGTGTTTTCTCAAAAGGCCTTCAGTCAAATTCCTTGATACTTAAAATTCATACAGTGGATTATAATAATGAAAAAGGATAATTTGAAATCTTGGTTTCAACTCTAAAGGAACTCTTTAAAAAAAAGATTTTAAGTTTTGGAAACCCCAATGAAAAAGTAGCAACTGCACGGTTTCTACTGTCAGATTGGCACTAAGTGCCAAAAAGTGCTGGAAACGGGGAGATAAGCCTATTTTTGCAACAATGGTTAAAATCTTCAATTTTTCATCACAGATGTGCCCAAGATGCGCAAAAGCGCTGGAAACGGTGAGACAAGCCTATTTTTGCAACTTTGGTTAAAATCTTAAATTTTTCATCACAGATGTGCCCAAGATGCGCAAAAGCGCTGGAAACGGTGAGATAAGCCTATTTTTGCAACTTTGGTTAAAATCTTAAATTTTTCATCACAGATGTGCCCAAGATGCACAAAAGCGCGGGAAACGGTGAGATAAGCCTATTTTTGCAACTTTGGTTAAAATCTTCAATTTTTCATCACAGATGTGCCCAAGATGCCCAAAAGCGCTGGAAACGGTGAGATAAGCCTATTTTTGCAACTTTGGTTAAAATCTTCATTTTTTCATCACAGATATGCCCAAGGTGCACAAAAGTGCTGGAAACGGTGAGATAAGCCTAATTTTGCAACAATGTTTAAGGTTTGGAGGTTTCATAGACTAAAGTTGAAAATCAGTGGTTTGACTGCCATAATGAAATAGGGTCACTAATCAACGTGTTTTCTCAAAAGGCCTTCAGTCAAATTCCTTGATACTTAAAATGCATACAGTGGATTATAATAATGAAAAAGGATAATTTGAAATCTTGGTTTCAACTCTAAAGGAACTCTTTAAAAAAAAGATTTTAAGTTTTGGAAACCCCAATGAAAAAGTAGCAACTGCACGGTTTCTACTGTCAGATTCGCTCTAAGTGCCAAAAAGTGCTGGAAACGGGGAGATAAGCCTATTTTTGCAACAATGGTTAAAATCTTCAATTTTTCATCACAGATGTGTCCAAGATGCACAAAAGCGCTGGAAAGGGTGAGATAAGCCTATTTTTGCAACTTTGGTTAAAATCTTCAATTTTTCATCACAGATGTGACCAAGATGCACAAAAGCGCTGGAAACGGTGAGATAAGCCTATTTTTGCAACTTTGGTTAAAATCTTCAATTTTTCATCACAGATGTGCCCAAGATGCCCAAAAGCGCTGGAAACGGTGAGATAAGCCTATTTTTGCAACTTTGGTTAAAATCTTCATTTTTTCATCACAGATATGCCCAAGGTGCACAAAAGTTCTGGAAACGGTGAGATAAGCCTAATTTTGCAACAATGTTTAAGGTTTGGAGGTTTCATAGACTAAAGTTGAAAATCAGTGGTTTGACTGCCATAATGAAATAGGGTCACTAATCAACGTGTTTTCTCAAAAGGCCTTCAGTCAAATTCCTTGATACTTAAAATGCATACAGTGGATTATAATAATGAAAAAGGATCATTTGAAATCTTGGTTTCAACTCTAAAGGAACTCTTTAAAAAAAAGATTTTAAGTTTTGGAAACCCCAATGAAAAAGTAGCAACTGCACGGTTTCTACTGTCAGATTCGCTCTAAGTGCCAAAAAGAGCTGGAAACGGGGAGATAAGCCTATTTTTGCAACAATGGTTAAAATCTTCAATTTTTCATCACAGATGTGTCCAAGATGCACAAAAGCGCTGGAAAGGGTGAGATAAGCCTATTTTTGCAACTTTGGTTAAAATCTTCAATTTTTCATCACAGATGTGCCCAAGATGCACAAAAGCGCTGGAAACGGTGAGATAAGCCTATTTTTGCAACTTTGGTTAAAATCTTCAATTTTTCATCACAGATGTGTCCAAGATGCACAAAAGCGCTGGAAACGGTGAGATAAGCCTATTTTTGCAACAATGGTTAAAATCTTCAATTTTTCATCACAGATGTGTCCAAGATGCACAAAAGCGCTGGAAACGGTGAGATAAGCCTATTTTTGCAACTTTGGTTAAAATCTTCATTTTTTCATCACAGATATGCCCAAGGTGCACAAAAGTGCTGGAAACGGTGAGATAAGCCTAATTTTGCAACAATGTTTAATGTTTGGAGGTTTCATAGACCAAAGTTGAAAATCAGTGGTTTGACTGCCATAATGAAATAGGGTCACTAATCAACGTGTTTTCTCAAAAGGCCTTCAGTCAAATTCCTTGATACTTAAAATTCATACAGTGGATTATAATAATGAAAAAGGATAATTTGAAATCTTGGTTTCAACTCTAAAGGAACTCTTTAAAAAAAAGATTTTAAGTTTTGGAAACCCCAATGAAAAAGTAGCAACTGCACGGTTTCTACTGTCAGATTGGCTCTAAGTGCCAAAAAGTGCTGGAAACGGGGAGATAAGCCTATTTTTGCAACTTTGGTTAAAATCTTCAATTTTTCATCACAGATGTGCCCAAGATGCGCAAAAGTGCTGGAAACGGTGAGATAAGCCTAATTTTGCAACAATGTTTAAGGTTTGGAGGTTTCATAGACTAAAGTTGAAAATCAGTGGTTTGACTGCCATAATGAAATAGGGTCACTAATCAACGTGTTTTCTCAAAAGGCCTTCAGTCAAATTCCTTGATACTTAAAATGCATACAGTGGATTATAATAATGAAAAAGGATAATTTGAAATCTTGGTTTCAACTCTAAAGGAACTCTTTAAAAAAAAGATTTTAAGTTTTGGAAACCCCAATGAAAAAGTAGCAACTGCACGGTTTCTACTGTCAGATTGGCTCTAAGTGCCAAAAAGAGCTGGAAACGGGGAGATAAGCCTATTTTTGCAACAATGGTTAAAATCTTCAATTTTTAATCACAGATGTGTCCAAGATGCACAAAAGCGCTGGAAACGGTGAGATAAGCCTATTTTTGCAACTTTGGTTAAAATCTTAAATTTTTCATCACAGATGTGCCCAAGATGCGCAAAAGCGCTGGAAACGGTGAGATAAGCCTATTTTTGCAACTTTGGTTAAAATCTTCAATTTTTCATCACAGATGTGCCCAAGATGCCCAAAAGCGCTGGAAACGGTGAGATAAGCCTATTTTTGCAACTTTGGTTAAAATCTTCATTTTTTCATCACAGATATGCCCAAGGTGCACAAAAGTGCTGGAAACGGTGAGATAAGCCTAATTTTGCAACAATGTTTAAGGTTTGGAGGTTTCATCGACTAAAGTTGAAAATCAGTGGTTTGACTGCCATAATGAAATAGGGTCACTAATCAACGTGTTTTCTCAAAAGGCCTTCAGTCAAATTCCTTGATACTTAAAATGCATACAGTTGATTATAATAATGAAAAAGGATAATTTGAAATCTTGGTTTCAACTCTAAAGGAACTCTTTAAAAAAAAGATTTTAAGTTTTAGAAACCCCAATGAAAAAGTAGCAACTGCACGGTTTCTACTGTCAGATTCGCTCTAAGTGCCAAAAAGTGCTGTAAACGGGGAGATAAGCCTATTTTTGCAACAATGGTTAAAATCTTCAATTTTTCATCACAGATGTGTCCAAGATGCACAAAAGCGCTGGAAACGGTGAGATAAGCCTATTTTTGCAACTTTGGTTAAAATCTTCAATTTTTCATCACAGATGTGCCCAAGATGCCCAAAAGCGCTGGAAACGGTGAGATAAGCCTATTTTTGCAACTTTGGTTAAAATCTTAATTTTTTCATCACAGATATGCCCAAGGTGCACAAAAGTGCTGGAAACGGTGAGATAAGCCTAATTTTGCAACAATGTTTAAGGTTTGGAGGTTTCATCGACTAAAGTTGAAAATCAGTGGTTTGACTGCCATAATGAAATAGGGTCACTAATCAACGTGTTTTCTCAAAAGGCCTTCAGTCAAATTCCTTGATACTTAAAATGCATACAGTGGATTATAATAATGAAAAAGGATCATTTGAAATCTTGGTTTCAACTCTAAAGGAACTCTTTAAAAAAAAGATTTTAAGTTTTGGAAACCCCAATGAAAAAGAAGCAACTGCACGGTTTCTACTGTCAGATTCGCTCTAAGTGCCAAAAAGAGCTGGAAACGGGGAGATAAGCCTATTTTTGCAACAATGGTTAAAATCTTCAATTTTTCATCACAGATGTGTCCAAGATGCACAAAAGCGCTGGAAACGGTGAGATAAGCCTATTTTTGCAACTTTGGTTAAAATCTTAAATTTTTCATCACAGATGTGCCCAAGATGCGCAAAAGCGCTGGAAACGGTGAGATAAGCCTATTTTTGCAACTTTGGTTAAAATCTTAAATTTTTCATCACAGATGTGCCCAAGATGCACAAAAGCGCTGGAAACGGTGAGATAAGCCTATTTTTGCAACTTTGGTTAAAATCTTCAATTTTTCATCACAGATGTGCCCAAGATGCCCTAAAGCGCTGGAAACGGTGAGATAAGCCTATTTTTGCAACTTTGGTTAAAATCTTCATTTTTTCATCACAGATATGCCCAAGGTGCACAAAAGTGCTGGAAACGGTGAGATAAGCCTAATTTTGCAACAATGTTTAAGGTTTGGAGGTTTCATAGACTAAAGTTGAAAATCAGTGGTTTGACTGCCATAATGAAATAGGGTCACTAATCAACGTGTTTTCTCAAAAGGCCTTCAGTCAAATTCCTTGATACTTAAAATGCATACAGTGGATTATAATAATGAAAAAGGATAATTTGAAATCTTTGTTTCAACTCTAAAGGAACTCTTTAAAAAAAAGATTTTAAGTTTTGGAAACCCCAATGAAAAAGTAGCAACTGCACGGTTTCTACTGTCAGATTCGCTCTAAGTGCCAAAAAGTGCTGGAAACGGGGAGATAAGCCTATTTTTGCAACAATGGTTAAAATCTTCAATTTTTCATCACAGATGTGTCCAAGATGCACAAAAGCGCTGGAAACGGTGAGATAAGCCTATTTTTGCAACTTTGGTTAAAATCTTCAATTTTTCATCACAGATGTGCCCAAGATGCACAAAAGCGCTGGAAACGGTGAGATAAGCCTATTTTTGCAACTTTGGTTAAAATCTTCAATTTTTCATCACAGATGTGCCCAAGATGCGCAAAAGCGCTGGAAACGGTGAGATAAGCCTATTTTTGCAACTTTGGTTAAAATCTTAAATTTTTCATCACAGATGTGCCCAAGGTGCGCAAAAGTGCTGGAAACGGTGAGATAAGCCTAATTTTGCAACAATGTTTAAGGTTTGGAGGTTTCATAGACTAAAGTTGAAAATCAGTGGTTTGACTGCCATAATGAAATAGGGTCACTAATCAACGTGTTTTCTCAAAAGGCCTTCAGTCAAATTCCTTGATACTTAAAATGCATACAGTGGATTATAATAATGAAAAAGGATCATTTGAAATCTTGGTTTCAACTCTAAAGGAACTCTTTAAAAAAAAGATTTTAAGTTTTGGAAACCCCAATGAAAAAGTAGCAACTGCACGGTTTCTACTGTCAGATTCGCTCTAAGTGCCAAAAAGAGCTGGAAACGGGGAGATAAGCCTATTTTTGCAACAATGGTTAAAATCTTCAATTTTTAATCACAGATGTGTCCAAGATGCACAAAAGCGCTGGAAACGGTGAGATAAGCCTATTTTTGCAACTTTGGTTAAAATCTTAAATTTTTCATCACAGATGTGCCCAAGATGCGCAAAAGCGCTGGAAACGGTGAGATAAGCCTATTTTTGCAACTTTGGTTAAAATCTTAAATTTTTCATCACAGATGTGCCCAAGATGCACAAAAGCGCTGGAAACGGTGAGATAAGCCTATTTTTGCAACTTTGGTTAAAATCTTCAATTTTTCATCACAGATGTGCCCAAGATGCCCTAAAGCGCTGGAAACGGTGAGATAAGCCTATTTTTGCAACTTTGGTTAAAATCTTCATTTTTTCATCACAGATATGCCCAAGGTGCACAAAAGTGCTGGAAACGGTGAGATAAGCCTAATTTTGCAACAATGTTTAAGGTTTGGAGGTTTCATAGA
Source organism: Pleuronectes platessa (assembly GCF_947347685.1). NCBI lineage: Eukaryota > Metazoa > Chordata > Actinopteri > Pleuronectiformes > Pleuronectidae > Pleuronectes > Pleuronectes platessa. The sequence continues at coordinate 14,412 of NW_026518871.1, read as the reverse complement.
CTAAAGTTGAAAATCAGTGGTTTGACTGCCATAATGAAATAGGGTCACTAATCAACGTGTTTTCTCAAAAGGCCTTCAGTCAAATTCCTTGATACTTAAAATGCATACAGTGGATTATAATAATGAAAAAGGATCATTTGAAATCTTGGTTTCAACTCTAAAGGAACTCTTTAAAAAAAAGATTTTAAGTTTTGGAAACCCCAATGAAAAAGTAGCAACTGCACGGTTTCTACTGTCAGATTCGCTCTAAGTGCCAAAAAGAGCTGGAAACGGGGAGATAAGCCTATTTTTGCAACAATGGTTAAAATCTTCAATTTTTAATCACAGATGTGTCCAAGATGCACAAAAGCGCTGGAAACGGTGAGATAAGCCTATTTTTGCAACTTTGGTTAAAATCTTAAATTTTTCATCACAGATGTGCCCAAGATGCGCAAAAGCGCTGGAAACGGTGAGATAAGCCTATTTTTGCAACTTTGGTTAAAATCTTAAATTTTTCATCACAGATGTGCCCAAGATGCACAAAAGCGCTGGAAACGGTGAGATAAGCCTATTTTTGCAACTTTGGTTAAAATCTTCAATTTTTCATCACAGATGTGCCCAAGATGCCCAAAAGCGCTGGAAACGGTGAGATAAGCCTATTTTTGCAACTTTGGTTAAAATCTTCATTTTTTCATCACAGATATGCCCAAGGTGCACAAAAGTGCTGGAAACGGTGAGATAAGCCTAATTTTGCAACAATGTTTAAGGTTTGGAGGTTTCATAGACTAAAGTTGAAAATCAGTGGTTTGACTGCCATAATGAAATAGGGTCACTAATCAACGTGTTTTCTCAAAAGGCCTTCAGTCAAATTCCTTGATACTTAAAATGCATACAGTGGATTATAATAATGAAAAAGGATAATTTGAAATCTTGGTTTCAACTCTAAAGGAACTCTTTAAAAAAAAGATTTTAAGTTTTGGAAACCCCAATGAAAAAGTAGCAACTGCACGGTTTCTACTGTCAGATTCGCTCTAAGTGCCAAAAAGTGCTGGAAACGGGGAGATAAGCCTATTTTTGCAACTTTGGTTAAAATCTTCAATTTTTCATCACAGATGTGCCCAAGATGCACAAAAGCGCTGGAAACGGTGAGATAAGCCTATTTTTGCAACTTTGGTTAAAATCTTCAATTTTTCATCACAGATGTGTCCAAGATGCACAAAAGCGCTGGAAACGGTGAGATAAGCCTATTTTTGCAACAATGGTTAAAATCTTCAATTTTTCATCACAGATGTGTCCAAGATGCACAAAAGCGCTGGAAACGGTGAGATAAGCCTATTTTTGCAACTTTGGTTAAAATCTTCATTTTTTCATCACAGATATGCCCAAGGTGCACAAAAGTGCTGGAAACGGTGAGATAAGCCTAATTTTGCAACAATGTTTAAGGTTTGGAGGTTTCATAGACCAAAGTTGAAAATCAGTGGTTTGACTGCCATAATGAAATAGGGTCACTAATCAACGTGTTTTCTCAAAAGGCCTTCAGTCAAATTCCTTGATACTTAAAATTCATACAGTGGATTATAATAATGAAAAAGGATAATTTGAAATCTTGGTTTCAACTCTAAAGGAACTCTTTAAAAAAAAGATTTTAAGTTTTGGAAACCCCAATGAAAAAGTAGCAACTGCACGGTTTCTACTGTCAGATTGGCACTAAGTGCCAAAAAGTGCTGGAAACGGGGAGATAAGCCTATTTTTGCAACAATGGTTAAAATCTTCAATTTTTCATCACAGATGTGCCCAAGATGCGCAAAAGCGCTGGAAACGGTGAGATAAGCCTATTTTTGCAACTTTGGTTAAAATCTTAAATTTTTCATCACAGATGTGCCCAAGATGCGCAAAAGCGCTGGAAACGGTGAGATAAGCCTATTTTTGCAACTTTGGTTAAAATCTTAAATTTTTCATCACAGATGTGCCCAAGATGCACAAAAGCGCGGGAAACGGTGAGATAAGCCTATTTTTGCAACTTTGGTTAAAATCTTCAATTTTTCATCACAGATGTGCCCAAGATGCCCAAAAGCGCTGGAAACGGTGAGATAAGCCTATTTTTGCAACTTTGGTTAAAATCTTCATTTTTTCATCACAGATATGCCCAAGGTGCACAAAAGTGCTGGAAACGGTGAGATAAGCCTAATTTTGCAACAATGTTTAAGGTTTGGAGGTTTCATAGACTAAAGTTGAAAATCAGTGGTTTGACTGCCATAATGAAATAGGGTCACTAATCAACGTGTTTTCTCAAAAGGCCTTCAGTCAAATTCCTTGATACTTAAAATGCATACAGTGGATTATAATAATGAAAAAGGATAATTTGAAATCTTGGTTTCAACTCTAAAGGAACTCTTTAAAAAAAAGATTTTAAGTTTTGGAAACCCCAATGAAAAAGTAGCAACTGCACGGTTTCTACTGTCAGATTCGCTCTAAGTGCCAAAAAGTGCTGGAAACGGGGAGATAAGCCTATTTTTGCAACAATGGTTAAAATCTTCAATTTTTCATCACAGATGTGTCCAAGATGCACAAAAGCGCTGGAAAGGGTGAGATAAGCCTATTTTTGCAACTTTGGTTAAAATCTTCAATTTTTCATCACAGATGTGCCCAAGATGCACAAAAGCGCTGGAAACGGTGAGATAAGCCTATTTTTGCAACTTTGGTTAAAATCTTCAATTTTTCATCACAGATGTGCCCAAGATGCCCAAAAGCGCTGGAAACGGTGAGATAAGCCTATTTTTGCAACTTTGGTTAAAATCTTCATTTTTTCATCACAGATATGCCCAAGGTGCACAAAAGTTCTGGAAACGGTGAGATAAGCCTAATTTTGCAACAATGTTTAAGGTTTGGAGGTTTCATAGACTAAAGTTGAAAATCAGTGGTTTGACTGCCATAATGAAATAGGGTCACTAATCAACGTGTTTTCTCAAAAGGCCTTCAGTCAAATTCCTTGATACTTAAAATGCATACAGTGGATTATAATAATGAAAAAGGATCATTTGAAATCTTGGTTTCAACTCTAAAGGAACTCTTTAAAAAAAAGATTTTAAGTTTTGGAAACCCCAATGAAAAAGTAGCAACTGCACGGTTTCTACTGTCAGATTCGCTCTAAGTGCCAAAAAGAGCTGGAAACGGGGAGATAAGCCTATTTTTGCAACAATGGTTAAAATCTTCAATTTTTCATCACAGATGTGTCCAAGATGCACAAAAGCGCTGGAAAGGGTGAGATAAGCCTATTTTTGCAACTTTGGTTAAAATCTTCAATTTTTCATCACAGATGTGCCCAAGATGCACAAAAGCGCTGGAAACGGTGAGATAAGCCTATTTTTGCAACTTTGGTTAAAATCTTCAATTTTTCATCACAGATGTGTCCAAGATGCACAAAAGCGCTGGAAACGGTGAGATAAGCCTATTTTTGCAACAATGGTTAAAATCTTCAATTTTTCATCACAGATGTGTCCAAGATGCACAAAAGCGCTGGAAACGGTGAGATAAGCCTATTTTTGCAACTTTGGTTAAAATCTTCATTTTTTCATCACAGATATGCCCAAGGTGCACAAAAGTGCTGGAAACGGTGAGATAAGCCTAATTTTGCAACAATGTTTAATGTTTGGAGGTTTCATAGACCAAAGTTGAAAATCAGTGGTTTGACTGCCATAATGAAATAGGGTCACTAATCAACGTGTTTTCTCAAAAGGCCTTCAGTCAAATTCCTTGATACTTAAAATTCATACAGTGGATTATAATAATGAAAAAGGATAATTTGAAATCTTGGTTTCAACTCTAAAGGAACTCTTTAAAAAAAAGATTTTAAGTTTTGGAAACCCCAATGAAAAAGTAGCAACTGCACGGTTTCTACTGTCAGATTGGCTCTAAGTGCCAAAAAGTGCTGGAAACGGGGAGATAAGCCTATTTTTGCAACTTTGGTTAAAATCTTCAATTTTTCATCACAGATGTGCCCAAGATGCGCAAAAGTGCTGGAAACGGTGAGATAAGCCTAATTTTGCAACAATGTTTAAGGTTTGGAGGTTTCATAGACTAAAGTTGAAAATCAGTGGTTTGACTGCCATAATGAAATAGGGTCACTAATCAACGTGTTTTCTCAAAAGGCCTTCAGTCAAATTCCTTGATACTTAAAATGCATACAGTGGATTATAATAATGAAAAAGGATAATTTGAAATCTTGGTTTCAACTCTAAAGGAACTCTTTAAAAAAAAGATTTTAAGTTTTGGAAACCCCAATGAAAAAGTAGCAACTGCACGGTTTCTACTGTCAGATTGGCTCTAAGTGCCAAAAAGAGCTGGAAACGGGGAGATAAGCCTATTTTTGCAACAATGGTTAAAATCTTCAATTTTTAATCACAGATGTGTCCAAGATGCACAAAAGCGCTGGAAACGGTGAGATAAGCCTATTTTTGCAACTTTGGTTAAAATCTTAAATTTTTCATCACAGATGTGCCCAAGATGCGCAAAAGCGCTGGAAACGGTGAGATAAGCCTATTTTTGCAACTTTGGTTAAAATCTTAAATTTTTCATCACAGATGTGCCCAAGATGCACAAAAGCGCTGGAAACGGTGAGATAAGCCTATTTTTGCAACTTTGGTTAAAATCTTCAATTTTTCATCACAGATGTGCCCAAGATGCCCAAAAGCGCTGGAAACGGTGAGATAAGCCTATTTTTGCAACTTTGGTTAAAATCTTCATTTTTTCATCACAGATATGCCCAAGGTGCACAAAAGTGCTGGAAACGGTGAGATAAGCCTAATTTTGCAACAATGTTTAAGGTTTGGAGGTTTCATAGACTAAAGTTGAAAATCAGTGGTTTGACTGCCATAATGAAATAGGGTCACTAATCAACGTGTTTTCTCAAAAGGCCTTCAGTCAAATTCCTTGATACTTAAAATGCATACAGTGGATTATAATAATGAAAAAGGATCATTTGAAATCTTGGTTTCAACTCTAAAGGAACTCTTTAAAAAAAAGATTTTAAGTTTTAGAAACCCCAATGAAAAAGTAGCAACTGCACGGTTTCTACTGTCAGATTCGCTCTAAGTGCCAAAAAGTGCTGTAAACGGGGAGATAAGCCTATTTTTGCAACAATGGTTAAAATCTTCAATTTTTCATCACAGATGTGTCCAAGATGCACAAAAGCGCTGGAAACGGTGAGATAAGCCTATTTTTGCAACTTTGGTTAAAATCTTCAATTTTTCATCACAGATGTGCCCAAGATGCCCAAAAGCGCTGGAAACGGTGAGATAAGCCTATTTTTGCAACTTTGGTTAAAATCTTAATTTTTTCATCACAGATATGCCCAAGGTGCACAAAAGTGCTGGAAACGGTGAGATAAGCCTAATTTTGCAACAATGTTTAAGGTTTGGAGGTTTCATAGACTAAAGTTGAAAATCAGTGGTTTGACTGCCATAATGAAATAGGGTCACTAATCAACGTGTTTTCTCAAAAGGCCTTCAGTCAAATTCCTTGATACTTAAAATGCATACAGTGGATTATAATAATGAAAAAGGATCATTTGAAATCTTGGTTTCAACTCTAAAGGAACTCTTTAAAAAAAAGATTTTAAGTTTTGGAAACCCCAATGAAAAAGTAGCAACTGCACGGTTTCTACTGTCAGATTCGCTCTAAGTGCCAAAAAGTGCTGGAAACGGGGAGATAAGCCTATTTTTGCAACAATGGTTAAAATCTTCAATTTTTCATCACAGATGTGTCCAAGATGCACAAAAGCGCTGGAAACGGTGAGATAAGCCTATTTTTGCAACTTTGGTTAAAATCTTCAATTTTTCATCACAGATGTGCCCAAGATGCACAAAAGCGCTGGAAACGGTGAGATAAGCCTATTTTTGCAACTTTGGTTAAAATCTTCAATTTTTCATCACAGATGTGCCCAAGATGCGCAAAAGCGCTGGAAACGGTGAGATAAGCCTATTTTTGCAACTTTGGTTAAAATCTTAAATTTTTCATCACAGATGTGCCCAAGGTGCGCAAAAGTGCTGGAAACGGTGAGATAAGCCTAATTTTGCAACAATGTTTAAGGTTTGGAGGTTTCATAGACTAAAGTTGAAAATCAGTGGTTTGACTGCCATAATGAAATAGGGTCACTAATCAACGTGTTTTCTCAAAAGGCCTTCAGTCAAATTCCTTGATACTTAAAATGCATACAGTGGATTATAATAATGAAAAAGGATAATTTGAAATCTTGGTTTCAACTCTAAAGGAACTCTTTAAAAAAAAGATTTTAAGTTTTGGAAACCCCAATGAAAAAGTAGCAACTGCACGGTTTCTACTGTCAGATTGGCTCTAAGTGCCAAAAAGAGCTGGAAACGGGGAGATAAGCCTATTTTTGCAACAATGGTTAAAATCTTCAATTTTTCATCACAGATGTGCCCAAGATGCGCAAAAGCGCTGGAAACGGTGAGATAAGCCTATTTTTGCAACTTTGGTTAAAATCTTAAATTTTTCATCACAGATGTGTCCAAGATGCACAAAAGCGCTGGAAACGGTGAGATAAGCCTATTTTTGCAACTTTGGTTAAAATCTTCATTTTTTCATCACAGATATGCCCAAGGTGCACAAAAGTGCTGGAAACGGTGAGATAAGCCTAATTTTGCAACAATGTTTAAGGTTTGGAGGTTTCATAGACTAAAGTTGAAAATCAGTGGTTTGACTGCCATAATGAAATAGGGTCACTAATCAACGTGTTTTCTCAAAAGGCCTTCAGTCAAATTCCTTGATACTTAAAATGCATACAGTGGATTATAATAATGAAAAAGGATCATTTGAAATCTTGGTTTCAACTCTAAAGGAACTCTTTAAAAAAAAGATTTTAAGTTTTGGAAACCCCAATGAAAAAGTAGCAACTGCACGGTTTCTACTGTCAGATTCGCTCTAAGTGCCAAAAAGAGCTGGAAACGGGGAGATAAGCCTATTTTTGCAACAATGGTTAAAATCTTCAATTTTTAATCACAGATGTGTCCAAGATGCACAAAAGCGCTGGAAACGGTGAGATAAGCCTATTTTTGCAACTTTGGTTAAAATCTTAAATTTTTCATCACAGATGTGCCCAAGATGCGCAAAAGCGCTGGAAACGGTGAGATAAGCCTATTTTTGCAACTTTGGTTAAAATCTTAAATTTTTCATCACAGATGTGCCCAAGATGCACAAAAGCGCTGGAAACGGTGAGATAAGCCTATTTTTGCAACTTTGGTTAAAATCTTCAATTTTTCATCACAGATGTGTCCAAGATGCACAAAAGCGCTGGAAACGGTGAGATAAGCCTATTTTTGCAACAATGGTTAAAATCTTCAATTTTTCATCACAGATGTGTCCAAGATGCACAAAAGCGCTGGAAACGGTGAGATAAGCCTATTTTTGCAACTTTGGTTAAAATCTTCATTTTTTCATCACAGATATGCCCAAGGTGCACAAAAGTGCTGGAAACGGTGAGATAAGCCTAATTTTGCAACAATGTTTAAGGTTTGGAGGTTTCATAGACTAAAGTTGAAAATCAGTGGTTTGACTGCCATAATGAAATAGGGTCACTAATCAACGTGTTTTCTCAAAAGGCCTTCAGTCAAATTCCTTGATACTTAAAATGCATACAGTGGATTATAATAATGAAAAAGGATCATTTGAAATCTTGGTTTCAACTCTAAAGGAACTCTTTAAAAAAAAGATTTTAAGTTTTGGAAACCTCAATGAAAAAGTAGCAACTGCACGGTTTCTACTGTCAGATTCGCTCTAAGTGCCAAAAAGAGCTGGAAACGGGGAGATAAGCCTATTTTTGCAACAATGGTTAAAATCTTCAATTTTTAATCACAGATGTGTCCAAGATGCACAAAAGCGCTGGAAACGGTGAGATAAGCCTATTTTTGCAACTTTGGTTAAAATCTTAAATTTTTCATCACAGATGTGCCCAAGATGCGCAAAAGCGCTGGAAACGGTGAGATAAGCCTATTTTTGCAACTTTGGTTAAAATCTTAAATTTTTCATCACAGATGTGCCCAAGATGCACAAAAGCGCTGGAAACGGTGAGATAAGCCTATTTTTGCAACAATGGTTAAAATCTTCAATTTTTCATCACAGATGTGTCCAAGATGCACAAAAGCGCTGGAAACGGTGAGATAAGCCTATTTTTGCAACTTTGGTTAAAATCTTCATTTTTTCATCACAGATATGCCCAAGGTGCACAAAAGTGCTGGAAACGGTGAGATAAGCCTAATTTTGCAACAATGTTTAAGGTTTGGAGGTTTCATAGACTAAAGTTGAAAATCAGTGGTTTGACTGCCATAATGAAATAGGGTCACTAATCAACGTGTTTTCTCAAAAGGCCTTCAGTCAAATTCCTTGATACTTAAAATGCATACAGTGGATTATAATAATGAAAAAGGATCATTTGAAATCTTGGTTTCAACTCTAAAGGAACTCTTTAAAAAAAAGATTTTAAGTTTTGGAAACCCCAATGAAAAAGTAGCAACTGCACGGTTTCTACTGTCAGATTCGCTCTAAGTGCCAAAAAGAGCTGGAAACGGGGAGATAAGCCTATTTTTGCAACAATGGTTAAAATCTTCAATTTTTAATCACAGATGTGTCCAAGATGCACAAAAGCGCTGGAAACGGTGAGATAAGCCTATTTTTGCAACTTTGGTTAAAATCTTAAATTTTTCATCACAGATGTGCCCAAGATGCGCAAAAGCGCTGGAAACGGTGAGATAAGCCTATTTTTGCAACTTTGGTTAAAATCTTAAATTTTTCATCACAGATGTGCCCAAGATGCACAAAAGCGCTGGAAACGGTGAGATAAGCCTATTTTTGCAACTTTGGTTAAAATCTTCATTTTTTCATCACAGATATGCCCAAGGTGCACAAAAGTGCTGGAAACGGTGAGATAAGCCTAATTTTGCAACAATGTTTAAGGTTTGGAGGTTTCATAGACTAAAGTTGAAAATCAGTGGTTTGACTGCCATAATGAAATAGGGTCACTAATCAACGTGTTTTCTCAAAAGGCCTTCAGTCAAATTCCTTGATACTTAAAATGCATACAGTGGATTATAATAATGAAAAAGGATAATTTGAAATCTTGGTTTCAACTCTAAAGGAACTCTTTAAAAAAAAGATTTTAAGTTTTGGAAACCCCAATGAAAAAGTAGCAACTGCACGGTTTCTACTGTCAGATTCGCTCTAAGTGCCAAAAAGTGCTGGAAACGGGGAGATAAGCCTATTTTTGCAACAATGGTTAAAATCTTCAATTTTTCATCACAGATGTGTCCAAGATGCACAAAAGCGCTGGAAAGGGTGAGATAAGCCTATTTTTGCAACTTTGGTTAAAATCTTCAATTTTTCATCACAGATGTGCCCAAGATGCACAAAAGCGCTGGAAACGGTGAGATAAGCCTATTTTTGCAACTTTGGTTAAAATCTTCAATTTTTCATCACAGATGTGTCCAAGATGCACAAAAGCGCTGGAAACGGTGAGATAAGCCTATTTTTGCAACAATGGTTAAAATCTTCAATTTTTCATCACAGATGTGTCCAAGATGCACAAAAGCGCTGGAAACGGTGAGATAAGCCTATTTTTGCAACTTTGGTTAAAATCTTCAATTTTTCATCACAGATGTGCCCAAGATGCCCAAAAGCGCTGGAAACGGTGAGATAAGCCTATTTTTGCAACTTTGGTTAAAATCTTCATTTTTTCATCACAGATATGCCCAAGGTGCACAAAAGTGCTGGAAACGGTGAGATAAGCCTAATTTTGCAACAATGTTTAAGGTTTGGAGGTTTCATAGACTAAAGTTGAAAATCAGTGGTTTGACTGCCATAATGAAATAGGGTCACTAATCAACGTGTTTTCTCAAAAGGCCTTCAGTCAAATTCCTTGATACTTAAAATGCATACAGTGGATTATAATAATGAAAAAGGATCATTTGAAATCTTGGTTTCAACTCTAAAGGAACTCTTTAAAAAAAAGATTTTAAGTTTTGGAAACCCCAATGAAAAAGTAGCAACTGCACGGTTTCTACTGTCAGATTCGCTCTAAGTGCCAAAAAGAGCTGGAAACGGGGAGATAAGCCTATTTTTGCAACAATGGTTAAAATCTTCAATTTTTAATCACAGATGTGTCCAAGATGCACAAAAGCGCTGGAAACGGTGAGATAAGCCTATTTTTGCAACTTTGGTTAAAATCTTAAATTTTTCATCACAGATGTGCCCAAGATGCGCAAAAGCGCTGGAAACGGTGAGATAAGCCTATTTTTGCAACTTTGGTTAAAATCTTAAATTTTTCATCACAGATGTGCCCAAGATGCGCAAAAGCGCTGGAAACGGTGAGATAAGCCTATTTTTGCAACTTTGGTTAAAATCTTCAATTTTTCATCACAGATGTGCCCAAGATGCCCAAAAGCGCTGGAAACGGTGAGATAAGCCTATTTTTGCAACTTTGGTTAAAATCTTCATTTTTTCATCACAGATATGCCCAAGGTGCACAAAAGTGCTGGAAACGGTGAGATAAGCCTAATTTTGCAACAATGTTTAAGGTTTGGAGGTTTCATAGACTAAAGTTGAAAATCAGTGGTTTGACTGCCATAATGAAATAGGGTCACTAATCAACGTGTTTTCTCAAAAGGCCTTCAGTCAAATTCCTTGATACTTAAAATGCATACAGTGGATTATAATAATGAAAAAGGATCATTTGAAATCTTGGTTTCAACTCTAAAGGAACTCTTTAAAAAAAAGATTTTAAGTTTTGGAAACCCCAATGAAAAAGTAGCAACTGCACGGTTTCTACTGTCAGATTCGCTCTAAGTGCCAAAAAGAGCTGGAAACGGGGAGATAAGCCTATTTTTGCAACAATGGTTAAAATCTTCAATTTTTAATCACAGATGTGTCCAAGATGCACAAAAGCGCTGGAAACGGTGAGATAAGCCTATTTTTGCAACTTTGGTTAAAATCTTAAATTTTTCATCACAGATGTGCCCAAGATGCGCAAAAGCGCTGGAAACGGTGAGATAAGCCTATTTTTGCAACTTTGGTTAAAATCTTAAATTTTTCATCACAGATGTGCCCAAGATGCACAAAAGCGCTGGAAACGGTGAGATAAGCCTATTTTTGCAACTTTGGTTAAAATCTTCATTTTTTCATCACAGATATGCCCAAGGTGCACAAAAGTGCTGGAAACGGTGAGATAAGCCTAATTTTGCAACAATGTTTAAGGTTTGGAGGTTTCATAGACTAAAGTTGAAAATCAGTGGTTTGACTGCCATAATGAAATAGGGTCACTAATCAACGTGTTTTCTCAAAAGGCCTTCAGTCAAATTCCTTGATACTTAAAATGCATACAGTGGATTATAATAATGAAAAAGGATAATTTGAAATCTTGGTTTCAACTCTAAAGGAACTCTTTAAAAAAAAGATTTTAAGTTTTGGAAACCCCAATGAAAAAGTAGCAACTGCACGGTTTCTACTGTCAGATTCGCTCTAAGTGCCAAAAAGTGCTGGAAACGGGGAGATAAGCCTATTTTTGCAACAATGGTTAAAATCTTCAATTTTTCATCACAGATGTGTCCAAGATGCACAAAAGCGCTGGAAAGGGTGAGATAAGCCTATTTTTGCAACTTTGGTTAAAATCTTCAATTTTTCATCACAGATGTGCCCAAGATGCACAAAAGCGCTGGAAACGGTGAGATAAGCCTATTTTTGCAACTTTGGTTAAAATCTTCAATTTTTCATCACAGATGTGTCCAAGATGCACAAAAGCGCTGGAAACGGTGAGATAAGCCTATTTTTGCAACAATGGTTAAAATCTTCAATTTTTCATCACAGATGTGTCCAAGATGCACAAAAGCGCTGGAAACGGTGAGATAAGCCTATTTTTGCAACTTTGGTTAAAATCTTCAATTTTTCATCACAGATGTGCCCAAGATGCCCAAAAGCGCTGGAAACGGTGAGATAAGCCTATTTTTGCAACTTTGGTTAAAATCTTCATTTTTTCATCACAGATATGCCCAAGGTGCACAAAAGTGCTGGAAACGGTGAGATAAGCCTAATTTTGCAACAATGTTTAAGGTTTGGAGGTTTCATAGACTAAAGTTGAAAATCAGTGGTTTGACTGCCATAATGAAATAGGGTCACTAATCAACGTGTTTTCTCAAAAGGCCTTCAGTCAAATTCCTTGATACTTAAAATGCATACAGTGGATTATAATAATGAAAAAGGATCATTTGAAATCTTGGTTTCAACTCTAAAGGAACTCTTTAAAAAAAAGATTTTAAGTTTTGGAAACCCCAATGAAAAAGTAGCAACTGCACGGTTTCTACTGTCAGATTCGCTCTAAGTGCCAAAAAGAGCTGGAAACGGGGAGATAAGCCTATTTTTGCAACAATGGTTAAAATCTTCAATTTTTAATCACAGATGTGTCCAAGATGCACAAAAGCGCTGGAAACGGTGAGATAAGCCTATTTTTGCAACTTTGGTTAAAATCTTAAATTTTTCATCACAGATGTGCCCAAGATGCGCAAAAGCGCTGGAAACGGTGAGATAAGCCTATTTTTGCAACTTTGGTTAAAATCTTAAATTTTTCATCACAGATGTGCCCAAGATGCGCAAAAGCGCTGGAAACGGTGAGATAAGCCTATTTTTGCAACTTTGGTTAAAATCTTCAATTTTTCATCACAGATGTGCCCAAGATGCCCAAAAGCGCTGGAAACGGTGAGATAAGCCTATTTTTGCAACTTTGGTTAAAATCTTCATTTTTTCATCACAGATATGCCCAAGGTGCACAAAAGTGCTGGAAACGGTGAGATAAGCCTAATTTTGCAACAATGTTTAAGGTTTGGAGGTTTCATAGACTAAAGTTGAAAATCAGTGGTTTGACTGCCATAATGAAAATAGGGTCACTAATCAACGTGTTTTCTCAAAAGGCCTTCAGTCAAATTCCTTGATACTTAAAATGCATACAGTGGATTATAATAATGAAAAAGGATCATTTGAAATCTTGGTTTCAACTCTAAAGGAACTCTTTAAAAAAAAGATTTTAAGTTTTGGAAACCCCAATGAAAAAGTAGCAACTGCACGGTTTCTACTGTCAGATTCGCTCTAAGTGCCAAAAAGAGCTGGAAACGGGGAGATAAGCCTATTTTTGCAACAATGGTTAAAATCTTCAATTTTTCATCACAGATGTGTCCAAGATGCACAAAAGCGCTGGAAAGGGTGAGATAAGCCTATTTTTGCAACTTTGGTTAAAATCTTCAATTTTTCATCACAGATGTGCCCAAGATGCACAAAAGCGCTGGAAACGGTGAGATAAGCCTATTTTTGCAACTTTGGTTAAAATCTTCAATTTTTCATCACAGATGTGTCCAAGATGCACAAAAGCGCTGGAAACGGTGAGATAAGCCTATTTTTGCAACAATGGTTAAAATCTTCAATTTTTCATCACAGATGTGTCCAAGATGCACAAAAGCGCTGGAAACGGTGAGATAAGCCTATTTTTGCAACTTTGGTTAAAATCTTAAATTTTTCATCACAGATGTGCCCAAGATGCACAAAAGCGCTGGAAACGGTGAGATAAGCCTATTTTTGCAACTTTGGTTAAAATCTTCAATTTTTCATCACAGATGTGCCCAAGATGCCCAAAAGCGCTGGAAACGGTGAGATAAGCCTATTTTTGCAACTTTGGTTAAAATCTTCATTTTTTCATCACAGATATGCCCAAGGTGCACAAAAGTGCTGGAAACGGTGAGATAAGCCTAATTTTGCAACAATGTTTAAGGTTTGGAGGTTTCATAGACTAAAGTTGAAAATCAGTGGTTTGACTGCCATAATGAAATAGGGTCACTAATCAACGTGTTTTCTCAAAAGGCCTTCAGTCAAATTCCTTGATACTTAAAATGCATACAGTGGATTATAATAATGAAAAAGGATAATTTGAAATCTTGGTTTCAACTCTAAAGGAACTCTTTAAAAAAAAGATTTTAAGTTTTAGAAACCCCAATGAAAAAGTAGCAACTGCACGGTTTCTACTGTCAGATTCGCTCTAAGTGCCAAAAAGTGCTGTAAACGGGGAGATAAGCCTATTTTTGCAACAATGGTTAAAATCTTCAATTTTTCATCACAGATGTGTCCAAGATGCACAAAAGCGCTGGAAACGGTGAGATAAGCCTATTTTTGCAACTTTGGTTAAAATCTTCAATTTTTCATCACAGATGTGCCCAAGATGCCCAAAAGCGCTGGAAACGGTGAGATAAGCCTATTTTTGCAACTTTGGTTAAAATCTTAATTTTTTCATCACAGATATGCCCAAGGTGCACAAAAGTGCTGGAAACGGTGAGATAAGCCTAATTTTGCAACAATGTTTAAGGTTTGGAGGTTTCATAGACTAAAGTTGAA